>NC_089831.1:13565659-13913992 GCF_035046505.1 Tiliqua scincoides
TAGTCTTTCGAAACTGAAGGTTGCCAACCATCTCTCTGTACTGAACACTATCTCCCGATCTTGTCTGATCTCTGAAGCTAAGCAGGGTCAGGCCTGGTTAGTACTTGGATGGGAGACCGCCTGGGAATGCTGGGTGCTGTAGGCTTCTACCATAGTCTTTCAAGACTGAAGGTTGCCAACCAAGCAGAACAGTCTGTTGTGGGTACATTGTGAGATCGTTCAAGTGAACCAAACGTGGTGGCTTTGTTGTCTCCATTGTATGTTACGGTCTCTTTTGAGCTCGTCCTGCTGCGAAAATCACCCTGCGGCGAGACCCCCCTGTTGCCAAGGCAGCTTTCCCTATTAACAACATCTTCCCTTTTTTTTCCAGGGTTTGGGATGCCCTCACAGACAATTACATCCCATCCATCACTGAGGACTGGCGGGATCCTAACATTGAGGCGCTAAACGGCAACATCTCGGACACAGAGGTACATGCCTGGATTGCATTTCCTCCTCTTCTTCCTCTCCCCCCCTTTAAATTTACATAAGCATTTGCAGGCTACTGTGTTTGAAACATGGCTGAGGGGGAAAGAGTAATTAAGCCACTGCACGAATGCACGCAGAATTAGAAGAACTGGCCGCCATTCCGTCAAGCAAGTCCAATAGAATGTGAGAATGGTGCGCTTGTCGGCTAGTGGGGCAGTTTTGGCCAACAATGTTTGGACTGAGATCATCAGCCCTTAGTAATGGAGCGGCATGTGCAACGGGGGGAGGGGGGAACTGAGTGGAACAGCCTGTTGTGGGTATGTAAAGGGGCACATTGTCATCCAGGCCGTTGTTTGCACCGAGATTGACATTGACGATGTTTGTACCGCCTTCTGCCCTGACACATTTGGGACAAAAGCATTGCCGGCTTCCTGAACAATGGTGACTGTGAGGGATGAAGAATACCCATCATAGAGCACTGCAGGGAATCAACCGAATCCTTGTGCATCTGGGGCTTTGTTGAAAGGCTAGAGGAAGGACTATTGGGCTACTCTGAGGCCCCGAGATGTTCTCCTTTTGAAAATAAATCTCCTGTAAAAGAAGAGCAAGATGGGTCAGAACTGACTTTCTAGATGAGTATATTGGGAATAAGGTTCTGTGTGAGACTGATGTCCACTTTCTCTGACGCTGGAGAATTCTGAAATAAGGAACCTTATTTGTTGTCGTACCAGCTAATAGTTTTCTTAAATGAAGGGCAAAGGTTTAATGCCGCAGGTGAATTAAAGCTTTTGCAGAGGGAGAGAAGGAAGATGTTATCTGATGGCCCTGAATGACGCTTGGACAAAGAGCCAGCCCATCTATAAGGTCTACGGGCAACCCAATCCTAAGCAATAGCTATTGCGCAGACTTGACAGACACTGTGTTGGGTTTTTCAGCCCAACATGGAATTCAGGATATGGCGGAGCTATTTCGCCAGTCCCACCCTCCTCTTGCCCGGTTTCTCTCCCTGCACTGTGCTAGGGCTAGTGCTAGCACTGGGAGAATTTAGGATTGGGCCCTAAAGCAGCTGTCTCGGGTGGAAAAGTGTCATCACTTGCCTCTGTTAGCCTGCCACCGCTGCTGTTCCTCCTTTTGCTCTCTTGGATTTTGAAAAAGAAGAGGGGAACTGAGTGAAGGGGAAGTGTGAAGGACAAGAGAGAGGAGGGCTCAGCTCCTAATTTCTTTTTCCGCATTCTGCTTGCTCCCCAGACTCTCAGCTAGGCTGGCCTTTATAAATAGGGAATGAGCTGTTTGCTACCCTTTGACCTTTCCCAGGAAGCGGGCACCATGGGGGGGCAGTGTTTGCATGCCTGTGCATGAACCAGGATGTGTGTGTGTGGAGGGGGGAGGGTCAAAGTGCCTTGCTGGGAGCCCTACTGCAGGGTTAGCCACAGGACCCCTGTAATCTGGCACCAGTTTAGCTAATTGATCGCTTGCCTTACTTCTGGCATGAAATCTTTGCATGATTTCCATTTCAAGAAAAAAATTAGGAGAGGAATCATTTAACTTCCCCTTCCTGCACCACCCCCACCGGCAACCCAAATAAAGAGCTGGTGTGCTGGCTTTGCAAGCTGACGAATGGCAAATTGCTGCTGTGTTACTTTGCTCAGTCCACAATAACTTATTAGTTCTTAAATTATTAACGGGCTTGCTGGAGTGAGGATCTAATTTGATCAGGCCAGGAAGCGTGAACGACAGATGGCAGCTGGAGTTGGCCTTCAGCGGGCAATGGAAGCCTTTGGCTGATCCAGGATTTGCCCACCTCCCAGTGCTTATGCCGTTCTGGAAGTTTTGGGGTGGGGGGTCTTGAAAGCCGCCGTCATCCATTGGGCAATGCTCAGAGCTTGGGGCCTACCAATTATGTGCGTGCCACAGCATACCCCTGATGACTTCTGGCAGGTCAGGGTTGTTCCAACTGTGAGGCTGACTCAGGGCCTAATCCTATCCAACTTTCCAGCACCGGTGCAGCCACAATGCAGCCCCAAGGTAAGGGAACAAATATTCCCATACCTTGAGGACCCCTCTGTGACTGCCTCTCCACCACAGGATGCAGTGCATGCCCCATTGGCACGGCTGCACTGACACTGGAAAATTGGATAGGATTGGGTCCTGAGGCAGTTGCCACAAGCGGTGAATTGCTGGGAGGGCACCTGCTGCTCATTGCTCATCCTCCCACTCCCTGGATTCTAAAAGGAAGAGCTGCATAGAGCACAATAGAAAGTGTGGTGGGAAAGAGAGTGGTGGGCTAGAGTGTCAGAGACTCTCTAGGCCACCTCTCTCCTCTCCTCCACAGTTCCTCTTCTGCTGTGCCATGTTATTTCAAATGCAGGGCAGGTCTGCTTATGAGGCTAAGTGAAGAGGCCATTTTGAGGGGCGGTCTGGAGGGGGAGGCAGCAAAATGGGACATTTGAACCCTGCCTGGTGCCTCCCCCTGGCCTTTTCACCAAGCTACTGCCCTGCCTGGTTGGTCTCCTTCCAGGGGAACAATCATGAAGAGGATTAACTACATAGACACCCCCACTTCTTCCCTCACTGTCTCCTTTTCTGACGCCTTTGCCCACCTCCTTCAAAAACAGTGGTGAGTGGCAAGCCCGAGTGAACCAGTCTGGAGAGGCAGTGATGGGGAACTGACTCACGAGCAGACAGGATGTTCCTGTTTGGACCAATCTGTCCAGTTCTAGCCCAGGGAGATTAAACAGATGCCTCCCCGATCTCATCAGGGTAGTTGGCACTCTCTGTGAATTAAGGCTATCGATTTCCTACTGCCATTCCGTATGACAGACCACTACGATTTAATTAATGACCTTCCCATCCTAGTTCAACCTGATGCATGCTCCTGAAATCAGGGACTTTGTTGTCATTAATCAAGTGAAAATCACTCTTTCAGGCCTTCTGTGGGGCTTGGCGCATGTTGTTTTATATATAACACTAGTCACCAGCATTTTCAGACCGGTAACAAACCTTGAATCCTCATCTGTAACGTGGGATCCTCCTTCTCTCTCTGTCCCTGTCTCTCTCTCTGGTTTCCCACATTCATGTTGGTTTTTCTTCTTTCCTCTTAATTTTCTCTTGCATGCTGCCTCTCGCTCTTTCAACTGGCTTATTTTAAAAATTAAATGGTGGCTTCTTCATCAAGTGTGCATTGTTCAACATCCTTTCTGCCGTACAATGTATAAGGCTGACCCAAGATGACCTGAGGACCAAATACTGCCTTCCCTGATCTGGTAGCACATCAGCTGTCTCTTCCGTGTTTCTCCTCCTCCTTCCTCCCTGGATGTGAAAAGGAAGAGGAAAATGGTGTAGAAGATGAAGTGTGGTGGGCTCTGGTAGTCTACCCCACCACTCACCTCTCCGCCATACTGCCTCTTTTGCTTTATTCCCAGCTTTCTTGTTGAATCCAGGAATTAAGAGGAGGAGGAGGAGGAAATTGGGCAGGTAGAGGCAAGTACCTGCCATCTTGTGGCATCCACCTAGTCAACCTCATGAGCAGACTGGCCCTGAATGTGAGTACAAGTCATGTTCTTACTTACCCCAGATCTCCATGGATGGGCTGAGACTTGGTTGACTCCGTTTTGAGTAGCAAAAACACACATTTTTTTGTGATTAGTACGTACTCGAGTTACACATATTTTTGAACCCAGAAGTTACTCTTGACTCACATGCTTTTCTCGGAAACGAGTTTTGACTCGTTGAGTTTCTTAACTCAAGTTGATTGCCCGCCAGCCCTGTTCACTGTGTGTCTCTATGTGCTTGTTTACTTTTTTTTTTTTTTTTTTTTTTGCTGCTTCCAAAAAGAACTCATGGGCAATCCGGAAACCACATTCAAAGCAGCATGAGCAACAGGGTCAGTGAGAGGAGAATGGGTTGACTCAGAAAATGGGGACTGGGGTCATGGAGGGGTGGAAGGATTAAGGCTTCACAAGGCTGGGGGGAGGAACCAGAAGAAGGAGGAGCAGCCCGGGGGAAGGGAGAAGGATGGTTGAAGTGAAGGACTTCAGCACATCGCTGACAGCAGACAGGATGGGAATATCAGGGCAGTGTAAATGAGTAATCTGACACAAACCGCATCCCCATTGTCACCTCCGTTTCTTCCGCAGAGCCGTACCTGACTTGCAGATTCACTCGGTTTTTGAAAAGACTCTGGCTCGAATCATAGTGACTCTAAAAATGGCACTGGACAAGTTGCAAAGGTTGCCCATTGCAACTTGAGTTAGGGGGCGGAGACTTGGGGCTCGACTCAATGGGGGGGGGCAGCTCTGGCACATCCCTGCAGACCTCCTTCCCTCCCTGCCACTGTTAACATCAATGATTTCCACTATGGCTATAAATACTGCATGTTTCTGCTGAAAGTAAAGAGTTTTTTTTTTTGTGCTGATTGCCATTATATCTTATTTATTTTCTTTCTATGATGTTATTTGACCATCCCTTGTCGAGCATTAATCAGGCGGTTATTGAAAATCGGCACTGAACAAGCAAGACTGCAGCTGACAGTGAGGTGGTTTTCGTACGTAAAATGGTCTTGGGCAGAGATGTGTTGGTCTAGGCCAGGGGTGTCCAAAGTTTTTGGCAGGAGGGCCACATCATCTCTCTGACACTGTGTTGGGGTCGGGGAAAAAAGAATTAATTTACATTTCAAATTTGAATAAATTTACATAAATGAATATATTAAAGATGAACTTATACGAATGAATGAAGGTCTTGCAATAGTTCAAGGCCTATAAAAGACCTTGTACAAAGCAAGGCTGGCCTTTCCTTTGCTGCCTCTGCTGCATCACAGACGTGAAACAGCAAGCAGTGGAGGGAGCTCTCATCCCACAGCTCACGCAAGAGGTCAAGCAGTTGGCTTCACACTGAGAGCAGTTGCGTTGGGCCAGTTCGGGCTTCAACAAATCTCTGGAGGGCCAGAGGCTCATTGGAGACTGGGGGCTTCCTGAGGGCCGCATTGAGAGGCCTCAAGGGCCGCATGTGGCCCCAGGGCCGGGGTTTGGGCACCCCTGGTCTAGGCAGACAAAGGTACATTTTGTGAACGCGGGAAGCAGAGTGTGAGTGTCATTTCTGCAAGTGTTACAGAAGGAAGGCAGTATGTGCAGATGAGGCCGGCCCAACTCCACTCATGCTGTGTTTCATGCTGCAGAATCTGTGCATTTCCCTACAAGAGAATGCACGTCAATTAATCTCTCTGTAGGAAAAAGGCATATCTTATGTAATGCATGAAGCTCACAGCATGAGTGTAATTGTGAGCTGGTGGGCTTAGCTCTGGTATATTTTAGATGGGTTTGCAGACACCTGGAAAAGGTGCTGAAGGCAAAATGATCAGGGGGTTGGAGCACCTTTTTTTGCAAGTAGCCTTGTAAAGGCTACAGTGTTTGGGGTTTTTTTTTAGTTTAGAGACAAGGTGACTAAGAAGGGGGTTTGGTAAGAGGTTTATAAAATGATGCATAGGATTGAGAGGTTCCACAGAGAGAAGTTCTGCCTTTCTCATTCCTGTGTACTGTTACCAGCTCCTCCAGGATTGTCAAGAGTCTACAACAGTCTCAGCCAGTGGTGTGGGTACCAACAGTGGTACTTGAAGTGGTATCTGGTGGTACTCGCAGGACCCCTGGATCTCTGCCACGCAGCTGTGAGACCAGGAACATGGCACAACAAACAGCAGTAGGACGCTCACCTTGGTGGGAAGAGCTCTGAAGCATGCTTTTCCATGCTCAAAAGAGCACTCCTGTCCATCCTGAGCCTCTTACTGGTGCTGGTCACATGGCATCTGGCCTCCCAACCCAGAAATAACTTGCGATGATGTTGTTGGTGAACCATGTGAAGTGGTACATCTGAGGACAAAGCTTGAGAAATACTGGTCTACAGCAATTGGCATCAGCCTCCAGGTGACTCCTGAAAGCAATTCTAGAGATTTTAACAGGGCCTTCAGGAATTTCAAACATGTGTTTTTTTTTGGGGGGGGGGGATCCCGGAATAGCTTATGCAGAATTAGCAGCTGTACTTGCAAGGAAAAAACTGTTCTGTAGTTGAGAAACTGCCTTGCTTTGTCCACTGTGAGAAATGAAATGTGGAATCAGATGGGTTTTTGGACTGGAGCAGTAAGGCATTTGGTACATAAGAACAGCCCCACTGGATCAGGCCATAAGCCCATCTAGTCCAGCTTCCTATATCTCACAGCGGCCCACCAAATGCCCCAGGGAGCACACCAGATAGCAAGAGACCTGCATCCTGGTGCCCTCCATTGCATCTGGCATTCTGACATAGCCCATTTCTAAAATCAGGAGGTTGCACATACACATCATGGCTTGTAACCCATAATGGATTTTTCCTCCAGAAACCTGTCCAATCCCCTTTTAAAGGCACCCAGGCCAGGTGCTGTCACCACATCCTGCGGCAAGGAGTTCCACAGACCGACCACACGCTGAGTAAAGAAATATTTTCTTTTGTCTGTCCTAACTCTCCCAACACTCAATTTTTGTGGATGTCCCCTGGTTCTGGTGTCATATGAGAGTGTAAAGAGCACTCTCTATCCACATTCTCCTTCCCATGCATAATTTTGTATGTCCCAGTCATGTCCCCCCTCAGGCGACTCTTTTCTAGGCTGAAGAGACCCAAATGCCGTAGCCTTTCCTCAAAAGGAAGGTGCCCCAACCCAGTAATCATCTTAGTCGCTCTCTTTTGCACTTTTTCCATTTCCACTATGTCCTTTTTGAGATGTGGCGACCAGAACTGGACACAATACTCCAGGTTTGGCCTTACCATCGGTTTGTATAATGGCATTATAATAGCCATTTTGTTCTCAATACCTTTTCTCATGATCCCAAGCATAGAATTGGCCTTCTTCACTGCTGCCACACATTGGGTCGACACTTTCATCAACTTGTCCACCACCACCCCAAGATCTCTCTCCTGATCTGTCACAGACAGCTCAGAACCCATTAGCCTATATGTGAAGTTTTGATTTTTTTTGCCCCAATGTGCATGTTTTTACACTTACTTACATTGAAACGCATCTGCCATTTTGCTGCCCATTCTGCCAGTCTGGAGAGATCCTTCTGGAGCTCCTCACAATCACTTCTGGTCTTCACCACTCTGAAAAGTTTGGTGTCGTCTGCAAACTTTGCCACCTCACTGCTCACCCCTGTCTCCAGGTCATTTATGAAGAGGTTGAAAAGCACCGGTCCCAGGATAGATCCTTGGGGCGCACCGCTTTTCACCTCTCTCCATTGTGAAAATTGCCCATTGACACCCACTCTCTGTTTCCTGGTCTTCAACCAGGTCTCAATCCAGGAGAGGACCTGCCCTCTAATTCCCTGACTGGTAGAATAGGTGGGGGTATGAATAGGTGATGGTGATGATGATGATGATGGAAAAATTCTCCTCAATGAAGCTGCTTCAGTTCTGCAAAGAGTTCTTAAGTAACAGGTAGGGCAGAGCTGTGGTTCAGACAGTGGGTGTAAACGTGATGATATGTTTGGAGAGAAATGTGGGTTTAACCTCTTAAGGTTCAGCATTAGTTAATGAAAATGAGCAGTGCTTCTTCTCGCCTTTGGTGAGATGGTGAGATGGCCTTTGGTGGCAAATATTCCAGAATTGGGTTGTAAATAAGGATTGATCTACATGTCTTTAAAAAGCCATTCAAAGGTATAGCCATGTGAAGCTCTGCCATCCAAATGCAAACAGGACCTCATGCTTGAGTGCTGAACTATGTGGAAAAGCTCCCCATGCACCAAAGACTAGCTCATCAAGCTGAAAGAGTCTCACTTTGCCTTTCCTCAATGCATTAATTTCTATGTGCAGGGTGGCTGACAAAGAAGAGCATTTGAACAATGATTGGGGTGTGTGTGTGTGTGTGTGTGTGTGTGTGTGTGTGTGTGTGTGTGTTCTCAAATGGTGCAGTCTCCGGAGAGCTACACTGGGTGAATTTCTGGTTGTCTAGAGCCACTAAAGACTGAATGGGCCTTTACTGAGCATTATCTGAGGAGAGGACAAAATCTTCAACCAACGATGAATAACTCTCCCCATGATGTAATTCTGGTTTCTGCTGTGGCTTGAATTGTAGCCAGTGGTGCTCACTGACCTTGAAAGTAGCTGAATGGGCACAATCGCTCCTTTCCACAAGACTGGAAAAAATCGTGCTGTCTCTTAGCTGAGAACGCTGGGCAGGCATGGATTGGTCCATGTATCTCCATGTACCTTGGAGATAACGCTTTTAATGGAATGCCTTCTTATTCTTGGGGCTGGTTTCAGAGTTTGGGGGAAGGCAGGGAGAGAGTTTCTTTGTAATTTATTAAAATACTTCCATTCCTGCTCACAACAGTTTAAGAATCGCACAAGCAACCATAAAAATGAGAAAGAGGAAAATAACAAGAGCCACCAAAAATAGAGTGTCATTTGGTGCTGGAGCGGCCGTGCTGGATCCCGTCTTGCATTGGTGCTGGGGCAGCTGTGATCTTTGTGCACTGCACAATCATTTTCACCGCTTGCTTCCAAAATGTCAGTGGCTGAGCAAAACAGGCCTTTAGAGCAAGTGGTTCCCAAACTTTTTAACACCAGGACCCATTTTTTAAAACAACACTCTGTCAAGACCCACCTAGGTTTAGCAGACTTAAAAAAAAAAGATTTAGAAAGAAATAGAATGTTATTTATTTATAAGTAATAATAAACAGGAAAAAGACCCTCAAGCTTTACCTCTCGATATTTACACATGCTTGCGGACTGTGCAGACTGCAGGGCAGTTAGCTGTTACCTTGCAAACTGCAGGAGCTGAGCTCTTTGCAGGGTAATTAGCAGCTACAATATCGGATTTTTCAAAAGCCTCAGGCTTGAGGCAATTAGTTATCTGATCTTTCCATCACCCTTTGGCGATCCCACCAAAAATCAGGTCACGACCCACCAGTGGGTCCAGATCCACAGTTTGGGAACCACTGCTCTATCACGGTCCTAGATGCCAAATGCCAACCCCCTTACTTGATGGTGTGGCAGCCACTGCCATTTCTCCCATTTCCTGGTTTTTTTTAAAAGAAAGAGGACTGTGTGGAAGGGGAAGAAAAGAAAGTGATGGCCAAGGGTATTCTTTCCTCTCCTCCTCACTTCCTCTTCAGCTCTGTTCTCTCTTCCTTTTTGAATCCAGGAAGCTGGAAGAGACAGATGTGTAGAGGTGAATGGTAGGTGCCCCCTCACCCAGTCTCCTAACTGAGGAAGCTGCCACCTCTGGCTTTGTGAATGGGCTAGCCCAGACCATGGTCAAGCATTAGGGCTGTTCACTGGTAGATGATGGGCTAGTGAAGATTGTACAGATGCACGCAGTCCTTAGGGATTTTTCTTTTCTCAGCAGCCAGAAGGTTTGATGAGAATCCTTTTCACAGTTTTGTGGGGGCCGTCCATTTATTCTAGCAGAATCAAGAAAATATTGCAGTGGAACCCTTTAGATCTCAGCCTAGATATCTAATTGCTGCTAATTCATTTATGGTTAACAATAAAGAATCCTGCCCCCTTTGAGATGATATAGGCATATCTTATCAACTGACCGATAAACATGCATCCACGTACCTCATGCGCATTCAAGCCCTTTTCAGGAATGTTCAAAAGATTCTGACTTCTCAAGCCATAGTTATATTGCTCCAGCTTAGTGCTGCAGGGATGGGGTCAGGTTGTGGGGAGTCCTGGAGGCTAACCCCTGCGCTTGGACCTGTATGGAAAGCTTTGTGGCATTGTTGTGTTATAGCCATCCTGCAATAGATGAGCACGTTGCATGTGGTTATGAAAAGAGAAGGTGCTTTGGATAGTTTATTTGCTATATATTTTTCACGTTGTTATACCATATTTCTTCCAAGGAGCTCAGGGTAATGTACATAGCTCTCCTTTTCAGTCAACAGTCAACAAAACCTTTATTAGGCATAAACATTTGATAGATGAAGACTCTGTACAGAAATCGTAGAGAGAGTAGAAACCTAAGTAGTACCCAAATATTACATTTTACATACAAACACGAATTATTTAAAAGACAGAAAACAATCAGTTACTCTGCAGATCTTGCCAAAGATGTAACCTACTCAGTGATTACTTGGTACAGAAAGCTTGGCTCGATTCAGAATACCCAAATTTAGGAACTGTGCGACTGAGAGGGTTGTATGCTCTACATCACCTGCTAGAAGGAATTGAATTATATCTTTCTCAGGCTCTCCTCCTTTTGTCTTCACAACAAGCTGGTGAGGTGATGAGACGGAGAGAGTGGCTGGCCCAAAGTCACCCAGGAAGCTTCATGGCTGACTGGGGATTTGAATCTGCATCTTCCAAGTCTGTATCCAAATCTTGAACCACTACACCATCCCGGCCACCACCCATGCTCACAGTTGAGTTGGGCCTCAGAAATCCTGAATCAGTTGTTTGTTCTGGACTCTTGAATGCCAGTAGAGCAATGGGAGAGAACCTGCCCAACTGGAGGAAGCCAAAGTACTAATCAACCTGCCACAGATTCCTTCCTGTACACTGATGGTTGGCAACCTTCAGTCTCGAAAGACTATGGTATAAGCCTACAGCACCCGGTATTCCCTGGCGGTCTCCCATCCAAGTACTAACCAGGCCTGACCCTGCTTAGCTTCCCAGATCAGACAAGATCGGGAGATAGTGTTCAGTATAGGGAGATGGTTGGCAACCTTCAGTCTCGAAAGACTATGGTATAAGCCTACAGCACCTGGTATTCCCAGGCGGTCTCCCATCCAAGTACTAACCAGGCCTGACCCTGCTTAGCTTCCCAGATCAGACAAGATCAGGCACGTGCAGGGTAACAGTTGCTGCCACTGTTGCTGTACACAGGGCAGAAGGAGCTCCATCTTGCTGCCACCCTCTGTTGCCACCATCCAATCTGAGGGACTTGGGGCAGTGGCATCACTAGGGTTTGCACCATCCAGAGCGGGAGGCCAGTGTGTCACCTCTATGACGGACCCCAAAGCCCCAGGCATGATGGGTATGGTAATGTCTGATCGCCCCACCCCCACTGGTTTTTTAACTATTACTTTTGACAGAACAGAGATGTTTCAATACGGTTTGTTTCATGCGTGCAGTTCCTCGTAGAATGATATATAACATGATGATTTTATTTAAAAAATTTTGGACAGTAGTGGCGTCACCCCCCTTGTGTGTCACTTGGAGCAGCCCCCACCTCCTAATGTGGCCACTGACTCTGGGCTTTATCCCAGGACTTCCAGTAGCTCAGTGTCAACACTGGTGGGGAGAGTGCTCACACTTGGTCCTGGGCCTAGTTCAGTAGCACCCAAATATCCACTGCAGGGTTCAGACAGCTGCCCAGCCTTGTCTAGCATTGTTGCTGGGGCAGTTGTGATCGTTGTGTGCTGTGCAAAGAACACAGGGAACAGCCGGCATCCGATACCGAGATCTACTATTAGTAGGGAATCTTATTGTATAAACCCACAAACGCATGTGCCTCTTTTTAATTTGGAGACTATATAATGTAAACTTGCTTCATACACCTTGATGATTCACCCTTGTACACGGCAGAGAGGACACCGTTTGTGAGTATTAGTCGTGCCTTTAGAAAGACTGGGTCTTAAGAATGCGCTGCACCCTTTTGTAAACTCCACAGCCGCACTCTCTTCCTGTGCCGGAGGGAGCGTTGCGCCATCTCAGCGGCAGGGATGGAGAGGCATCGTTCACATTGGCCGGTGCGGCAGTTCTGTCGGATAAAGTGCTGGGCCCGGTGAAACGGTGATACGAGCAACTATTGATTGCCGCCCTCGGTCAATGTGAAGCGAGAAAGGAAGGGCAGACTTCCTGGCGTTTTGGCTTGAATGAAGCGGGGACTGCAAAGCTGGACGTGGAGCAGGGCTCTCTTGGTAAGAGGAAGGGATTTTACTTGCTTTGTAGAAGTAGGTAACTTGAAGCATTCCGGACAACTTCCACCAACGACGTGGCTGGATGTTCCTTGTGCTGCTAGGCTCTCTGGCTAGCGACCGTTCTGGCTATGGACTTGCGTGAAAGAACTACCCCGAGCATCACTTTCTATGACTTTTCTCTCCACTCTACATCAGGGCTGACTCCACCTCCTGGTGCTTGGGACAATGCGCTAAAAATGCCATTGCAGCCATGACCTGGTGCTGGGCCTGATCGCCTCCTCTGTTGCTCCTGAATTTGCAAAGGAAGTGAGTGGAGCAGACATGCAGAGGAGAGACGATTGATGCTCTATTGATCAATTGATGTTCAATTGGATAAGACAAATTGATCAATAGGATTGGATTTGTTTTCCAATTGGATTGATCAATAGGATTGGATTTGTCTTCCAATTGGATTGATCAATAGGATTGGATTTGTCTTCCAATTGGATTGATCAATAGGATTGGATTTGTCTTCCAATCGCGTGGCTGCATTATTTGAGCTGTGATGACGTAGTCTCTCAAGCCACGCCCATACTTTATAAATACAGCGGGCATTTCCTCTGCCAGCCGTTTGAGGTTCCCGCGCGTGCGCTGAAGCAGCTCCACGGCGCTCTCAAGGTCAGTTCTTTTTCCCGGGGTACTGGGGCTCCCTACTTCCATGTAGTCGCCCCCTTTAGAACAATACTCTTTGTTCTCTTCATCTCCAATCCAATTGGAAGACAAATCCAATCATTGATCAATAGATCAATGCTCTATTGATGCAATTGATGTTGATGCTCTAGCGAGCCGTTCTGTTCTCCTCCCTCTTCCGCTCCATTCTCTTCCTTTACAGAACCAAGCAGTGCGAAGAGAAGTGGCTGGACCCCTTATGAATGTCCCCTATGAATCTACCGCCCCACAAAATCCATCTCAAGTTTGCCTCGGGGATGGTTTGGCACTGCTCAGTCTTGTTCCAGAGCTCAGTCATAGCTGTTTAGTTACCTTTACTAGCTGTCTAGCACAGGGGTTCCCAAACTCCTTATTTACTGCATTGTCTGTGTTGGATCTGGGGCCCGCTGAGGCCAGGACACTGCAGGGTAAAACGGCAGACGACCTGGAAGTCACAAACACATGCTTCCCAATTTGTTGGCCGCGTCGCACCACATTTCTGAAAGCTGCTTCTGGGTCATGTGCACATGTCTGTGTATCATTGGCATCGTCGTGCTGTGCAAGACATACTTTGGGAAACACGGTATGGTGTGACACACACTTTGAGAAACCCGGTGCAATGCGGCCAAAGATGTGGGGAGTGTGTGTGCATGTGCGACCCAGAAGCGACTTCTCGGTCATCTGCTGTTTCACCCTGCAGTGTCCTGGCCTCGACAGGCCCGTGACCCACAGTTTGGGAATCGCTGCTTGAGGGGTCTCTTTGTGATTTGTTTGTGCCACATTTCCCTCTTTTTCCCATCCCCTCAACACTTCCTTCTCACAGATCCTGGGGGAGAAGAGGAAAGAGAACCATCAGAGCATGCTGCATGTGTCGAATCTCGGGGGATGAATCTATTTGGATTTTGTGGATCCTTTCTCACTGCTTCTTTGAACTTCATTTTGTTTTTTCAAGAAACGATATCTGGATACGCCTTTATGGTAGAGATCAGTTTGAGACAAAAAAAAAAGGCAAACGAGAAAAGAGAAAGCAAAGTGGGACCCGTAGCTGCTACTGAATCAGCCTGCGGTTTGGGTTTTTTTTTTCCCTTCAGATCCACGAGAAGGAGGAGGAGGAGCTTAACGAGAAGAGTGAAAATGACTCTGGTATTAACGAGGAGCCTCTACTCACTGCAGATCAGGTACATGTCCCTCGCCTGGCCTTTCCTCTTTGGATGAAGAGACGGTCCAGATAGATTCCTTCCTTCCACTGTCTTACGCAGGGTGGTGCGTTCATGAGGCCAACTGAGCTGGCTGCTTCAGGTGGACGTTTGGCAGAATGTGACTGCTTCTGGTCATCCTGCCACCTTCACCACTCCTCTTCCTATTCCCTACTCCCTGGTTTGGAAGAGGGATACAGAGCAGAAGAAGAAGTGGAGGGAAGAGTGGTGAGGTAGAGTGTCGCACTCCCTCTGAGTTCATTACACAGTTCCTTATCCACGTGGGTAACTAGAAAAAGCAGGATAAATTATGCAAAACAATGAGACTGCAGAGTAAATTATGCAGATTAAGATAAATTGTACATTGGAAGCTGTTGTCTAATGAGCCATCTGGTCCATCTAGCCCAGTGTCGTCTACACTGACTGGCAGACGCTTTTTGGGGTTTCAGCCTAGAATTTTCTCTGGAGATTCCAGGGCTTGAACCCAGGACTTTCGGTAGGCAAAGTACATGCTCTGTCTGTGAGCGATGGTCCTTCCCAAGTGATGATAATTCCCAGGTGTGCATAATTCAAATCAGTTGCAGAATTTTGTTTTTCTTGAATGCACGTGCCTTTTTATGTGGAAGTGTGCATCAAAGGCTTATCTTGGAATATGTCCGATGAAAAGACCATGGCAAGTAGACTGGATACGCCAGTGTGTGGCTGGGATACCTAAATAACACACAGGTAACTAAGAAGGCTAGTAAGGGTTTCCTCTACTGAAGAGACCTTGGGCTAAATTTCACAGCACTGCTTCTTCGTAGCCAGATCCCTGCTTGATGTCCAGAACTGCATGGAAAAGTGCCTCCCTTGTGTGGGTGTCTGAGCAGATCTGATGGGGTGGGGGAGATACAGGGGCTACAGAGGGGGCATAGAGGTGTGGGAAAGATGGGGCAGGATGATGCAAAGGGAAGCACAAGGAAGACGGGTAGGTTACACCAGCAATTTTCAACCGCAAAGGGTCCTCATGTGTGCCACGGGAGTTTGGGGGTGAGTCATTTATTAGTAGGGCCATTGGAGGGTGTGAGCCCTCCCACTGTCAGTGCAGTGTGCCTTGACAATTTTAGCACCTTGTCAGTGTGTTGTGAGATGAAAAAGGTTGTAAATCACTGGGCTAGACTTTTTGCATGCTACAAGGAGATCGTAAGTGGACATGGGCCGGGCTTGTCCCAGTACTTCCTTTTCTTCTCCCCCTGTCTCTGCTTGGCTGGGAGGAACAGTGGTGGCATCGTTCAGGCTACGTAAAGAGGAGGGTGCGGTGGAGGCCAGTCAAACTGTCCGTCATTCTACCATGTGAGGCGGTCGCTTCGCCTGCCTCATCTGTGGACCGTCCCTGTCTCCAGGGGCCCATGTTCACAGGATATCCCTACGTGGAGCACAAGTAGTCAGTGCTGACAGCCCTGGGGAAGAGTGTGGTGTTTGGATTGACCTACGGGAGGCTTATCTCTCATAGCAGCTGAGTGGCTTCTCAGTGTGATGTTTGTGTGATCCTCAAACCAACTGCTTGCTTGTTTGAGGATCGGGGGGGGAAAAGGACTCCGTGGTGACCTGTAGGGATGTACTGTGCCTTCTGAGTTTCTGCCAAGATCGGAACATTGTGCATCTCTCTCAAGAAGCATCAGATCCATGAGATGTTGCACTAACTGGACATTGAACAACATGGTCTGAAAGATTTATATGTGTGCGTCGTGCAGAACGCCGGTGGCTGAATTCAGTGCAGTGCTCCTTGCGTAGAACCCAGAGCCCCTAGTTCAGTCGGATCATCTCCTATTGTCTCTCCGGTTTCAGTGTGAGTCAGTCATTAATTTCCGAAGCTTAGTCTTGCCCTGCACGTCTCTTTGCTGCACCTGTGAATTTCTGCTGGTTTCCATGGCAATGGTACCCTGTTCATTGAGCTACCGCAGAGCCACACCGTTCCAAGTGGTTTTTTCTGAAATGAGTGTGTTCAGATTTTTTTTTTTGGATCTTTATTAAATAAAGATGGAGGCCTCCTCAAAGACCTACATCACAGGGGAGTGCTCTGCCTCTTTAAGATATTCTGGGAAGGATGCAAATCTTGTGGCAAATTGTGTGACAGGCTTGGTAATTTTGAAGATGGAGCATGCCAAAGGTGGAGGTGGAATCTTGATGCAAGGGAGGGCATCGTGGAGGCTTTGGAGCAAGAAGACCTCTTTGTGTCTGAAGAGGTGGAGCTGGAGAAGCAACAGTCATAGGCAGGAAGTGTCATGGGATACAAGAGCTGAGAAGCCATGGATTCTTGATTGCTGCATCAATTGTTACCCTGTCTCCTCCATTCTGAATCATTCATTCTGGACTCTCTGTGTCTGTGAATGCAGAGCAGGACTGCATTAGCTTATTTTGGTGCAGTGTCACATGGCTGGCTGGTCTTGGGGTACTTATAAAGGACTTCTGCTTAAAATATACAACACTGAAATGCATATACAGGCGTCCCCGGTATCAGTGGATCCAGTCTCCGCATGTCTGGATATCTGTGGCTCCCCGCGCGCCCCTCCCAATTACTTTTGTTTATCGTCATTACATTCAGGCAAAGCAATGGCATGTCTAGCTTAACACCGTAAGCAGAAAGCTTATAGCAAGATAAGCAAGCAGGCAGCCTGCAGGCTGGAAAGGAGACTAAGGGCCAAATCCAATCCAATTTTCCAGTGCCGATGCAGCCACACCAATGAGGCATGTACTGCATCCTGCAGGGGAGGGGCAATCATGGAGGCCTCCTCCAAGTACGGGAACATTTGTTCCCTTTCCTCAAGGCTGCATTGCGGCTGCACCGGCACTGGAAAGTTGGATAGGTTTGGGCCCTAAGAGAGAGCACCAGCTTCCTGTTAATGATCACTCTTAGTCTCCATTCTAGATAGCAGGCTGCCCACAAGCTTGTCTTGCTATAAGTTTTCTGCTCTCAGCATTTGGTTGAAAGCAAGACTCATAATTGCTTTGTGTGAATGAAGATATATGAAGGTAATGGACTTGGGGGAGGCACGAGGGTGCGGGGAACAGTGGAGATAGAGTTTCCCCCATCCACGGTTTCTGGTATCTGTGGGGGGGATGGACAGGAACATATCGCCTATGGATACTGGGGGATACCTGTATTCTGGGTTGCCTTTGATGAACTGCTGTCTCTCATATCATTATATTTTGGAGTTATATTTTGGACTTATTTGGTAATGAGAGTCAACTTTATGAATATTTTCCAGTGGTATAATCATGTTATCCTGTATCACATGATATGTGTATGTGCTTTAGAAGCATGATAAAGCATGTAAAGTGTTACAAAAAATCCACTGTCCTTAATTTGTATTTATTTTGCCCTGTTTCCAAGGAAGGAATGTTATGCATTAGTTGTGTGCTAGAATTGTCATAATAAAGACATAATAATAAAGAATTTTTTAAACCTCACCATATGTGTACATAATAACAAACCATGGTTTGTTGTAATAAGAACGAGCCCGGCCAATGAAAATCAGGCCTTGAGCTTGTGCGCCTCCCCTATGTGTGCAGGCAGAGGTAATGGAAAGCTTCTGGTTCGGGTTTGGAACAAATCACACAATTCCTTCTTGCATCTGTGCTTGGGAAACTGTGGTTTATTCTAGCTGTTGTTGGTTAACAAACCTGCAGGTGAAACCAGGATCAAACTGTGATTTCATATGCTTGTTAATTAACCAGAATAGGAACAACCCACAGTTCTTTGAGCTGAAATGTAATGGGCTGCTTGGTTCAAAAGTGATAGCAAATGGCTTTAGTCACTTTCCCTTGTGCATGGAAGAAGAGAAGGGAAAGCAAAGCATGGAGGTGGGGAGAGGATACATGTGAGCTGAAAGCCGAGCGTCGTTGGCTAGGCCAGCCTATCCATGAGAGATCTGCCTCAGACAGCAGATTGTGGAAAGTGTGCCTTTACCTGTCTGCTATCCTCCATTGCTTGTCCTCCTCCCATTGGCTGAATTTGAAAAGGAAGAGGGGAAAGGAGCAGAAGAGGAAGTGGTGGAGGAGAGTGGTAAACTAGAGCATCAGAGATAGTCTAGCTCACCACTCTACTCTCCTCACCCACTTTTACTCCATGCCCCTCTTTGTTTTCAAATTCAGAGAATGGGAAGAGAGGAAGCCGTGGAGGTGGCAGCAGGTGGACTGCCCAGCATGAGGTTGGCCATGCGTTTGGTGTGCCAGCTTAGGCACTGGGCTAGCCCCATCTACTTGTTACTAAAACAGCAACTATGGTTTGTCATTGTGTGTGTGTGTGTGTGTGTGTGTGTGTGTGTGTGGTCAATGTACAATAGCACAAAGGGGATGAGTGTGAGGAAGATGACCTGTGGTGTGAAGCTGGGCATGTTCTCTAAGCACATAAGACAAGTATCTTCTCCCATCTCTGATAGACTGCAGGATATCCCTCCCCTTTCTGGATAAATCAGGCACTTTAATCATTTTAAAATCTTACGCTGTTGACTTCCTTAGCGTTCCTAATTTTCTCCTGATGGCTGACATGCTGGCTGTTTAAGTCAACATTTCCAAGTGTGGTGGCCTAAAACCCTCCTACCGAAAGAGCTGTCTTGTGATTTATATCTGTCTTGATGCAACCTTCTGGCAGTTTCAGCTCACCTTAACTGGGGCTGGGAAACCCAACCCCCCATTTTGAAATTTGCTCTCTAGTTGTTGTGGTTGATAACTGTGCCTCTTGCAATATTCCTGAATATCTGCACATGCCCAATCTCGTCTGATCTTGGAAGCTAAGCAGGGTCATAAGAACACAAGAACAGCCCCACTGGATCAGGCCATAGGCCCATCTAGTCCAGCTTCCTGTATCTCACAGCAGCCCACCAAATGCCCCAGGGAGCACACCTGATAACAAGACCTGCAATGCCTCCTGGGAATTGTAGTTTAAGAACATAAGAACAGCCCCACTGGATCAGGCCATAGGCCCATCTAGTCCAGCTTCCTGTATCTCACAGCGGCCCACCAAATGCCCCAGGGAGCACACCTGATAACAAAACCTGCAATGCCTCCTGGGAATTGTAGTTTAAGAACATAAGAACAGCCCCACTGGATCAGGCCATAGGCCCATCTAGTCCAGCTTCCTGTATCTCACAGCAGCCCACCAAATGCCCCAGGGAGCACACCTGATAACAAAACCTGCAATGCCTCCTGGGAATTGTAGTTTAAGAACATAAGAACAGCCCCACTGGATCAGGCCATAGGCCCATCTAGTCCAGCTTCCTGTATCTCACAGCCGCCCACCAAATGCCCCAGGGAGCACACCTGATAACAAGACCTGCAATGCCTCCTGGGAATTGTAGTTTAAGAACATAAAAACAGCCCCACTGGATCAGGCCATAGGCCCATCTAGTCCAGCTTCCTGTATCTCACAGCGGCCCACCAAATGCCCCAGGGAGCACAATAGATCACAAGAGACCTGCATCCTTTTGCCCTCCTCTGCATCTGACATAGCCCATGTCTAAAATCAGGAGGTTGCACATACACATCATGGGTTGTACCTCGTAATGGATTTTTCGTCCAGAAACCTGTCTAATCCCCTTTTAAAGGCATCCAGGCTAGAAGCCATCACCACATCCTGTGGCAAGGAGTTCCACAGACCAACCACACGCTGAGTAAAGAAAGCATGGAGTAAAGAAAGCATGGTCAGGCCTGGTTAGTACTTGGATGGGAGACCGCCTGGGAATACCGGGTGCTGTAGGCTTATACCATAGTCTTTCGAGACTGAAGGTTGCCAACCAACGCTTACTGTCATCCAGTTGGAAGCTTTTCAAAAAGAAGCCTCCGTAGTCTTGAGGAGGGATCTGCTAGGCAATCTTGCCATCAGTCTTCCTTGAAATGCTGTCTTTCCATAGCAACATTTGTAGGTTTTTTCGGGGGGGGGGGCAGGGCGGGGGGGGAATCTGAAGCCAAGTGTCAGTCTTTGACACTACTGTCCTTTTGACAGGTGATTGAAGAAATTGAGGAGATGATGCAAAACTCGCCAGATCCTGAGGACGAAGAGGAGATTTTGGAGGAAGATGACGGCGGGGAGACCAGCAGCCAGGCCGATTCTGTCCTCCTGCAGGAGATGCAGGCTTTGTCACAAACCCTCAACAACAATTGGTCCTATGAAGGTGAGTGCACGTGTCAAAAGAAGGGCGGTCCTTTGGCTATTCGGAACAAGACTGTGCTGATTTCATAGAGCTAGTTTATACATCAGCTTATTCAAGTGGTAAAGCTTTACGGGGACTCTTACGGTCCAGGCAGTAGCTGGCATAACAAAGTGCCGAAGGGACTGAGCTACAAATCAGAACTTCCTTGGTTCTGCCTCTGCATGTCGTTAGGTGGCCTCAGGCAAACCATCAACCCTGCCCCCCAGCCTCAGTTTTCCCCATCTGCACAATGGGAATAATAATACATTATAGCAGTGGTTTCCATACTAGGTGCCATGGCGCCCAAGGGTGGCACAGCGAACTCACAGGGGGGCCGCATGGAATGTCTCTGGTAGCATCTTCCTACCAGCTCTCCTGGGCGCTTCCATCTTGAATCATGTGAGATTGTGCACTATTCAAGATGGCATGCCCAGGAGAGCTGGGTGATGGCGACACTGCAACAGAGCACCGTGACCATGCTAAGTTTTGAAACCGCTGCATTATAGGGTTGCTGTAAGGCGAATATTAAGATAATACACTTAAAGCACTGTGCATGCTTTGAAAACTCTTGTCTAAATGTTGCATATTATTAGTAGCTTTCACTATTGGGCAGGGGAAGAGGCAAGCAAAACAGCCCCTACTTCTGGCTACCAGCACTGCCACTCTTTGGGGGGAGGTTGCCTCCATCAAACTCCTCCTAATTATTTTTGTGATCAGTTTCATGTCTGATCAATTTCCTCTGACTTGATCAGGCAATCCTCAAATGGCTTGTGTACTGAAAACCCATACTTTAGCCCAGGGATGTCAAAAGTTTTTGGCAGGAGGGCCACATCATCTCTCTGACATTGTGTTGGGGGCCGGGGGGAAAAAAGAAGTAATTTACATTTAAAATTTGAATACATTTACATAAGTTTACATAAATGAATATAATAAAGATGAACTTATATGAATGCATGAAGATCTTGCAATAGCTCAAGGCCTTGCACAAAGCAAGGCTGGCCTTTCCTTTGCTGCCCCCGCTGCATCATAGATGTGAAATAGCAAGCAGTGGAGGGAGCCCTCATCCCATAGCTCACAGGAGAGGTCAAACAAAGTCGCCCTCACACTGAGAGCAATTGCGTCGGGCCAGTGCGGGCTCCAGCAAGTCTCTGGAGGGCCAGAGGCTCATTGGAGACTGGGGGCTCCCTGAGGGCCGTATCGGGAGTTCTCAAGGGCCGCAAGTGGCCCCAGGGCCAGGGTTTGGGCACCCCTGCTTTAGCCCTACAGATACTCAAGGTGGGGGGCATGGCTAAATGTTTACATGTCATGTCCTCGCTAGGCCAAAATATATGCAGTTCAGTGTCAATCTATGGAGGAATTGTTTTGGTTCTTTTCCCAATAGGGAATTCCAATTCTAGAATTCCAATTTTCGTTCCAACATGACTCATGGGATCCACTTCTAGATGGGATATCTAGATCCTTGGCCAGCCAATCCATGGGGTGGACTGAAGTGGTCACTGCAGATGGTGGATTGGCAGGAACAGGGGGCACCCTCTCTGTCACAACCTAGTCTGTGTTCCCCTTTTCCCACTTGGCGAACCAACTGCTTGTCTGCTTTCCTTGCCACTGGCCTGCTTGCCTCCCTACCTCTACCACCACTGCCCATCTTTTTTCTTTTCCCATGTTCCCTGGCAAGACAAGCTCAGAACCTCCTGGTGCTTGAGGCAGTTTGCCAAGTGTTGCCCCCTTACCTAGTAGTACTGGAAGTTCTCACTGCTCCTCTTTCTCCTGCACCTTGAATTTAAAAAGCAAGAAGGCAACAAAGAGGAACACATTTGGAGGAGAGAAGAGTTGTGGGCTAGAAGGTCTTCAACATTCTAGTCCACTGTGCTTCTTTCCTCTTCTGATCCATTCCCCTTTTCTTTTTTGAATCCGAGGAGCAGGTGAAGATGGGTGGACAGATATATGTGCTCTCTGCAAATCTGGTGCCTGACCACCTCAATCAGCCTCATGTGTGGACTGGTCCCACTCTCTTGATTTAAACAGGAAGTGGGGAATGAAGAAGATGATAGTGGCGGGCTAGAGCATCAGATTCACGGAAGAGGCAGCTCTTGGGTGGAACTTGGATTCTTGACCCTTTTCTCTGACTACTGTGCTGTGTTCTTGTGTCAGCTGCCACGTTCTTATAGAGTTTCAGAACGGTTAAAAGGATGCATTTTTGGGTAAACTCAA
Source organism: Tiliqua scincoides (assembly GCF_035046505.1). Lineage (NCBI taxonomy): Eukaryota > Metazoa > Chordata > Lepidosauria > Squamata > Scincidae > Tiliqua > Tiliqua scincoides. The sequence continues at coordinate 13,588,277 of NC_089831.1, forward strand.
GCAACTGGTTTATGCTCTAACATTGGTTTATTTATTTATAGGCTGCCCCCTCCTTAGAGCCTGGGGTGAGTTGCAAATATTCAAAGCAAGCAGACCTGCTATCTGAATGTGTATCTTTCAAGGGGGTGTACCTGTGGCAGGAAGCTTCAACTAGTCACCTCTCTAGAGGTGGTTGGTCAGTTCCAGCAGCCACCTAGAAGCTTCTTGTGGCGACACTTTTGATAACTGACTTACATAACCGAAGCGTTCATGGGCCGGAGCCCACTTCATCAGATACACGGCATGTTAATTTCAGTTGCCAGATGATTCAGATTGGTAGAGTGATAAATATTGCGCCCAGAGGGCCCCAAAGGCTCTGAAATGCTCCTCTTTCAAGAATTGCAGATTGCTGGACAAGAATTTTAGCAGCCAGTTTGATTCTGTTCAAGGTCAGGATGTTCTCTCCCATGACAGGTGTAAACATTAGCAGAGGCAAATTACAAAGATTGTGTGGCCTCCCATTATGGCTATTGTGAATGATTGCTTGTTGATATGTGCTCGTCGATATGGCTGAGCTTTGCAGAAGAAAGCTACAGGGCTGCCATAGAATTCATTTGTTCTAGCCATTGCCCTCTCCATCAGGCCAGCTGTGCCTTCTAAAATAGTTTTTGCCAGTCTTAGTGTTTCCAGTTATGAGTTGTCCCAATGCTTATCCTGTACACGCCAGCTTCTTGCTAGGTGTGATCACTTGCATTCCCTACTCCCTGGTTTCAGTATTATTTATTGTTGTTGTTGTTTTCACTCCTTTGTGTGAAGGGCAGCTCAAACCTAACTTGTGCTGGAACAGGCAGGCCAACGGGCCTGTGCTGTATCCAGCACAAGTTTGGGGCTGACTGCATGGTTGGCAACCTTCAGTCTCGAAAGACCATGGTATAAGCCTACAGCACCCGGTATTCCAGGGCGGTCTCCCATCCATGTACTAACCAGGCCTGACCCTGCTTAGCTTCCGAGATTGGGCATCTGCAGGGTAACAGTGGCGCTGACTGTGGCTCAGCCGGAGGCAAGGGGAAACTTTTCCCCTTACCCCGGGGAGAGCCACAGTGGCTCCAATGGGTCTACTTGGATCTGCTCCACCTGATGCAGTGGTGCAGATCCAAGGAGAATTGAGCAGTCAGGAGCCACTCCGCGCTGCCTGGGAATGGGGGCTAGGATCTGGCATAACCGCTGGGTCCTCGCCCTGCCTCCCATTCCCCATCCGCCCACCCACTGGCCTGCCCAACCTCCCCCCACCCTGAAATGCCTTCTCCTCGCCCTCCATCCACCCCTCCAGACCCCAACACCAGCTGAGCTTGGCCGGTGCAAACTTCTCTTTCCTCACTGCAGTGGAGGCTGGATTTGGCCTCCATGGGCCAGCCATGTGCTTTACAGCACCTTTACAACCCTCCCAGGCCGGCGCAAGGGACTTGCGCTAGCCCAGCGAGTACTTAGGATTGCACTCTGAGACACCTGCTTGCTGCATCTGAAGATCTGATGAAGTGGACTGTGGGCCACACAGGCTTAAGCTGTAATGAATTGGGTAGTGTTTATGGTGCCACAGGGTGCTTGCTTTTCCCACAAGCAAGCACCCACAGGCTGATGGATTGTAGTCAGATGCTTGGCTTGATGAGGGATGAACAGATGATCTGGGAGAAACTGTGGTGGATTCTTCTCACCAGGACAGATTCTGGAGGCCCATCAGATAAAAGCTTTTGCATATGAGGAGGTTTGGCTTAGCACTCAAAAGAGCCTTGAGTGCAATGGCTAACGATTGATTCTGATTTCCAGTTTGGAAGCGTTTAATTGAAAGGTTCAGGAGGCTAAACATACCTCCATTTGTGCTTTACCGTGCCCACATACTGGACAGACTGGTGTCACAATTGTGCGTGGTTGCAAAACAACAGAAAAACCGTGGGACAACTGCACAAAGAACACTGGACTGGAACAATTTGACCATAGTGTCAACTGGAAGAAATCTGAAAATGTGTAAACAAAGTGTGGTGGTTCCAGATTTTAAAAAAACCAAGCTGGGGTCTCCCTACTTATTGGGGGTCTCCCTACTTAGCTGGGGTCTCCCTACTACCTGTTCTGCCTTTCACCTGCTTACCCAGCTCTATTGTCAGGTTCAGTAGAGTCTGCCCACTAATTGCTTTGCTCTAATTGCGACGTGACATCTGTTACAGCATGCATTTGCTACACATGCTTTGGGGGAATCACTGGGCTAAAATGGGACTTATGATTTAGCATTGCTCCAAAGAGCCAGGATGAGACTGTTGCTGTTATCTAATGAAAATCACATAGTCTGAACCTAGTGTTCATTTTAATTCTAATTGGAGCAAAATTGGCTTTGAAATGCCACACTTCTGAGGCTTGACTCCAGAAAATCCTAGAACATAAAGTATAGCATAATTAATGCTTAACCGGTTTACAGCCCAATCCTACGCTTGTTTATTTGGAAGTAAGCGTCTCTGTGTTCAATGCACCTTAAGGACATACCTTACAATTCCTTAGGTAGAGGTGTTTGTTTCCGGTGAGTAAGATAGGTTGCAGCCTAAATCTTATTGAACACAACTGACTTACTTCAGGGTAAGTACACTATTTTTCAAACATCTCCATCCATAGGCTTGTAGCTTTAAATACTTGATTAAATTGTGTTTGAGGGATTAAAAAAAGTGGTCTTGATTGATCAGGCAGCAGATTAAATTTTTATTTTTATTTTTTAAAGATCATTTGAACTCTTTCTTTAAAAGATAAAAAAATATAGAAACTGAAAATGACAAGCATCCTCTTGGAAGAGGCATTCCCTCATGTGTGAGAGAAGAGGGAATGCCTCTTTTTTAAAAGATGCCTGCTGAAACACATATATCATCTAAAAATTAAAATATGCCTTTTCTTTAAAGCATTTTTTCCTCAAATGCAAATGTATGTACGTTTAATCACTTCATCAATTAATTGACTAAAACACATAATCAGCTTTCTTTAACCAAGTGACAGTTCTTAAAAAAAGAAAAAGAAATCTTAGCATTTATAATACTTTGCACTCAATGCTTTCTGAATCACGCTTTCTGAGAGCTTCATGTATATTATCTTGCTCATCCACACAACACTCATCACTGTCTATTATCTTGGTAATTGTTACAGTATTGCCCAGTTCACATGAATGTTCGTCTCTTCTCATTCTCCAAAGGCTTGGGGCGTATGTCGGTCTCGGAGCTTTCAGAACTACTGGATAGAGTAGAAGTCGCTATCCGGGACTATTCCGAAGAGCTTGTGCAACAGTTGGCTCGTCGAGATGAGCTGGAGTTTGAGAAGGAGGTGAAGAACTCCTTCATCACAGTGCTCATTGAGGTCCAGAACAAGCAGAAAGAGCACAGAGAACTGATGAAGAGGAGGAGGAAAGAGAAAGGGCTGAGCCTACAAAGCAGCCGGATAGAAAGGGCAACCCAAATGCCTCTTAAGGTGGGCGAGAGATTCCCACATTCTGTAAAGTAGTCTAAAAAGTTGGGAGGGGAGACATAACATTCTTTCCAGATGGCTCAGATCAGCTGTGTGTTTGCTCAGTGCAGTGTCGCGTTGCATTCTTGTTGAGAGACAACTGTGGTAAGTGGGGAGGAGTGACTGCTGCATACAATTCCAAAGTGAATTTGGATTTCTGGTTATTTATTTTTCCACATTCTTATACTGGTTGGCAACCTTCAGTCGCGAAAGACTATGGTATAAGCCTACAGCACCCAGTATTCCCAGGCGGTCTCCCATCCAAGTACTAACCAGGCCTGACCCTGCTTAGCTTCCGAGATCATGGTATAAGCCTACAGCACCAGGTATTCCCAGGTAGTCTCCCATCCAAGGACTAACCAGGCCTTACCCTGCTTAGCTTCCGAGATCATGGTATAAGCCTACAGCACCCAGTATTCCCAGGCGGTCTCCCATCCAAGTACTAACAAGGCCTGACCCTGCTTATCTTCCAAGATCAGACGAGATCAGGCATCTGCAGGGTAACAGTTGCTGTATTCTTATACTGCCCTTCCTCCAAGGAGCTCAGGGTGGTGTACATGGTTTCTCCCCTCCTTCTCTCCTCACGAGGACTCTGTGAAGTAGGTGAGGTTCAGAGAGGGTGACTCTGGCCCAAGGTCAGCCAGGCAGCTTCATGGCTGAGTGGGGCTTTGAACCTGGATCTTCCAGGTCTAACTCCAAGTTCCAAACCATGACACCATCCCAGCAATTATTAAGTTGATCAATAAATATAAGAATTAATCAAAATAAAAATTTTTATTTTTTTCAAATAAAAATATTTAATTAAAAATGGTGATGTACACCTTTTCAGCAAAAAAGGAAAAATAAATTCTCAAAGTTTTCTTAGCCAAAGGACTGAGAAGATGGGGATCACTGTTGAAAAAGAAACATAAGGTAGACCCACACACTGGCTGGGATGAAGTTGGACATTTGCCCTCCTCCTGCTCAATATTAGAACTCACCACATGCCTCTTAGGGCAGAATCCTAACTAAGTTTCCAGCACTGGCGTAGCTGTGCTAGTGTGGCATGTGCTGCACCCTGCAGTTGGGGGGCAGTCACGGAGGCCTCCTCAAGGTAAGGAAATGTTTGTTCCCTTACCTTGGAGTTGCACTGCCCTTACCCATATGCTGGAAAGTTGGTTAGGATTGCGCCCTTAGCCGGTTAGCTGGTGTCAATTTGTTTCCAGATGAGACATGTATTGTCAATGGCAATTCTGGGAAGGGATTTTCGTAAGGACCAGGGATGCAGGGGGAAAGGGGTGAACTCCCATCCCTCCTGTTAGAATCTTGATCTAGATCACTTCCCTGCAATTTCCTATGTGTGTCTAAGATAGCAAAACTATGAGGATGAGAAGCAGAACTGAGGTTAGTCAACTCAATAGGCAAAAGAGCTGGCATATATTATCCACGGTGCATCGGGTGGGAGCAGTAATCAGGCTCTGGTATGACACCTAATGGGTGCAATATCGCATTGTTACGTGCAGTTAGACAATGGACGCAATATTGCATGGCTCCAGGACTACACATAATTAGCAACCCTACAGTAGGAACCAATGATTGACAATCTAGCTCTAACGTGGTTTGTCTTCTCTTCTGTAAAGCGGTTCAGCATGGAGGGAATCTCCAATATCCTGCAAACTGGTATCCGGCAGACATTTGGAAACTCAGCAACTGATAAGCAGGTGAATATCCTCTGAATTACCTATTCATGCTGGCAAGTGCATTAACCTGTACATGTGCCCAATGGTTAATGTGAATATAGGAGCAAGGGCATTGGACAAGGAAGACCGAAGGGCCGGAACCCTTCCCTTTTAACCTGTCCCAACCCTGGTGATTTCCCTCCCCTCCTGCTGTTTTTGGTCTTAGAGCCTGACTGGGGAAAAATGATTGCAGAGTTGGGGAATTTACAGGGGACACTAGTGTATAGGGGAAGAATTAACTGAGGGTGAGAGGATCAGTGACCTCTCCTGGGAAGACCAGATTGTTAAGAATGGCTGTTCTGTGCACACAGAGAATTTTGTGAGTTTGTGTTTCAAGGCAAAGCCCTGGCAAAAAAAAAGTTATGGGGGACCAATCCATCTCAGTGATTTTCAGTGTTTTTTTCTTCTCATGATCTTTTCTATGGCCTTTGTCTCTTGTGATGTCACTTTGGGCGTCTGGGAGTACTCTTCCAGGTTCTGTGGCTCTGTTTCTAGGGCAACTCTCTGGAGTAATGTTATGGAGCCGGCGGAGGAAGGAGGACAGGCAATTTGTTACAACAGCCCGTTGCCCTAAAAACAAAGCTGCAGAACCCAGAAGAGATTTTCAGTGAATTTCAGCCTCTGTGCTCCAAATTCCCACAGCGCACCTGCAGACCTTTCGCAACACAGTGGTTGAAAAGAGCAGCTCCATCTGTTGATCCTTCCCTGCAACTCCCCCCAACCTCCCTCCACTTTTACATCAGTATTATGGTTTTTTGCAACCTTCAGTCTCGAAAGACTATGGTATAAGCCTACAGCACCCAGTATTCCCACGCGGTCTCCCATCCAAGTACTAACCAGGCCTGACCCTGCTTAGCTTCCAAGATCAGACAAGATTGGGCATGTGCAGGGTAACAGGTGACTGTCCATCAGTATTATAAGGCCGTAGGATTGGGGGTTCTTGTGTTTCCCTCATAACATATCATTCCACCCAGGCTGGACAGCCCCACTGGGATTCACAGCTGTGTAAAATTCTTGCTACTGAGGAAGTCCATGACATGTTTGTGGCCTCAGCTAGTTATACCGAAATCTCTGTCATTCCTATTCTTTACTTGAGGCTACCAAAAACATTTGACCAAGTCTTCAGCATGCTAGCTCTCTTCTTTTTTTGTCTTCCATTCCATTCTTTTGACTCTGGAGGAGGAGGGCAGAGGCAGGCCGGGACCCTCCCCAAATCTTATTTCTGCTCATTTCCAGAGGAATGGGGACAGTAATGACTGCAGCTATCTTTCATTCCTTTCCAGTATTTGAACACAGTTATTCCATACGAGAAGAAAGGGACACCTCCTTCGGTGGACGACTTACAGATGCTTACAAACAGTAAGTGAGGTCCGAGTAGCGCAGAAAGGCATGAAACTATTGCTTCTTGTTTGTCTCTAATAATGCCAACCAGCATTGCGCTAGCCCTTTTTTGCAGCTGCATCACATTGCCGACTCTTTATTTCTTTCATCAATTTATATCGAACTTTAGCCATGCCAAAGCAAATGCCCAAGGTGGTTTACAAAGCTTTATAATAAAGAACAAAGTATCACAACAGGTAAAAGCATCAGACAAGGCATTAAAACATTAATTTTAACATTACGTATTGAAACGTAAATCCAAACAGAGCAAAATTTAACATATATCATTGGGCCAATGGGGAACAAATTAGTCCGGGGAAGCTGTCAAGTCACATCCTTTCAGCTTATGGTCCTCACCTTCATCCCTACAAACACATTCAACGTGCCTTGGAGGTGAAAGAACTGTGTACAATCAGAGTCCCTGCCTTTTCTGGGGGTTCCAGATCATACTGTACACTTTGAGGTGCACACGTTTTTTTGGACGTTGAATGTATGTGCAAGGATGGTGTGCATGAGAACTGCTTGCCCCTTCTGTGTGCATTCATTATGATGTGTGAAGAGGGCTCTAATGTGGGCAAAAATGGAGGGCGGTTTTCTCAAGTCGGAATTGTGGGCAATCCAACTTCTTTGCATCTTGTGTTATCAAATTGCCATGCCTCCATTTTTTGTTTTGCTGGCACTTTGCAACAAGAACAAGCGCCTGCCCTGAAAAACCCGCATCTACTTTGCTGCTTCAAAGTGAATTTCATAAACATTCAGTGTTTGTCGGCTGCAAAGATTTAGCCCCTAACTCTGACTGAACAATTTGCAGAACAGAAATTTCAAAGGTTGAGATGTTGTGACAGGCGCTTGTGCATTCTGGGAGAATCCTCCGTCTCCCGTTCGGGTCTCCATAGCAACAGTGTTTTGAACCAACTGGAACAAATGCTGGCTTAGTTCTCTTGGAAGGACCAGATTGCTATGAATGGCTTTTTTTGTGCACACAGAGAGTTTCCTGCAAGTGAGTTTCTGTCTCGAGGCAAAGCCCTGGCGAAAGAGGTTACAGGAGATAAATTTGTGGGCTTGTTTTTGTACTTTATTTTGTGCCTAATTAACTGGTGTGCAAAGCTGCCTCAGACTGTGTTGCAAACTTAAGATATATTTAGATTGAGATCATTTATTGAGCTGGAAGAAATGTCCTTGAATAACATTCAAAGACCAGCCAACCCCACCAAATGCAGGCCCTTGAATCGTTGGTATCCAAGTTCCTCCTAACCGAGCATGAAATAATGTGACTCATGTCAGGCTCGTGGGCTTTCCTTTCCCACGTCCTGCCCAGATTTTCCACCCCACAAGTCTTGTTCTTTAAGGGTTGTTCATGTGTCCTGGGAGGGAGGAAACTGACCAGGACCAAATCCCCAGGAATAGGATTGCCAAATTCAGTGTGGCTCAGGGCACCTGTGCCTTGAGCAGCTAGAAGTAATAGTTTCTGGTTAGGTCTATATCTCCAGTTATCATGGTCTGCACTGTTTTATTTCTCTTTAGCTTGCTCTCCACCCCCCACCCCACCAGGGACCACCCGGGCAGCTCACAACCCCAACAATCATGATGTTGATTTAGATCCCATTCTATCTCACAGGGTTGTCGTGAGGACAAAAGGAGGGAAGGACCCATGTATACCACCCTGAGCTCTTTGGAGGAAGGGCAGTATAGAAATGTGAAAAATAAATATATATTCTCTATGTAACTGGGAAGGAGGCTTTTCCAGTCTGTGTCTGAGACATACAAAATTATGCAAGGGATGGACAGAGTGGATAGAGAGATGCTCTTTACACTCTCACATAACACCAGAACCAGGGGACATCCACTAAAATTGAGTGTTGGGAGAGTTAGAACAGACGAAAGAAAATATTTCTTGGTTGGTCTGTGGAACTCCTTGCCACAGGATGTGGTGATGGCGTATGGCCTGGATGCCTTTAAAAGGGGATTGGACACGTTTCTGGAGGAAAAATCCATTACGGGTTACAAGCCATGATGTGTATGTGCAACCTCCTGATTTTAGAAATGGGCTATGTCAGAGTGCTAGATGCAAGGGAGGGCACAAGGATGATGTCTCTTGTTATCTGGTGTGCTCCCTGGGGCATTTGGTGGGCTGCTGTGAGATACAGGAAGCTGGACTAGATGGGCCTATGGCCTGATCCAGTGGGGCTGTTCTTATGTTCTTAACTACAATTCCCAGGAAGCCTTGCAGGTCCCTTGTTATCTGGTGTGCTCCCTGGGGCATTTGGTGGGCGGCTGTGAGATACAGGAAGCTGGACTAGATGGGCCTATGGCCTGATCCAGTGGGGCTGTTCTTATGTCTGGCTTTGTCCTTGAGGTGTTGGCAGAGTTTAGTCTATAGGGGCAGATCTGGGGCGGGAAGGAGAGAACAGCAGCAGGATCCTCCCCTCCCCCCCAATGATCACCACAAGTGGGAAAGCCCTCTGGCACCAGGGAGAACTGGTTTATGCTGATCTAACTGGATTCATTTATGCTCTTTCCTTTCTGCATGTAACCTCCTATAGCAAGGGCAAACCCTGACCCTTAGTCATCCTCCTAACCTCAGCTGCAGCTGGCACAGAACCTCAGTTGACAACCTCAATGCATGCGCAGATCATAAGAGAGAAGGCAACTCTTGAGAATGATACACTAACCGTTTCTTTTCCCACCCCTTTTCTTTCCACAGTTCTTTTTGCAATGAAGGAAGACAATGAAAAAGTTCCTACATTGCTAACAGACTACATTTTAAAAGGTCAGTATTTAAAATATTTCCATGCTGCTTTTCTGTTTCATAGGAGCGTCCACTGATGCAGTTCAACAATCAAGTACATCTGTTTTGTATAAAATTCTTTGTATGGCAAAATCAACATGCCTGACAGAAATCATATATGGTCAAAGTTTTGTGTTGGTCATAACAGTGGCATCTAGTAGGGTGCCAGTGAGCCTTGCAAAGTGGAGGTCATGCCTTCCTTGAACTCCTGTGCCAAAAACGGGAAAGTATCGGCCACTAGTTTGAAGATACAGCCATTCCACCCAAGAAATCTTTGGATGGATGCTGAGGAGCAGATGGTTGGCATTGACTAAAATTCTAACCAGAACAATAATGGTCTTATCTGTCCTTTAAACCAGTGGTTCCCAAACTGTACACCCACAGGGTGAACGACAGGGGCACCATGGGATTGCCCTGGAAGCCTCTTCTTCCATGATTTTGTTTCATATGAGATATTGTGCAATCCAAGATGGCAGCGCCCAGGAGAGCACCATGACCGCAGTTTGGGAACCACCGCTTTAAACAATAAAAATATAATTTAAAAACACAAGCTGTAGGAGAACAAGGATGGTAGAGACCAGCAGTTACCAAACTCTTCGAGGGTTTAGGAACTGGGGTAAGTTGTTGGGAGGGGCCAAAGGAGCGACTCGATTCGCACGATTGCATTGATCCTGAAGGGGTTCACCTTACCTTATGTAGTGCCAGTCTGCAGGGAGTGCGGGAGCCTTGCTAAGCCCTCCACAGGGCACCCCAAACCTCTGAGTAAAATAAGCGATTGGAAATACTTTTGGTTTTGCAATCAAAAACTGGAAGTGGTTTCTGTCGGCTTATTTTACTGAAACAGAGGCTTGGGGAGCCCTGCAGAGGCCTTGCACCCCCAGAGGCCGGCACTGCGTAAGGAAAAGTGACGTCCCCCCAGTCAGCCCCAGCGGCAGCGTGATCCTGGGAATCGTGTCACTGCCTTCCCCTTCAGGGCTCCTTAAATCTGAGAACCTCAGGTATGGCAGTTTTTCCTGCTTGGGGCATTCCAGAGGGAATTGATGTGGGCCTCTGACTTTTCGGAGACAGGATGCTGGACCAGATGGGCACCCCTTTGACTTGATCCAGCAATACTCTTCTTATGCAACTATTACTTAGCTGACCATCAGTGTCCTGAAGTCCCTTTCTTCTTTCCCCTTCCAGTTCTCTGTCCTACCTAAGCTCCATCCGCCGAGCACCTTCAAGCCAACAGGAAGAAGACAAGGCCAGTGTGTCATTCCATCACAGGGACTGCATGACATAATGTAAACTTTGAATTGTGTATTTAAAAAGATGTATAGCATTAACCAGGATTAAACAGGAGCAAATGTCTTTCCTTTTGCTGTCGGTTTGTAGTCCTAGTCAACATTCGGTTGCATGAGTGAAGGCAAATGCCGCTCATTCCTCTCTCTCTCTCTCTCTCTGGACCGCCTCTGTCTTGGGGAGGCGGAGCTTCGCTGTACGCGGTAACCTCAGCCCCACTTTCCACCCCAAGCCGCAATGAGACTAATTTGAATTACTGAAATAAACTTTCATTTTAATTAAAAAAAAAAAGAGTTGTCACACTTCTTAGAGAGAGAGCTTGTTACTCGGTATCCCAGTGTTGGGCCCATCCATCAGGTTGACTGAGGCCATTGGCAACCTCCCTCAGCCCACATGTTGGCAACCTTCAGTCTCGAAAGACTATGGTATTGCGCTCTGAAAGGTGGTTCTGGAACAGCGTCTAGTGTGGCTGAAAAGGCCAATTCGGGAGTGACAATCCCTTCCACACTGGGAGCAAGTGCAGTCTGTCCCTGGTCTGTCTCCCTGGCTATGGGCCTTCCTTCTTTGCCTCTTGGCCTCAGTCTGTTGGCCAAGTGTCTCTTCAAACTGGGAAAGGCCATGCTGCACAGCCTGCCTCCAAGCAGGCCGCTCAGAGGCCAGGGTTTCCCACTTGTTGAGGTCCACTCCTAAGGCCTTCAGATCCCTCTTGCAGATGTCCTTGTATCGCAGCTGTGGTCTACCTGTAGGGTGCTTTCCTTGCACGAGTTCTCCATAGAGGAGATCCTTTGGGATCCGGCTTGTTGGTGCTTCTTGTTGGAGCTTCTTGTTGGTGGAGCCAACAGGTCCACCACTCCGCCCACAATGGGCTTGATTTCTAACCATAAACAAGTTACCATTGAGGTCCAGGTCCATCAGCTTCTGAGCAATACAAAATGGTTCATGGCTATGGAATGCTGGCAGGCCCGAATGCTTTTTCAGACAGGTGAACATGTCCCCCCCCCCCCCCCCGCATGGAGGTTATGTGTGAGCCAGGGTCACTTGCTTCTATATAGTTAGTATATGGTAATGTTATTGGAGTCCTACCACTACCAGCAAAGTTGTGTATTTGAATGTTGCCTCATCCCCAGGCCCACCCTGGGAAAACATCTTTCCAGAGAGATGGCTGGGTTGAAACGTTGCCCTGAGATGCTCGTTTTCTGTGTGCAAGGATTATTCTGTCCGAGGGAGCATTCAAACATGTAATCACTCACCTGTTTGGGTTTCAAATAATTAAAACAACAACTCCAATACAGCCACATGAATCACAACGTTTTATGCTGCTAATCTTGCCAGACTTTGGTATGTTGCCATTTTCACCCTGGGGTGTTCACATCACTTTGGGAGTCCTTTTTATATAACCAAAAGAGAGAGCAGTGAAGTGATGGGAACATGAACTGACAGCCCTTTCTTATCAACATGCAGTTACTAATTCTGTGTGTCTTAGCCCTAGTCCTTCCCATCTAAATCAGAAGATTTAATCATAGCAGTGAAAACACCTTTTTTCCCCCGTTAAAGGACCTGGGGACAGTGAAATATTCCATTCCTAAGAACCTTGGAAGTTGGGCTTAAGAATGCAGTAAATATATACTTTAAAAGTTGTAACTAGGGCTGTAATGTTTGGCCAATCATAGCAACATCTGAACCCACCTTTTACTGAATTAGACTAGTGCTGTCAACCCAGGCTACTGGCATCTCACCACCATTCCAGAGTCAATCCTGCCTCGTTAGGAAATTCCAGAGACTGCACCTGAGATCTGAGACCTGGTTTCACTCCAGAAGTTTGTCTGGAAGTCGGAATGTACGAGTATGTAAATCGAAACAGTTGACTCTTGCCAGTTGCATTGCTTTTACACCTGTGTAAAACACCCCCCAACTCTTTGGTTCTTGAGCAAAAAATGGAGAAACTCATGCATAAAAGCCAGAGTGGTTTCATTTTCTGAAATTAACCCATTATTAGGTTGCTGCCACACAGTGGTGTAGCTAAGGGGGGGCAAGGGAAGTACATTTCCCTGGGTACCATGCCTTGAGGAGATGTCTTAGAGGCTTCTGAAAGGCACTTTTCACCCAAAGCTGGAAGTGCCTTTTGAAGGCCTCTTAGACATCGCATGGGTGGGGATGTTAAAAATTTTTGTGCCCCTGGGTGCCAGATTCCTTAGCTATGCTACTGCTTCCACAATCAGGCCCTTCAGTGCTCTTGAGGCATTTCTGGAATAGCAGGAAGCAGAGTGCCAGCATGTATCCTACAACAGAAGCAGCAATTTAATCAGTAGGACCACTTGGAACCTGCCTCTGAAACATCTGAGCTGAAAAGAAGCGTTCAGCTCTGCAGGAGCACACTGAGAAACGTGCCTGGAGGTCTACGTGACTGTCTAGGCCAGTAGTTCTCAAACCAGGGGTCATGACCCAAATGAGGATCATGGGGGGGGGGGGAGGGAAGAAAGGAAAATTTGTTAATGTCCTGGTCTGGACTCACCTGGCTTTGGCAGACCCAGAAAAGGAGCTGGTGGTGCTCCTGCCTCTGAAGAGCAGGATGCTTTTGGGGTCTCAAGGAGCCTCCAAAGGTTGACACGCTGCCTCCTGTGGCATTCAGTGGTAAGGTCAGGCAAGCCATGAATTAAAGCTGGGATGGCCAAGGCAGCTGAATGAACAATCTGGGAACGTTTGGCCCCAGTGTGTGAATTTTACCCAGATTAACTGTTTTTGTATCATCGTCATCAGATACCAATTCCAAGGGTCGCTGGACTGCAAAAGTCTGAAGTTATCTCAGAGTAAGTCCTAATGACCACAGTGCAACTTGCTTCCGAGTAAGCATGTTTAGCGATACACTTCAAGCATTTGGGATGAACTGAGCTATGATCTCTAAGTGAAGAATAGTAAGTTTCAAAGTAGAAATAAAAGGCAGGTTAAGAAAATGCACAAATGAAGACATTTAAGGATGATTCATTTTGTTGTCGTTTTGGTGGAGTGTGTACATGCGGCAGTTTATCACAACAAGCTCCTGCACTTAAGACATTCATTCATCACTACAGCAAATGCTTCTTAGTGCAGAAAAAAAAATAAGCAAAACAAAACAGAATTAGTTTTTATAGGTGGGTGTGCATTGAAAGCAGATTGGGCAGCCTCTAGCGATTGATATGCAAGGAGATAAAACGTAAATGAAAAAAGCTGCTCCCCAAAGAGGAGACAATGAACACGTCTGCTCGGTTTGTATTGCTTAGCACCCTGTAGTGATGAGAAAAATAATTGTTGCCATTTCCTTGCGCATTTTAATATCATCTCACTTGGCCCCCCCGTCGTCTCGCCTGCCGATGTTGCTGTAGGAGCATGGTTTTGATGCATGCAAGCTGAGGCACAGTCATTTTTATTTATCTGTGCATTTCTCGAAACGATTTGAAGAGGCTCGAGCCCCAGCCCAAGTACTTATGCATATTCATGCTGGCTTCAAAGCAGCAAATATGCAAATTGGGAACAGAGGAATTGACTGAGTTTTTAATCAATGCCAGATGAAGATCCCAGAGGACGCCAGAGACCAAGTGGTTGCTCTAACCATCACTTACCTCTCCCCCCCCATCCAGGAAAGATCCTCCTTCTAGATAAGAGGAGACTTTATATCATCATAAAATCAAGCTGTAGGGGGAGAGATGGATGTCTGTTCATCGTTCAAGGGATCTTGGTTATGTCTTTTCTCACATGGTGTGGTATAGGTGTGCCCCCCCCCCCATATTCACAGGGGATCTGTTCCAGGGAGGCACAAACTTTAGCTGTATTTTTTTGGTGGGGGGGGGCAGAGTCTTATGGGCTATCAATATGAAATGGCAGCTTGGGAACAGTGGAGCTAAGGGCAAGATGGCAACCTATACAACAATTGTGTGTGTTTTGTTATATACACGCATAACACATACACAGTCAAATGTGCTCAGTATCTCACTAAAGCACCAACAAGTCTAAGCTGGGTGTTGAAGCTAAGTTCCCAGGAAGAAACACATTCAAGCTACTGGGGCAAGGGGGAAGATAAGCATAAGGTTCAGGATTGGTTTAGATTACTCTTGGCAGCTAGTACTGGTCCCTCTAAGAACAAACCTTCCACCTATACAGTTGTCCTGTTTGTTCTCTAGCCACCACAGGTGCTCACAACCTGACACACTTACCTGAGTGTTCCATCCAGACCCACATGTAGCAGTAAACAAAGGTACAAACTAGGCAATTAAAAAAGGGGAAAGTATGTCTGCATCACAGCACCATGGAGAGCTCACAGGGAGCAAGTTGCTCTGCTAAAGGTAAGAGGTAGACGAGGTCTTAAATAAGTTCCTTCCTGGACTCCATCTTCCTGCATGGAGAAAGAAGACCTTAAAGAGGCAGGCTGCTGACTGGAAACCTTACATGTTGCCTCCTCTCTGTCAAGTCTTGCCTTACCTGTTCTTGGTGAGCAAAGAGCATGAAATGCCTGCTATGGAAGGATCCAGTTCTTCCAGGAAGCTTAGATTCTGAAGGTGTTATCTCTGGGGAGCCCTGTTGGAAGGGTTCTTCTCAGGATCAGGGTCTGGGACTCAGCTGCTAGTTGGAACGGGAATCATGACCATGAGCTTTGAGAACAGAACCTAACAGCTTTGGGAAGTCCACGCTGTGACTTAGGTAACCAGGGTCCCCTCAATGGACTTGGGTTTCTACTGAGTCTTTATTCCTACTCCTCTGTATAACAAGAACATATAAATAAACTCACAATAAAATACAGCTGGAAAAAACCTCATCTGGTAGCACTTTATAATAAATGGACATGAATCAATACTAAATTACAATGAATTTTTCCTATGAAATTACATATTACATTCATGCCATATCAGTATTCAAAACGGGCCCTTATGCCCACTGATATTCCAATACATTCCCAAGGAATTATCGTTGATTCAACCCTTAATGTAAAGTGAGTCATTTAAACCTCTCAACTCCTCAAAGAGCCAAAAGAAGGAGCAAAATTGAAACCTGTGCTTTGCGAGAGAGAAGAAAGAAGTTATTCCAGACAAGCCGGCCCAGCCCAAGGCCTCCTGGTGCCTTGAAGAAGCACGCCAAAAGTCTTACCCATCTTACCCAGTACCAGGGGTACTGGCAGGTGTGCCAGCTGCCTCTTCTTCCTCCTCCAGCTCCCTAAATTTGAAGAGTGGAGCAGAAGAGGAAGTGTGGAAGAACATCAGAGATGCTCTCAAATCCACCATTCTCCTCTCCCCCCCCCCCCACACTTGCTCTCACACTTTCTCAACACTTCCTCTCATTTCCCCTCTCCCTTTACAACATTAGGGAGTGGGAGAAGTGTGAGTGGACAGGGGACTCAGCACCAATCTGTTGCCTGAGCTACAGTCCCAGTCTGCCTGATGGATGGGCTGGCTCTGGAGACGGGTAAAACTTTCAGAGGGGGTAACAAAACATGAACATGGGATCTCGGACGTTCAGGATTCATTTGGCTGATGCATCAAGGAAGGTGCACAAACCATGAGCAGAGTGGGATAGATGCTGCCTGGCATACATGTGGTTTCCTACGGCCAAGGAAGACAAACTCAAAAAAAACAAAGCCTTCTGCCTTGCCTCTGTTCACTTTGTCAAGATAAGTTTTGCCATCATCGTGGCATTCAAAGGAAGCAAAAGCGAACAAACCAACAAAACAAAAACAAAAACAAAGTCCAAAACAGGTTGATTGAATAACACTGATTATAAATAAGACCAGAGTCTGACATCTCTATCAACATATTAAACATCAGCTTTTCCAGGGAAAAAAGTACATTCATGTCAGGGAAACTTAACTAGTTGCTAATCCAGAGCGCCCCCTCTCCCCACAACCATTGCTCTCAAGCTGATCAACGTAACCATTTTTGTACACTGGATATTTTTTTTTCCTGAGCACAATGTACAAAGGGAGAAAAGCAATAATATGGTCAAGTGACAATGGGGGGCAATATTTAGGAGCTCTCTCTCTCTCGTCGCTCTTTCTCATGTTGTACTGGGTGGAGGCAGGAAAGGGCACCAAAAGGAGAAATCTGGGGAGGAGGGAGCAATGTCTTTCTGCTGAGAGAGATTAATCCCTCCTAGCATGTCATTTCCAGAGTGGTGACTGTACTGTGCCATGATGGTTCAAACCATACAAGAAACTGGCAATGTGAGATTGCGCAACATCCGGTGCAGCACCTGTTTCTGTCTGAAAATCTGGGGAATTGGGGTGTGTGTGCGTGTGTGCGTGCGTGCACCAGGGCCCAAGGTTAAAGAAGACCAGCTCCCCATGGGATCAGAGTTACCATGCAGTGAATTTTAAGAGGACCTACCCAGATGGTCCTCATTTCTGCTATGAAATTAGCTTTCCCAAAACGTGATCTGTCTTGGCTGATGTGCATTGGAACCTGTGGAAGCCAAATGAAATTGCATCAATCACCCCATACACTGCAACACTATGAAAATTTGAAGCATGCTTACCGGGGAGTAATTGAATGAGGTGGGACTGACTTCCAAGTAAACAGACTAACATTTATGCTGCATGGTGTACCTGCATGACAGGTTGAAGAGCATCAATCAGACCTGCTCTGGAGAAATCAGCCTGTGTTACAGCACACACATATGCAGATCTATTCAGAAGTAAGTTTCATTGAACTCAAGGGGGGGGGGTCTTACTCCCAGGAAAGTGTGCATAAGATTGGAACCTTAGGGTGCAATCCTAACCCCTTATGCCAGTACTTTCCAGCAGTGATATAAGGCCAATGCTGCTCCAAGGGGAAAAAAAAACATTCCCTTACTTTGAAGCGGCCTCACTCACAGAGGATGACACCCAACTGCAGGATGCAGCACATGTCCCATTGGCACTGCTATGCCAGTGCTGGAAAGCACCGACATAAGGGGTTAGGATTGCGCCCTTAGTGTCTTATCTCTTTCTACCTGACTGCAGTGGGGTGTGATGGTGGGATCGAGCTGGGCCAGTGGTCTGAATGGCAGCGTTCAAAATGGAGTTGCCAGGAAAAAGGGCTTCTGTTCTGCCCGTGCCTCCTCACTAGTACAATTCCCTACTGTTTCGTTATGGAGTAATCAGTGCTATAGGTGCACACTAACTCATGCACCTGCATGGAACTATCCATGTATGCGCAAAGATGCTTCTGTCAGCATGTGAATGCACATGAATTGTAAAGCAGGTGGCACATGTATTTGCGCATGTTGGTTTCCTCCACTGAAATGAGTAGGAGACGCTGTTCCAGACACGGAAGCTACGCGTCCTTCTGGGAGAAATTCCTGGGGTAATTGCATAGAATAGATCCAGATGGCTGGCAATGCCCAACCCCTTTCTACAGACACCACCTGTGAAGATGCAAGTGGAGATGTACTGTTTTGAGGTGCCAACTGGTCCCAGCGCACGTAAAGGGAACCACATAAAAGGTTTGGACTGGAAGAATGGTTGCGCTGGCATCTGAAGAAGAGAGGATGAGCGCTCAAGAACAATGAGAAGGGGGGAACCCCCAGAAGTGTCCTGACTAGGAAGGTGTTTAGAGTCAGATGTTTTTTCTGCAGGAGCAACTGAACTGGATTCATCAGGGCAGTGTTTCTCAAACTGTGGGTCAGGACCCACTAGGTGGGTTGCGAGCCAATTTCTAGTGGGTCCCCATTCATTTCAATATTTTATTTTTAACATATTAGACTTGATGCTGCCATGGTATGCGACTGCATTTGGGAAAATATTACAGATCTGTACTTTTAACAAGCTACTATATATATTCTTTTAACAATGATAGTAAATGGGACTTACTCCTGGGTAAGTGTGGGTAGGATTGCAGTCTAGGATTGTGAAAAATGTTCCTGCTTGATGATGTCGCTTCCGGTCACGACATCACTTCCGGTGAGTCCTGACAGGTTCTCATTCTAAAAAGTGGGTCCTGGTGCTAAATGAGTGAGAACTACTGCATCAGGGGACAGCTCAGAACCACTCCCTGCTGCAAAATGCATTGGGCAGTGATACACAGTGTGTAGGGCATTTTCTGAGGTTCCCTTCATTGGCACCTAATCCCTCAGTACAGTCCAGTTGTAGGGCAAACCTCCATATGAGGGATTCAGAAGCAGGAAAAAAAATGATTTCCACACTTGGCCTCCGCATTTCCAATGAGCTAATTTTAACGAGACTCCATGCCTCAAGAGGAGCCTTTTTAATGCTGTCCACTTCTACACCACTGTCAGAGCCAACTTCTTTTTTTTTTTTTTATGCCTGATCAAGCTCACAGGAGCATCACATGCTTCCCCGCTCCTGGAAGAACACACAGATGCTATAGTCTTCTCAATGGTAAAGGCAGCATCAGGATTAGCTCCATATACCACCTTGCTGGACTTAGCTCTGAAACCTGTCCTCTGACATGAAGGGCCAAGGAAGCCCATGCATGCAAGCATCAAGGCTGGGTGGTGCCCAGAGTGAAGACATCACTGTTCACTCTGTAAAGTAATGCCCAGATCTAACAGATATATTTCTAGCTTAACTACAATCCTATTCAGGCTTACGTGGGAGTAAGTTTCTAGAGGAAAAATCCATTACGGCTTACAAGCCATGATGTGTATGTGCAACCTCCTGATTTTAGAAATGGGCCATGTCAGATGCAAGGGAGGGCACCAGGATGCAGGTCTCTTGTTATCTGGTGTGCTCCCTGGGGCATTTGGTGGGCCGCTGTGAGATACAGGAAGCTGGACTAGATGGGCCTATGGCCTGATCCAGTGGGGCTGTTCTTATAAGTACCATTGGACTTCCTTTTGAGTAGACATGCGTAGGACTGTGCTCCAGGAAAGCCCATTCAAATGGCTGTGACATACCACAGTCTTAAGGGGGGGGGGAAGCTTTGGACACAAGAAGCCTCCCTTAAGGCTAGGGCTTGTTATGGCTGCCACACGGAAGTAGCTTTAAAGTGCTACTGCAAGGCAAACTGTTCCTTTAAAGCAGCTGACTACATGGTTCAACTGATTTATTTCCCTCTTATAATGTTACAAATGGCCAAACAAATGCAATTCACATGGGGAGCTCCTGAACACAGCTGGAGCACCGTGTAAGCAACAGTTGTGGCACGGGGAGATTTAATGCAACCTCCACTGGTCATGTGGCTACTGAGATTCATGCCCTGCCCCTTGGGATCACCTGTGACTGAGGAACAAGAGGAGAAGTGATTCTAGACCAAATCCAAGCCCTGCAGTATAAAATGCATCCAGCTAAATGTTGTTTCTTGGAGACCTTTGGATGTGGAAGCTTTGAGGTGGTGGCGGCAGGGAGGACAGGGCAGGGTCAGGTCCTCCTGGCACCTGAGGCAGTGCATCAGATGGCACCCATGCTCATCCAGTGGCACTCCAGCCTGTGCCTTTTCCACTGCTGCTGCCCAGGTTCAGAAAGGAAGAGGGAGTGTGGAGGAAGAGACTGCTGTCCTTTCCTCTGCACTTCTTCTATTTCAAATTCAGGGAGAGAGAGGAGGGGGAGCAGTGAATTTCGGTGGACAGAGGTGGTGCCCCCCCCCACCTCATGGCCAGGCTGAGAACTTTACATGATTAAAACAGGGCATTTCTAGGGATAAGAAATAACAAAAAAAGGGCATTTATCTCACCATCTGAGGAGCAATTCCACTTAGCTGCAGACATTTTTTTCTTCATTTGGGATTCTGTGAATTTCCCTAAGCCAGTCCTGGTCTCTCTCTCGCTTTGCTTGTGAACCTGCAAACATCTGGAAATCTGAGCCTGTTCACACTCAACAGACGTATAAAGCCATACACTTTTCGACATATGATCCTCTAAACAATTAACATAATTATTCAGGGGCTTTCTTGCAGGGTTACCAGACCCCAAACCCTGCAGTAGGGGAACAAACCTGGAGACTCAATTCCAAGGGCTAAAATCTCTTCCGTTCCCTTAGCAAATTGGTCTCCTAGCATAGTGCGCTACCCTTCATCACATTGCCACAAAGCATGGGCCCCTCTTGGGATTTGGAGTCTGTCCCAATGAAATCCTGGAGACTTGGACTCCAATCACCACCGTCAACCAGGAGCCTAACTGGGTCCAGCTTTAATCTTTCCCAACATTCATTTTTTAAAATTTGCAAACTTTTGATTTTTCCTTTTATCTCTACATCTAGATATGTATAATCATTACAGTCTTTTAGTTTTCTTTTTTCTTTATGTAAAAACCACCAATCTCTCCTCTCTCTCTCTCTCTCTTTTTGCATCTATAAATCTCTCATAAAAGCTGTGAAAATGAAAACAGATTTGCCTCTCAGGTTGCATGTCACAAAAAAAGGCATTAGAACATCCATAAAACATTCAGTCATACAGAAAAACAGCTTACCCTAAAAACACTTTTTTTTTGTTATTATCAAAAACAAAGGAAAAAAAACAAACAGAAAAAAAACTGGCCACAATGTGTGCCTTGTAAACGTGTGTCCTTCACTTAAATAATTGCCATGCACATTTTTGATGGGTCTCTTCCATGTGCACTTGTGTCCGGTCCTGCAACTGAGAGCAGGTAAGCAGTACTTGGTAAAGGGGTTGTCGCTGACCTTGAAGTTATGTCTCTGAAGGGATGAGGGGCTCGTATATTAAAATTCAGCTCTCTCCACAGTTTCTCAGGCCAACGAATCAGGCCTGCTTCTCAGGAGGCATCTGCTCCTCCACTGACCACAGTTTGCTACTCCAATGAGTCACTGTGCTCTAAGCCAAGGTCGCTAACATTTGTCGTCTGGAGCTCCTCTGTATCCTCCTCCAGCTCCTCCTCTTCCTCCTCCTCCTCCTCTTCCTCTTCCATCTCATCGTCCTCCTCATCCTCTGTCCCGTCGAGCGAGTCATCGTGAGCTGCCATCATGGCTTGCTGCATAGCTATGGTAGCATTGTCAGAGGAGAGGGATTGTAGGTTGTCCATATTGAGGGAACCTCAAAGGAAAAGCAACAGCTGACGTGAGACACCAGGAGTTCTGTTTAGCACCAGAGAATGCGGTGCTTTAATTATTTGTGGTGCTTTGTTGTTCTACTTTCTTCCAAGTAGCTCTGAATGACCTACATCTCTCAGAAAGATCTGACTCTGGCTGAACTTCAGAGATAACATAAGAATAACCCTGCTGGATCAGGCAAAGGCCCATCTAGTCCAGCTTCCTGTATCTCACAGCGGCCCACCAAATGCCTCTGGAAGCACCCAAGACAACAAGATACCTAAGAACATAAGAACAGCCCCACTGGATCAGGCCATAGGCCCATCTAGTCCAGCTTCCTGTATCTCACAGCGGCCCACCAAATGCCCCAGGGAGCGCACCAGATAACAAGAGACCTGCAAGGCTTCCTGGGAATTGTAGTTAAGAACATAAGAACAGCCCCAGTGGATCAGGCCATAGGCCCAACTAGTCCAGCTTCCTGTATCTCACAGCGGCCCACCAAATGCCCCAGGGAGCACCCCAAATAACAAGAGACCTGCAAGGCTTCCTGGGAATTGTAGTTAAGAACATAAGAACAGCCCCACTGGATCAGGCCATAGGCCCATCTAGTCCAGCTTCCTGTATCTCACAGCGGCCCACCAAATGCCCCAGGGAGCACACCAGATAACAAGAGACCTGCAAGGCTTCCTGGGAATTGTAGTTAAGAACATAAGAACAGCCCCAGTGGATCAGGCCATAGGCCCAACTAGTCCAGCTTCCTGTATCTCACAGCGGCCCACCAAATGCCCCAGGGAGCACACCAGATAACAAGAGACCTCAACCTGGTGCCCTCCCTTGTATCTGGCATTCTGACTTAACCCATACCTGCACCCTGTTGCCACTCCCTTGCATCTGGCATTCTGAGGTAGCCTTCTAGAACCAGAAGTTGCATATATACCCATCATGGCTTGTAACCTATGATGGAATTTTCCTCTATAAATGTATCCAATTACCTTTTAAAGGCATCTAGGCCAAATGCCATCACCACATCCTTGGACAAGGAGTTCCACAGCTTAATTACATGCAATGTAAAGAAATTCTTTCTTTTGTCTGTTCTAACACTCCTGACACTCAATTTTAGTGGATGTCCCCTGGTTCTGGTGTTGTGTGAGAGGGGAAAAAATCCCTCTTTCCACTCTGTCCATCCCATATATAATTTTATACATCTCAATCATGTCCCCCCTCAGGCACCTTCTTTCTAGACTGAATAGCTCCACATGCTGTAGCCTTTTCTCATAAGAGAAAAAAAGAGATAGAGATAATACAACATAAGCCATTTCTAGGTAGGTCATTCTCAACTGAGTTGAAGGGATTCTGGGATTCTTGGGGCTCCTTTGTGAGAATATCACTAAAGGGAAAGAAACTTCCTTGCCTATGGAGCTTGTGGCTACTTTTTGCCTTCTCCTGGAATGTAGGACTATAGGGAGATTTAGAAAACACATTGATAGACCTGGCCAGTGCCCTGTGGGAATCAAATTGGCACACTGAAACACACTCCGGGAAATCTTGGCAATGCTCCAAAGTACTGTAGCAGACAAAATGTTCTGGAAAATGTGCCTTCAAAGTAGCAAAACTGAAAACAAGTCAGTAGCAAGTCCTGGGTTCATAACTATATGGTTGGGGTTTGGTCGGACTCAAGTCAATGCTAAAGAGACAGTTTGCTTTAGAACTATTTCCACAAAGTATCTGATGAGTATGAAGTGAGGGTTTAAAATGTCATACCTGAGCGCCAACTCTTACCATCAGGGTTTGTGCCAGGATTTCCTCCTTGTTGCTGCAGGACTCCTGCTGCAATTGAGTTGGGCCAGAATCTCTGAGTGGGCCGGTGCTGGGATTTGATCTTCTTGGCTTTGGGGGCTGGGTCAGGGTTGCTTGCATCAAGCATGGGTTGCAGGATGCGTCGCCGGGCATTGATAAACCTTGCCGTGGGGAGGAAAAAAAAAGCATTTTTGCAGAGGTTACACTTCTTTTCCAAATGCGCCCTCATGTGGTCAGATCATGCATCAACCAAATTCTGGAGAGCTGTATACAAGGACGACAAGGTGGGACTTTTGCACAGGAGAACCTGAAGAAGAAAGGCTTCTGGATGCTTCCCAGCAAGGCTGGCTTTAAGCCAATTGGTCCAACCGAGCCCTGTGCCTAAGGGTCCCCTGCGCTAGGGTAGTCTATTCCAGTCTTGTCACATACCCACAACACCACAGTGCAATGGACATCTAACCCCGCATTGCAGGTTTTATTGAGAACAGCATCAATTTTAATTTTCTTCTGAATTCTGGAAAAAAATCAGTGTTGTTTTTTAAGACTTGAAATTTTCACTGTACTTGAATTACATAGTATGTTAATTAATTATACTATTTACTTTTCAAAGGTAATCTACACATTTTGTTTGATAACTTGTACGAGGCTTACATGTATGCAATTCTATATTAAAATTTGCTTAGATCTATGTAGTCCACTCAAATGTCTTTTTAGCACGCATTTTGAATGCTTTCCATTCTACCATAGATATCAAAAGTCTATCAAATTTTTTTTATATAGCTCTAAAATTCTACAGACCTTGGCTGTGAACCTGGGCCCCACAAAATAATGTTTCCAATTGGGCCCTACAGCTCCTGAGGTTGGCCCTGCTTCCCAGGCCCACTGTATCTGCAAGCTCTCTGGAGGCTATTTTAGCCTTAGCTGGGTCTTTCTTGGCTGTGGAAAACAAGGGCTATATATGGTCAGTGGCTGGACCTTCATAGAGAATTGGTGGGCAGGAAAAAAGTGAAAACCAGCGAGACTAGTTTTCTGGGGCCCTGGGACAAAGCCCTACACATATACGCCCACCCTGCATTTTGAATGCTACTAGTGCCACCAGCACTGATATTTCAGAGGTCATCCTGTCCAGGTGCGTTCTCTGATGGCCACAAACGCTTGCTGTCTGCCCAACTTGGTCAACCTCTGATGTCACCACTGGTGAACCCCCCCCCCATTCACCCATTTCTCCCCCCATCTCACACAGAGTGGGGGAGTTATTTATTTTGTGTATTTTAATATATTTATATCCTGCCTTTCCTAACCCAACCAGAAAGCTCAAGGTGGCTCACTGCCTCAAAGGGAACACTGAATACGGCACAACTGAGCTGACAAAAACCCACAGACCAGAAAACAGATCAGTCAAAGGCCCACTAAAACAAAAAAGTCTCTTAAGAATGCCTGCACAGAAAGGGAAGTCCTGACTGCCATAGGAAGCAACAACAGGAAGCAACAACTACTACTCTGTGCCACAACAGAGTAGGCCCTGTTGTGAGTCTATGTCAACTGCCTCTCCAAATGAGACAGCATCTGCCACAGAGCCTCTGGTGATATCTTTATATGCCAGGTGTAAGGCCAGGCCTAAGTCATTGCAGAACAACCAGACCATAAACCAAGTGTATTGAATTCTAAGCCAGTCCAGGATTTCCCATTGCCTGAAGCAGCATGAAAGCCTCATCTCTCCATATGCAGCAATGCACCAGCACACCTTGGATAGGAAAGTCATACAGGTAGACGGAAGTGGGCGCCCCCTAATCTGCCACCTGAGATGACTGCCTCAGTTGGCTGCATGGATGAGCCAGACCTCTCTCCCAACTGGATGAAAAATGCCCCCAAAGTCAGCAGCATTCCTTGGAGATGGGTCAGGCAGAACTGTGCAGACTCCACTTAAAATACAGAAACCTGAGCCGGGGTAGAGATAAGTCAGTACAGCATAAATCAGGGCAACGTTTAGAGAAGTGCCTTTTTGGAACGGCATAGACATTTCAGACCTGATTTGGTCTCCTCTTACTTGGCTACAGTCCCAACCCAGATGTACTCACCAGTTGTTGACCTGCAGGAGTGTGAGGTTTGTCTGGGCGGCTATCTGCCTTTTTTCATCCTCTGTTGGGTAAGGGTGCTGAAAAGAGAGAAAGGGGACATTGTCATTGCAGGGCATGCTACTACAGGGATTATCCAGCGCTCTTTCTGTCAGAGGAGATTGGAGACACAGCTTGTGTCCTCTTCCACTGTCAGCCGCAGCAAAGAACTGAAGACTCAGCAAAAATGGATTGTATTCAGGGGGTGTCCTGATCTCTGTCCTTGCTGCATAAAGGAGAAGCATTCCGTGCCCTTTGCTATATCCTCAGCTGCCTCAAGGCCTCCTGCTCTCTTAAATGGCTCCAGTGTTTTCCTCCTTATGCCTGGAAAAACTGGAGACTCTGGTTCAGATCCAGAGAATGTTCAATATAAGAATGTTCATAACTAAATATGGTCAGTCCCAAATGAAGAGGATTATGGAGAAAAAGGAGATAATTTTTTAAAAAAATGTTTATAATAACATTTAGCACAATGACATCATTCAGGGGGCAAGCATGGGGAGGGGCTATAACTCCGTGGGGAAGCATGCATGCAGAAGATCCCAGGTTCGATCTCCAGACAGAGTTGAAAAAAACTCCCTAAATCTGCTGCCAGGCAGCAGTGACAATACTAAGCTAAATTAGCCAATGGTCTGACTCAGTGTGGCAGCGACCTATAAGAAGCTCTATGAAAGTTGATTCTACGATTTCCAACAAGCAGGTTATTCTACAGCTTGGACAGCAGAGGGTAGGAGTGAGTTGGTTTGATACTGAGTGTAAGGCTTAGAACAGGGGTGTCCAAAGTTTTTGGCAGGAGGGCCACATCATCTCTCTGACACTGTGTCGGGGGCCAGGGGAAAACAAGAATTAATTTACATTTAAAATGTGAATAAATTTACATAAGTATACATAAATGAATATATTAAAGATGAACTTCTATGAATGAATGAATAGCTCAAGGCCTATAAAAGGCCTTGCACAAAGCAAGGCTGGCCTTTCCTTTGCTGCCTCTGCTGCATCACAGACGTGAAACTGCAAGCAATGGCAGGAGCCCTCATCCCACAGCTCACGCAAGAGGTCAAACAGTTGCCCTCACGCTAAGAGCAGCTGTGTCGGGCCAGTGGGGGCTCCAACAAGTCTCTGGAGGGCCAGGGGCTCATTGGAGACTGGGGGCTCCCTGAGGGCCGTATTGAGAGTCCTCAAGGGCCGCAAGTGGCCCCAGGGCCAGAGTTTGGGCACACCTGGCTTAGAAGATGAACTGTTAGCAGCCTCACTGGCTACATAACAACTAGAGGATGGACTGACAGCTCAGCTCAGCACAGAACTTCTGAATCTTATCTCCATTTTCCTTTTCAACTGAAGCTGCAACTGGTCCCAGCAATAGTATCTAGGATCCACAAGTTGAGGCAAAACTAGGAGCTTTGATGATCCTGATTGCAAAAGCCCCTTTCTTCTTCCATTGTCTTTCCCCTTACCTTTTCATGTTAGGACTGAGAAAACCTAAGATTTCTGCATCACAGGCCTGGTGGTGTCACAACACTATGAATAGGAAGAGGGGGAACATGTGGAACGAGAGCAGTGCCCTGCATTAAAGGGAGAGAGTCCTCGATCTCAGGAGTCCTAGAACAGGAGTGTCAAGCTTGTTTCATACTGTGGGCCAAATAGCATTCATGATGCCTGCTGAGGGTCAAAAGTGGTGTCATAAAGCAGGAAGTGATGTTATTAAGCTGGTCACGACCAGAAAAAAAGCACTTTTAAAACTTAGGAACTCATTACTGCAAATGACAGAAGAGAAGACAGGCAAACCTTGATCAAGATATAGGAGAGCCCAATTATCATGTGGGCCACCCTTTCAACAGTGCCACTTCTGCTGCAGCTCAGGAGCCGAGACGTGGTCTGTGACACCTCAGTAGAAGCCATGCTGTGGAAAGGGTGGTCTTTGTGATAATTGGGCTCTCCCAATACCTTGGCAGCATCGCCTTCTCTCATCCCTTTTGGTCTCTCCTGTCCTCTGTAGCATTCTTTGCCTTCTGAGGCCTCCTTCTGTCTCTCCCTTCCAGAGTCTTGGTAGAAGGGGCACTGTTGAAAGGGTGGTGCTGGGAGAGCCCAATTACCGCAGAGGCAGGATAAAGAGCTTCTGGGGACCATATTCAGCCCACAGGCCTTATGTTTGACACCCCTGATCTATACTTTCTAGCTTGTAGGCACAGAGCAGATTCTTATATCTGAAGCTTTGGTCTATCAATTGTAAAACAAGTGTTATTTGGACATCCTGACACAGACTCCCTTCCAACCCACAGTCTGATGGAAAAAAATAACCTGCGCATTTGCTCAACTGCAACCACCTCAGAACTGAACAAAAAGTTCTGAAGGCAATTCAAGGTTCTTCTTTTCCTTGTGAGATGATAATACTGCTCTATTTACTGGAAGACGAAGAGGTATTTGGTATCCAAAGGTCTTGGGGCTACCTCTGATATTAGAAACTTTTCTATCATGCCATTCTCTAAGGACCTCGAAGCAGTATACAAGATTTCCCCCCTTTTATCCTCACAATAAACTTGTTACGTAGGCTAGGCTGAGAGATAAAGGCTGGTCCAAGATCACTAAGTGAGCTTCGTGGTTGAGCAGGGACTTGAAACCGAGTCCCTCCATTCCTAGTCTGACACTAATCACTCTGCCATGCAAGTTTATTTAAGTTGATGGTGGCAACGGCTAACAAAGCTAGAGCAAGGAATCACTGGAATACTGGAAACTGGTGTGGAGATTGGGAGTCTGTAAAATGACACAAGGCTGGCAGATAGAATATAGAAAACCATATTATCTTAAATATAATAGAATCATAGAGTTGGAAGAGGCCTAATAAGTCATCTAGTCCAACCCCCTGCCTGTAGCAGGAAATAATAATAATAATAATAATAATAATAATAATAATAATAATAATAATAATAATAATAATAATAATAATAATAATAATAATACAGGTATTTATATACCACCTTTCTCGGTCATCAGATTTCTCCTCAGACTTCATTCAAGGTGGTTTACAAAGGCAGGCTGTTCTAAATCCCCGTAGGGATTTTTACAATTGAAGAAAGGTTTTATCTTTCAAGAACCACAACATTTCAGATGGATCTTTCTGATCTGGTATCACATTCTGGCCTCCAGTTTCCTCCCATGCAAGCTGACAAGCAGCTCCTTCATCTCTCACATGGAGGGCAGCCAAGACGCTTCTTCCCTCACGCCAAAGAGCAGGTGGAATAACTCAGCTCGGCTTGTCAGCTGCTTCAAGGTCTCACCATTCACGGTGCTGGTAGCCTCAAACTAGCGACCTGCGGATGTTATCTTCAGGCAAACGGAGGCTCCACCCTCTAGACCAGACCTCCTCTGGATTTCCTCCAGAAATCCTCCTAGAGCATCTCCAACAGGTGCTTGTTGAACTTCTACTTGAAGATATCAAGTGAGAGAGAGTCCACCATCTCCCTCAGCAATCTGTTCCACTGCCGAACCGCCCTGCCCGTCAGGAATTTTTTCCTGATGTCCAGTTGGAATATGGGAGAGGGGAAATTTGATTTCTTACAATGCATCCTCCTCTGCGACTCATTGTTCCACTGGTACAAGGCCCAAATCAGCCAGAACCGGTCCAAACATACACCTGTCTGGCCTCAGATGCGGCCTTTTCTTGCTCAGATCCTAGCTCTGGTCAACTAGCCAGCCAGCCAGTCAACTTTTGTAATGCATGCTTAAAGGTTCTCTGATTTAATAAAAGCTCCTCTTGGTTTAAAGACCCCGCAAGGAGCTACAACTTCTAAGCTAAAATCTATAGCAAGTGATATTGGAGCAATTTTGCTTCCCGCAAGATTCTGTCCTGATGGGTTATTTCTGCCTAAGCAGAAAAAAATGCTCATCAGGCAGTTTAAGCCATTACAGAGTGAACTTGGGGAGTTGTTGTTGTAGGCCACTAGCTCAAGGACTGCAAACTGAGGATTAAGGAATTTAAGGAACTGATGCAAAAGGATTGAGGCAGAATGCCTATATAACAGGCAAGGTTCTGTGAAGACCTCGGTTTAAGTGTATTCATTATATTGCTCTCTAAATGGATGGCCACTGGGGTCTCTCCAGATCTGCCTCCTCCCATACAAACATGCCTGTGATCTCTGTGCATCTACAGGACCTCGTCTTCTGTCATTCCTGCAGGAACATTCCTCCCCCCCCCCCCAAAAAAGAAAAGAATCCGGGAATCCCCCAGTTACGGGGGAAAGAGACTGAGGGAGGGACATTTTCTCAACACAGATCTTGAATGTCCCCACCCCATGCGCAAAGAGAACCCTAGGAGCCAGACCTGCATGACCTATGCCCTGCATGATGGCTCTGTCATGATCCCCTGGAGAATCTTGTAATTAAGCTACAGTTCCCACGATGCTATTGGACCAAACACCTGGCGAGTCTTGCACTGCCTTTTAAATCACAAAAGGCTTCCCTAGGGAAGAGGTGGGGCCAACCACTTTAACAGATAGCAGTTGCTATACAAACTCTCAGTGGACTCCAGACTTTGCTGGGGCAACATCTTAACCTACTCTGAATTCTGTATCCAGCTGCCTCTTCCTTGGAGCTGTCCGAGGGGCTGACCTCCTTGTGCCTGGTTGAACTCCTGACTCTCTTTGGAGCTGTCTGAGGTGCTGAAACTCTTGCAGATCCACACTTGGCCGAATTCCTCTTGGAGCTATCCGAGGTCTGGACAATCTGCTTGGGCTTGCGCCACTATGCTGGACTATGTTCTGGAACTGCTAGAACACCACAATTCTGCTGGGACAGGATATCTTTACGTTCTCCCACTGCTTAAGGCGTTGTGGGTGTTCACGAGGGACAGGGCCTTTCCAAGAAGTCATATTTTCTCCATTAATAAATGTGATGATTTTTGCGTGGAGAAAATACAGGTTGACAAAAAATGGGTGGGTAAGGGTTATGGTGTGAAAACCCACCCCAGTAAAGAGTGAGCGGACAAAGTGTGACAATCCCACACTAAACATGTGACTAGAATTACCTCATATAAAAAGGGCTGTTCAAATCAGTCACCAGATCCGTCAGTGTGATGTAGTGGTTAGAGCAGTGATTTCCAACATTTTCCATCTCACGGCACACTGACAAAGAGCTAAAATTGTCAAAGTGCACCATCTGTTTTTTGACAATTGACAAGGCACACCATGCGGCTGGTGGGGGGCTCACATCCCACAATGGCCTTACTAGTAAATGATCCTCCCCAAAACTCCTGTGGCACACCGGTGGACCATTCACAGCACACCAATGTGCTGCAGCATAATGGTTGAAAACTGCGGGGTTAGAGTGTTGGCATAAGAACATAAGAACAGCCCCACTGGATCAGGCCATAGGCCCATCTAGTCCAGCTTCCTGTATCTCACAGCGGCCCACCAAATGCCCCAAGGAGCACACCAGATAACAAGAGACCTGCATCCTGGTGCCCTCCCTTGCATCTGACATTCTGACATAACCCATTTCTAAAATCAGGAGGTTGCACATACACATCATGGCTTGTATCCCGTAATGGATTTTTCCTCCAGAAACTTGTCCATTCCCCTTTTAAAGGTGTCTAGGCCAGTTGCCATCACCTTATCCTGTGGCAAAGAGCTCCACAGACCAACCACACGCTGAGTAAAGAAATATTTTCTTTTGTCTGTTCTAACTCTCCCAACACTCAATTTTAGTGGGTGTCCCCTGGTTCTGGTGTTATGTGAGAGTGTAAAGAGCATTTCCCTATCCACTCTGTCCATCCCCTGCATAATTTTGTATGTCTCAATCATGTCCCCCCTCAGGTGTCTCTTTTCCAGGCTGAAGAGGCCCAAACGCTGTAGCCTTTCCTCATAAGGAAGGTGCCCCAGCCCTGTAATCATCTTAGTCGCTCTCTTTTGCACCTTTTCCATTTCCACTATGTCTTTTTTGAGATGCGGCGACCAGAACTGGACACAATACTCCAGGTGTGGCCTTACTATCGATTTGTACAATGGCATTATAATATTAGCCGTTTTGTTCTCAATACCTTTCCTAATGATCCCAAGCATAGAATTGGCCTTCTTCACTGCCGCCACACATTGGGTCGACACTTTCATCGAGCTGTCCACCACCACCCCAAGATCTCTCTCCTGATTTGTCACAGACAGCTCAGAACCCATCAGCCTATATCTAAAGTTTTGATTTCCTTGGGCCAGGAAGACTTGGGGGTTCAAATTTGCATTCAGCCATGAAGCTTACTGGGTGACCTTCTGCCAATCACTGTCTGACAGCCTTCCACAAGGTTGCTGTGAGCATCACAGGAGACAGAGAAGCCTGGAGGAGGTAAATAACTGTGAAAGTTAAATAAACATTATAAGAACACTACCAATTGGACAAGAAAATGAAAGTGCACCGTTCTCTTGGAGCATTTTGACACTGATGGAACTTTTATAGCAGCACAGAGTTGTGAAGCAGCTCATTTAAATGTTCCTTTGGATAGGCTGCCCAGTGAACAGGCAGGCTAGAGAAATGAGCGATGGCTGCCCCGACACGAAGGCCATCAGATTGATTGCTAAATGAACACGCTTGCTCCTCAACTGCCATCCCAAATCCGAACACATAAAAAACATTTAGATTAAAAATGGCATCTCAACTAGACCCCCAGCTTCAGGGATAATTGGGACAAGATGTCTAGAATGCCCCGGAGTGTCTTTTGAACAGTGCTAATTGCATAAATCTATATTAATTGCAGTGTAAAATGGAGTTCTGGAAAATCTACCAAAAACGCCTTTTAATTCTGTTGCAATTGACTGCCATGAACTTAAAAATGAAGACCCTCAAACAAAAGTCCCATGGGCTAAAGCAGGCACACAAAAATAATCAATGAGCCACAGGGAGGAATGCACAACAAGAAATCATGTTAATATTATATCTTCCAGGCTTGCATCATTTTACAGACACCCAGTCAGAGGCACTAATTGCTTTTTTATTTAAAAATGGATCTATAGACTCTACTCCCCCCCCCAGTCATTCACATATGTTTTTATAGTAATGTTCAGTTCTATTTTCATCATATTTATCTTCAGCTCCCCGCTGGGCACTGTAACAGGAAGCGTCAGATCAACACTAACAAGCAAAGTGACCTTCGACTGAGTCCCAGGCTGTTCATTTGCTGTCTACCCTGATTGACAGTGGCGCTCCAGTGGTGGGGCCAGATTGTGCCTAGTTCTCAGTCAAGCAATAGGGGAGAGCCCCTTGGAAACTTCCCAGACTTGCCATCCCTCCAGTATTTCCCCGCCCCACTGTCAATTTAGCTGCCTGGTTTTTGGCAAGATGGGGAGTGAGTGGGTGGGTTCCTCTCTGACCTTCTGGATGTAGAGAGGAATGATCTGATTGGCTGAGGGGTAAGGGATGCAAGAAAAGTCAGTTTCATGCCAGCACTTCCTGCTTCCCCCTCAGTCAATTATGGTCCTTCCCCTTCAACCCTCTGCATCCAAAGGGTTGGAGAGGAACAACCCAAGTGGCGGAGGTGGGTGGGGCAGGCCAATTGTCCTGATCAGTGACAGTCCTCTCCCTGTTCCCAGCATAAAGGGGGCTTCAGGGGCTGGCTGTTTGGTTTTCATCTAGTGCTCAATCAGGCCAACCATGATCCCACCCATGGTTTCAGAGTTTAGAGTGGCATATTTCCTAGCCCAAACAGTAGACACCCAGGATGGAATCTGGGAATTCTTCTATCACTGGGTTACAGCAACTGTACTAAAGACTCGAGAGGCCTCTTAGTCTAGCTGACAAGGAGAGAGGATTGGGGGTGTATACGTGTGATGAACACAAGTTATCCTGAAAATCTGATAGGCATTCCGCTGTTGGACACTAGATGGCAGACAGAGCCCAAAATATCTGTGATTTAGAGTACTATACTTCCAAATATTGGTGCCTTTCTCTCTTTCCAAGATTTTTGCTTAAATAAGTAAGTACAAGTTGTTGGAGGACAAATGGGCTCTTCCTCTCTAGAAACTGTAGTATTTCATGTAGAATGGACATATATTTCATATGCTGTTTACAACATAACACAAAAAATGGTGCGAAACAGCTTGAGCAAATGCAAGGGCTTTCGTGCACTTGGGATCCACAGCTGGGTGCAGAGGCCCCTCTGCCAGTGATGCTTGCACATTTAAAAGCAGTCCTATGCAGGGATGTAATTGAGGGTGAGTAGGGGGGAGCAGAGCTCTGGTGTTTCTCCTATAGTGCTGATGTCATCTACAGGATGGTCTTTGCCAGGGGTGGCCAAACTTTCAACTTCAGTGCTCCTGGACTTTTAACCATTGAGCAGAAGAGGGAATTTCAGCAGGTTCAGCTTGTCATTAGGTGCCCCCTCATGTCTGTCCTCCACCTCCCTCTGGCCCCCTGCCCACATTGAGCTGCTTCAGTCAGCACTCCAATCCCCTTCCCACTTGCTGAACACGAGAGGATCAGGGCAGTGGTGACCTCTCACTTCTTCCAGCATGGGGTGAGCAAATAGCTGGGGTGGGCCAAAAGAGGTAAAGCTTGGGGCTCCAACGCAGAGCCTATTCCCCGCCCTTAACTCAAGTTCTGGCTCTGCCTCCCAGCATACTTCGCCTATCTTGCTTATTTCTAACAGGACAACACAGAGGTGGTGCTGGAGCTCAAATGAAGTGGGTGGGTTTTGGATCAGATCATCTTACCTGTCCATGCCCACCTGGTGAGGAGGAGGGCCAGGCGAAGGCACTGGCTGCACACATGCAGAAAGCACAAAGTGGGCAGTGGAAGTGGGCTGCCTTCATCCAAGCCTGACTGTTCAGATGCTGGTACTTAGTCCAGATTATCAACCTACTTTATCAGCAAACACTGGGCAGCCTTTTTCTTCTCCTTAACAGAGAATGATTCCAAGGGGTCTAGCAATTTTCAACCAGTGTGCCACAGCACTGGTGTAGCTGGCCGCTCTGGCATCCAGGGCCATGATGCTGAACATCACCCCACTGGAAGTGCCTGACCCGTGAGTAATTGCTGTGACATGATGACATCACCGTCAATTACTTGCGGGCACTTGGAGCAGTCACATGCTGCTCTGAGAAGCCAACTGCTTTTTTCCCCCATGGAAAATGCGGCTAGCTGCTCAGAGCAGCTCGCAACTGCTTTTTGAGTCCATGCGGAGGGGATGCAAGAGAAGACACCCCTTAAGGGGGCACCTGTAGCCCTGGCCCCCCTTAGCTACGCCACTGTGTAGCAGCACATGGGTGTGCCACAAATGGTCCACAGGTGTGCCGTGGGAGTTTGGGGGAAAGTCATTTATTAGTAGGGCCCTTGGGGGATGTGAACCCCCCCCCCCCACCGGCAGTGTGGTGTGCCTTGACAATTGTCAAAAGCAAGTGATGTCGTGCCGTGAAAATTTGAGTGCCTTGCCAGGGTGCCATGAGATGAAAAAAGGTTGAAAACGGCTGGGTCAAACTCTCAGGTGCACTTGTTGACTTCTCTCACCATAAGATGCTGAAAGAGCCAGGAACGCATGATATTCGTGGCGTGCTTCGGCAGGACTCCTCGTTTGTTCTTTGACTTTTTATCTTCACTGTCGAGGAGAGAGGTCAGGTCCAGGTTAACCTACAGGGCAGAGAAGGAGAAAGAAAAGCTTCAACAACAATGCAGGTAGAGAAAAAGAGCCCGGGGTTGCCATGGCGACATGGTTCACAATGTCGGTCCGATTTCATGCCGGTGCTGTGAGGCTGGAGAGTGTTAAGGGTGTTGCGCTATTCAGACCAGTCAGAGCAAAACTAACTTAAGAGCAGCCGTGATGTGCACTCAGGAATTGAACCGACAAAAATTCAGTCGCCTTTACCCTGTGCCCGAGGACCGAATTACACATGACTTCCAAGTTATTTTTAACAAAGGGGCTTAAAGCAGGAAGTGGAGTCATGTTTTAAAGCCTCTGAGAGCCATGGAGAGGGTCTGGGATGCCACGAGTGGGGCCAGGGCCAGCTCTATAGCCAACCAATTGGGCCCTGTGCCTAAGGGCCTCTCCATGCTAGGATGATCTACTCTAGTCTTGTATGCAATTTTATATTGCTTAGATCCATTTGGTTCATTCACTCACATGCACTTTTTAAGCACACATTTTGATTGCTTTCCATTCTGCCAAAGAGATATAAAGTCTATAAGGCATTTTATTTATATCTCTAAGATTCTACAGACCTTCCCTGTGAACCTGGTGTATTGAAATTGCGGAAGATCTGGCGAGGAGACAGGATGTGGTGTTAGCAGTGACCCCTTTAAGGGTTAAGGCCTGGGCTTTGAGCAGAGGTTGTGCTGCACAGCTGCAGCCACTAGAGGCAGTCAAGCCATTATAGGATATAAGGAGCACCTGATGCAGAGAGAGGGTGTGGGTTGGAGTGAGAGTGGAGGAGGGGATTTGCTGGGAAAAATGGACTGAACTTTAGGCTAAACTGACCTACTGGCTTGTGGACTTATGGGTTGACTCATGGCTCTACCTATTGGACTGACTTTCTGGCACACTGATTCATGGACTGGTAAGTGAACAATGAACTGGCACTCTGATGGATGGACTGAAGGTTGAACTGCACTGACCTATGGACTAACAAATGGACTAATCTAACAGACTGCTGAGTGGTGGAGGTGTTGCTGCTGCTGTATCCTAAAGGGACTGCGGCTTGGAGAGGTGGGACCCTGCATACTTACAGGCAAGCCATCTACTGGTATCCTTCCTGCTGGTATAGGCAGACCTAGCTGTAGTCAAGCTGGGGGAACTAACTAGCATTAAGGTGGGCATAGAATCACTAGGCAAAGCTTAGAACAGGGAGCTTAGCAGGACCCCAAAAAATGTTTCCAGTTGGGCCCCACAGTTCCTAAGGCCAGCCCTGACTGAGGCAATACTTCTGCTGCCATTTATGCCACCAAAATTGCACCCCTAAGTGATTTTTCCTCAAGTGGCCATTTTGACAATTGGGGGGGGGGGGGGAAGAAAGGATTTTTGGTGTGAAAAGACAAGAAAGTGAAAGTGTTAAATTTGGCTCCTCATGGTGCACTGAGGTCTGCAGGGTTTGGCTGGATATTAGGTTAGTCATACCCAAAAAGCCAAAAGAGAACACTGGCTGTGTTTGAAAGTCTCCTGTACAGTACTAGTGGGTCACTTGCAATGCTGCTAGAATTGGGATTGGGGAACTGAGCGCAGTGACGGCCCAACCATAAGGCCAACTGATGCAATGCCTTAGGCAGCAGATTGGCAGGGAGAGACTTCTGTTGGCCTTAGCTGCTGCTGCTCAACTGTGCAAAATGCTTTAATTTTCACAGTGGAGAGATGTGAAAAGCGGTGTGCCCCAAGGATCTGTCCTGGGACCGGTGCTTTTCAACCTCTTCATAAATGACCTGGAGACAGGGGTGAGCAGTGAGGTGGCAAAGTTTGCAGACGACACCAAACTTTTCCGAGTGGTGAAGACCAGAAATGATTGTGAGGAGTTCCAGAAGGATCTCTCCAGACTGGCAGAATGGGCAACAAAATGGCAGATGCGCTTCAATGTCAGTAAGTGTAAAGTCATGCACATTGGGGCAAAAAATCAAAACTTTAGATATAGGCTGATGGGTTCTGAGCTGTCTGACAGATCAGGAGAGAGATCTTGGGGTGGTGGTGGACAGGTCGATGAAAGTGTCGACCCAATGTGCAGCGGCAGTAAAGAAGGCCAATTCTATGCTTGGGATCATTAGGAAGGGTATTGAGAACAAAACAGCTAATATTATAATGCCGTTGTACAAATCAATGGTAAGGCCACACCTGGAGTATTGTGTCCAGTTCTGGTCGCTGCATCTCAAAAAAGACATAGTGGAAATGGAAAAGGTGCAAAAGAGAGCGACTAAGATGATTACGGGGCTGCGGCACCTTCCTTATGAGGAAAGGCTACAGCGTTTGGGCCTCTTCAGCCTAGAAAAGAGACACCTGAGGGGGCACATGATTGAGACATACAAAATTATGCAGGGGATGGATAGAGTGGGTAGGGAGATGCTCTTTACACTCTCACATAACACCAGAACCAGGGGACAGCCACTAAAATTGAGTGTTGGGAGAGTTAGACCAGACAAAAGAAAATATTTCTTTACTCAGTGTGTGGTTGGTCTGTGGAACTCCTTGCCACAGGATGTGGTGATGGCGTCTAGCCTGGACGCCTTTAAAAGGGGATTGGACAAGTTTCTGGAGGAAAAATCCATTACGGGATACAAGCCATGAGGTGTATGCGCAACCTCCTGATTTTAGAAATGGGTTATGTCAGAATGCCAGATGCAAGGGAGGGCACCAGGATGAGGTCTCTTGTTATCTGGTGTGCTCCCTGGGGCATTTGGTGGGCCGCTGTGAGATACAGAAGCTGGACTAGATGGGCCTATGGCCTGATCCAGTGGGGCTGTTCTATGTTCTTATGTTCTTTAGCTCAGCACTCTCCTCTACACTTCCTGTTTTGCTTCATCCCTGTCTTCCTTTTCCAATCCAGGAAGTAGAAGGAGCAGTGAGTGGAAGTAGCATGTTGTCTCAGGTGCCGAGGGCTCTTGGGTTGGCCTTGACTGAGTGGAAAGGGGTGCATATAGGATAGATCCTCTTCTTTTAGAAGCAAGCTACTATTTTGCAATGGCTTCTGCGTAAATCACCATTTTGGGCTGGTAGCTCCCACAAGTTCAAGGTGCCTACCCCAGCACCACAGCTAGCAATGGCTCCCCATAAGTCCTTGTTTAACGCATTCATGTGGAATTAAGGTTTGGTGTACAACATTGACTGAAGTCTCTATGCAATCCCCTTTGGGTTTGTGTGGGGCTGTCCTTACACAGAGAACCAGGATACAAAAATGTACACCACACGTACATCAGTGCACAAAGAATGTATCTTCCAGACTGTGACCATCACATATATACTTCCAGTTCACACACTATGTTCTCCACCCAAGGACGGCTATGCACTAGCTCAAGGTGATCGCCAACTGCACCAAGGTCCCTGTGATTTCAAGTGGAGCTTTACTTCCAAGTAAACAGGCTGAAAAAAGCAGCCCT
The DNA here is from genome assembly GCF_035046505.1 of Tiliqua scincoides. Classification (NCBI taxonomy): domain Eukaryota; kingdom Metazoa; phylum Chordata; class Lepidosauria; order Squamata; family Scincidae; genus Tiliqua; species Tiliqua scincoides. Next base: position 13,626,848 of record NC_089831.1, read on the forward strand.
TGTAATCTGCTTGGGTTTTTTTTGTTGTTGTTCAATAGCCTTCGGTCTATTAATCAGTTTTAAAAACGTTCAATTCTCAGTAGGATTATTCTCAGGATGGCACAGAAGCATCTTTTTTTAAAAAAAAACAACAGCTGATAAAAAGAAAAAAGACAAGGCAAAGATCTGGGGACTCAGAAAGAGGAAAGTTTTAATGAGGTTGCAGGAAACTGGAATTTCAACGCCAAGTTTAAAAACACACACACCCCCTTTTTTTAAGGTTCTTCATAAAAAACATTTCTCCAGCATGAATTAAACATCAGGATGGCAGCCTTGTGTCAGGTATAAATGATTCCCCCAGGTGCTGCTTGGGATGTACTGCAAGGCCTGGACTGAATACATTACCCAGGCAATACAGAAATAACATTAGGAGAGCTTGTCCGGGGCTCCGTCAGTGCCACAATATTCCCAGCCTGCTTGTATTCAACAGATCTGATCAATTTCACTCTACGATCTGAGGTAGCAACAGCTTTTACACATTAAAAAGAACGAAGGTTGGGGTTTTTTTGTTTTTTACCTCCTCATCCCCATTCAGAGGGGGGAGAGGAAGAGATGAGAAAGCCGGGATGCGACAAGGCTGTCACTATGCCTTTTTCCATGCATCTCTTTTTCTTTCTGGATAAAAAAATATAAAAATAAATGCCCAATTGCGGGGGTGGGGGGGACCAGGGCGATTTTTAAAGGCGCTCTGAGACTGATTGGGTGCAGTTGGACTCCCATCAGTGCTGACTCAGGAAGAAATGTCAGCACATCAATGCAAGCTCTTAAGTTTGTGTTGCAAGCGAGATGTGGTTTGCCTCTCATTAAGATAAAACGAGGGGGGGGAGAAGAATAACTGGGACACATTTCGAGAACTAGGGAGGGATTTCCACATGGCACGCTCAGATGGGGAAAAGTAGCCAGGAAGACAAGTTATCTACTGAAGTAAGATCCCCATTATTCATACTGCATGCTGGTAGGACCTTTTGGTTCTCAGAATGATTTAAACGTCTCCCAGGTGGGAGACAGATGGAAAACTGGTTTTTTTTTTAACTGTTGAAGGTGATAGAGGTATCTTTGCACACATCCCATTGTCATCTCTGAGCAGATCGACAATCTACGATAATCATATAGTGGGCAAGTTAGAGGAATGGCTCTTCAGTGGCGCTGAATGCAGGCGATCCCAAGCCCTGGCAGCATCTTTGGGTAGGCCTTGGAGGGCTGTGGCTGGTCAGTGTTGACAATAATGAAACTGATGGACCAAAAGTCTGACTCAGTAGAAGACAGCTTCTTGTGTACCTATTATTTATTTAATGAGATTTATACCCTATCTTTCACTTTTTGTCACCCAAAGTGGCAATGTTGTGGAATGCAAGTAAGAATAAGTCCTATTAAACATTCAAGTCAGTGGATCACACAGTTGCAGTCTGGAGCCTTCCATATTGAAAAGGCAGACCTATGTTTCTCCCAGTGTCTGTCTGTCTTTGTAACTAAAGTGGTCTCCCACTTTACACCATCTGCCTTAAAATGCATTTTACATTGTTGCTTGGACATTGAAGTTCTTTCCCTTCCAGAAGAAGGAGTGTTATGCCTCTCCAGGAATCTTGACTATCTCACTTTAAGGCCCAAATCCTAACCAACTTTCCAGCATTGGCATAGCTGTGCCAATGGGGCATGTGCTGCATCCTGCAGTTGGGGGGCAGTCATGGAGGCCTCCTCAAGGTAAGGGAATGTTTGTTCCCTTACCTCGGGGCTACATTGCCTTTATGTTGGTGCTGGAAAGTGGGTTAGGAAGGATTGTGCCCTAAACCTTTAACTCTCCCAAAGCAAAGTGTTTTGTGATTTGTTTTTTGGTCCCCTTTAAGATGTTTGTTTTTGAAAGTTCTTAACTTCTGCAAACCAGAAACCTCCATTCTCTTTGCAGAAACCTCCATCTTCAGTCCTACCTTGGCTATCATCCTGCCGGCATGCAAGACCTGAGTTTGCTAACAGAGGGATTGATACTGTTGTCTCCCTCATAGCAGGATAGGTTGAACACATTTCTGCCCAGCCCACAGGTATACACATGTGATCCCTGTTGCATGTATGCAACACTGGGCAGAAATGGCTTAACACCAGCTTAGTCTGGTTGACATCCATTCCGAATGCTTCCAAATCAACGGGTGCTTTGATTATCTTTTTCCAGTCTCTCATCATGCAGTTCATCTCACCTGTGTATTCTGGATCTGTATGGCCCCCTGTGGGATTGTTTGGGTTACCACCTGGCCCTGAGACGTTACCATAGTTACAGGCTGGTAAAGGGCTCCACCTGGCAAAGAGAGATGTTTCATAGCAGAGTTTTAGGAAGACAGCTGACATCAATAGACACAAACATGTTTCAGCCAGCCTCATCTACTTGAACCGAAGTGCTACAGAGAAAGCCAATACTAATATTGGCTTCCTTTAGCTGGAAGATTCGGACTCACAGGTAGCCAAGGCTGACTAGAAAATCCTGGATCTAAACTTTCCCCTGTTACTTGACGTAAAGATAAAATTATTGCATGAGATGCATGAAAAAAAAAATACCATCCATCTCTTTTGAAGCCTCACAGATTCCTACTATGAAAAGGCATCCTGAGACAGAAGACAGACTTAGCAGTTTAAGAGTAGAAGTAACATTCTCCGGATCAAACTACTTGTGGCATTAAGGGCTGATGGGATTGTTTTATAACTCAGCAAATAGCAGCTATGTCATGGCTATATCAGGGTCCTCAACCATGGTGGGGATTTTACTCTCCATCCAGTGGTCCCAGTCCAGATTCTATGTGCTAACAAGTGCTATATATTTGGTGCCGAATTGAGCATCTTTCCTTTTCAAGCAATGTATGGGGCCCTCAATCTGAATCATGACCATGGCACGGAGTAGGTTAAAGTCTCTCACCCAGCCTGCCATGGTCCTGATCTACAAGGCTTACAAGCCAACTGCTATTCACTTTGTTAGAAACAAACCCATTGGCCTCATTAACAAGTTTAAAGCCATGAGTGGTTTGACCGTAAGTGTGGTGGCATTGATTTGAACACAGTTCTGCTGCATTCCAAAGCAGTTATTTCGGGGAGGCGAATGTGTGGTCAGGCCATTTTCACCCCACTCCAGGTGTTTACATCTGTCTTCATCTTTGTTTTGCTAGGATTGGGAAAGAAAGCTCCAAATGCCATTAAATGGATAAGGAGGGCTCTTGTGAACCACTATATTCCATGTTCTTCGATACATGGTTACGGCCATCCCGTCCATGTGGCAACTGAGGGCCCAATCCTATCCAACTTTCCAGCACTGGTGCAGCCACAATGCAGTCCAGAGGCAAAGGAACAAATGTTCCCATATCTTGAGGAGGCCTCTCTGACTGCCTCCACACCACAGGATCCAGTGCACGCCCCACTGGCACAGCTGCACTGGCACTGGAAAACTGGATAGGACTGGGCCCTAAGGCAGTTGTCCCAGACAGCAGATAGGTGTGTGTTGCACTCTCTTCCTCTCCTCCCATCCTGGATTCATAAAACAGAATAGAGCAGAAGAGGAAGTAGAGAGACGAAAGTGATGGTCTACTCTAGAGTGTCTCGAAAGCCTAGCTTACTATTCCTCTCCTCCACACTTCCTGTTCCCTCCTTCCTTTTCGATTCAAAAAGGAAGGGGGGCAGAAAAGGAAGTGTGGAGGAGAGGAATGGTAAGCTTGGGCTTCAGAGACTAGCCCACTCTCCCTTACTTCCTTTCCTAATGGGGAAGCATGGGAAGAGGAGGAGGTGGTCGAGACTGGTTCTTCTCCAAGTGGGAGGGCAACATTTGGTGCATCACTTCAGGTGCCAGGAGTTCTGTAACATGAATGTTACAGTTGAGGGCAAGGCCAAATTGCTGTGGTAGACAGGCAGTCACATTTGAGCAGCAAGTGAGATTTGTGAAGGAAAATCTTTGCTACATCCAAAGCTGGAGTGGATAAGCCTCAGCTAGCCCTCAATCACAGGAAAGAAGCACAACAACATTAATGGAAAATAAGGCCCCCCCTTCATTTGTCTGAAAGAGAATGCTATTTCAGTCATGAGCATGATGGGGGGGGGATTTGAATAGGGTTTGCTGCTATCCACAGTGTTGGGTATCTGTGGTAGCAGCAGGAACCTATCTCTTGTGGATATGGGGGGATGCCTGTACAAGAAAATTTAGAGTTGTGTGGCAACTTGATGTTTTCATATGTCTGAATCAGACTTGCATATAGAAATTTTTGTTAAAAAAACTAGAATTCCCACATGCTGCTACCTTTTTTCATGCTTATAAGAAAGTTGTACAACAACTTTTTGGCCTGCTTGCCCCACCGGCAATGGACTTTCTCCTAGTCTTCTGTGACAACATGGGGTCTTTGGGAGGGGTCTGCAAAGCTGCGTGATGCTGTCATCAGTCTGAGAAGAGCCGGGGTTAGATGTCCCCCACTGGAGGATCTCCAGCTCACGTGTCATGGGGGGCAACTCCCAGTTCGGTACCAAGGTCCAGAAGAACCTGGCCGTAGACTTGACTCAGTTGAGTAGTATGTGAAACGGTTGCGTGTGTGACAGTCGCTTGTCTGAATGAGCTGTGGATGAGTGATGGGGCATCTAAGGGGAAATGGGAACAGGGACTATCTACGCACAAGTATGGCCAGTTTCCACAAGTTCATCCTTCGACATTTCAAATCTAGTTATCTAAGGGAGTTAAAAGAACCAAGCATGCAAAAGACGCAACTAACATGGTCATTGCCGTATGCTCCACGCCTCCCACCTGACACTACTTGTGAGTTGACCGTTGCCATGGAGATGTTCCCCTGCTGCAGGGCTGATGCGGGTACCACGATTCCTTGGGTGTTGCCAGATACTGCAGTCATTGAGTTAGGAGAATTCTGCAGCATATCCTAGAGGCAGAGACAGAGATGGGGAAAAAAGGATGTGTTACTGATGCATTATTGTCCGTTTCAGGTCTCCAAAAACAAGGCTTCTGTTTGCACAGATATCAAAGAGGTCATTCACTATGGCTGCCAACTGCACCCTACGTTCCCTTTTGGAGGGGCTGGGGCAGTATCTGGAGCTGAAAGATACAGAAGAGCTGAAAAATACTGCTTTTTTCTGAGCTTCTATTCAAGGTCTAAGTCTATCCAAGTTTTCCTCTACAAACAATATTTCATTGCTCTTTCTTTCCCACAATTAGGCATACAAACACGGCACTGCAAATAGGAGATGGTAAGGCATGCCCAGATCTGTTTCAGAGATTAAAATGGCCCCCCAAGCCCCACCCAAAAGTCTCTTCATAGTCTAGTCCAGTGTTTCTCAACATTCATCTCCTACTGTGCCACTTTGCATGGTCCACCTATTGGAAGTACCACCGGAAGTAACTGGTGATGATGTCATAACCAGTTATTTCTGGATTGGGAGACCAGATGCTGGTAGGTTCAGGGCAGATGGATGGGAAGGTTTTTTCATGCACATGAAGAGTGCATGCCAGAGCTCTGCCTGCTGAGCTGAGTCTCCTAGCGCTGCTTGTCACATTGTGTTGCTGGTCTTCTTGCCAGGCAGCAGGGATCCATGGGTTCTGTGAGTACCACCAGACACCACCACAAGTACCACTGGTGGTACTAGTACCACCGGTTGAGAAATACTGGCCATCACACTCTCCTCTCCCACACTTCCTTTTCCTCTCCACTCTTCCTTTTAGAATCCAAAGAGTGGGCGAAGGAAGAAGAAGAGTAGAGGCAAGAAGGCAGAAGAAGTCACCTTCTATCATTTGCTGCCTGAGGCAACAATCTCAGTTGGCACCATGGTGGAGCCAGCCCTGGCACAAAGTTAAGTCAGTGAAGACTATGAGATGTAAGTAGCCCAGTTAATGTTTCTCCTTGATGACAAGTCTCCCATACCCCCTGAATGTGGACAAGCATTCAAGTCATTTTATGGCTCAACTGAAAAATAAACAAAATGGCGGATATAGTGGGTGGATGTTCTTCCATCTTTTTTTCACTTCAGCCACACAAATTAACATGGGACTTAATTAACAGGGGACAGAATCCATTGGGCACTTTTTGTACATGCACCCTCTTGAAATGAATGCGATCTATGGCACTCTTTCTCCTATCCATTTCATTAGCTTGCACCTCTATGGGCCATACCTCCGCCGCCCTTACAACTGTGCTTAAAATTATTTTGCCTCATGGCAAGTCCTCCTTTGCCAGGTCGTCTATTTCCATCCGAACTGTGAGGAACTTGTGGGAAATAAATCTGGGAATGAATGCATTTGACTACAACTGGTGTTCCATTCACCGAAATAGTAAATCAGTTGTGGTTGGCTGCCCGGGCCTATCAAATACTTTTAAAAACTCAGAGATGTTAGTAGGAGACGAGGTCAGATGATAATTACAAATCCAGATGTTTGCAAATCCAGATGCTACCCGTGCTGTTTTGAAAAGGGAGGGGGGAAGGTTAGAAAAACATTTGCATGAAAAGGAATCCAGCACAGGAGCTGCATCAGTTTAATTCCTTAAACTTGGTTTTTGCTCATGGCCATCAGGTTCTTATGGACAGGAGGAGTGCAGATTTTAATCTCTATTAGCAACTGTGAATGCTGAACATCAAAATGGTAGTTATTTCAGATTAACTGGTAAATCATAAAAGAAGACAGCCTGATCTATATTCTCAATCTTGTCCTTTCTCAGAAGTGCATACATCTTGGCTCCATGGCTGTTACATGTCCCTCCCAATTTCTTTTGCTATGAAAACCACTTATTCTGTTTTGGATTATGCTTTAGCCCTCAAACCAGTTCAATGGAATTAGAGACCAGTGAGCCTGTGCTGCACATGTATCCCAGCTCTTCCCCTCCCTTCCTGGTTAGTTGTTCTAATCATGTATGGAGGCTTGACAAGTAGGTTTAATGTTTAAAGAAAAGTGCTCCAAAGTCACCTGGAAGGGAGAGGAAGAGGTGCACATGTGTAAGTAGCACACACCTGTCCATGTTCTCCTGGAACCAGTCAGGGAAATAAAAGAACCATAATTATCTGAACTGGCCCTTAGAGAACCTTTTTGATAAAAAGTAGTATATAGGTAATGATGATGATAGAATCGAGGAGAAAAAATTAAAAAAAATAATCGCAAAATAACAAAGACTTGGAAATTGAAATACAGTGCCTTTGGGTAAAGATAACAGCAACCACCCCTATTGTCATTGGTGCACTAAGCACAATTCCCAAGACCCTTAAGAAATATCTGGCTAACACAGGCATTGACAAGATAACAGTTGAACAACCACAACAAGCCACACTACTAGATACAATGAACATGATATGGTGAGATCTCACCAATTCTTAAACTTTTGGGTAGAGTTTGAACTGGTGAGCAACCAGTTCAAAAATCTGGTGGCTTGTGATACCACTGATGATGATGATGATGAAAGTTGTTACTAATGGTAATAATGAAAGTTCATCCTCCAAAATTTGCATAACAGGAAGCTGAGATTGTCAACACCCTGCTAAAGATGGAGCAGGAAAAGAAAAGAAAAAAAGATGAGATGGTGGAAGATTCCCAGACAGGCACTTTGATGCTTCTGACTTTGATGCTTTCCACTGGGCCTCTGCAATATGGCACTGGTGACTCAGCCTTGAGACATGCTTTGGACATTGCACAAGCCATCTGCTCCTTCCGGCTGCCACTGGCCTCGTAGGCAAGGCATGCCTTGCACAGAAGCAAGCTAAATATACAGTGAGAAATTCTCATCCAGGAGCCGACAGCGCTATCAGGATGAAGGTTTGCAATGGTGGGAAAGCCCCAGAGCAAATGATGCAGAATAGAATCGTTCAATTATTAAAGAAGACGTTCTTGGCATTGTTTGGGAGAAGAGGTCAGCATTCAATTAACACTTTTTCATTGCTGATTAAATATTTGTCTTATCTGAGTAAACCCGTACGGCATGACATTACTTTTTTAACAGCATAAACAACCTTCAACTCCCAGAAACGTGGAAGCCTGAGCAAATAATCTAACACAAATACATTTTGGACAAGATTTTTAATTTCTTTTTCTCCTTAATTTGCATGGGTTTGTTATAGGGATGACATCCAGAACACAAAACTTTCTTTCTTGCCTGTCTACCTATCTGCAAATCAGATCTGAAGATTCTGCTGGCCGTTCTTAGATCGGCTGTATTTTAAATGAATCTGGCTACAAGTCAGGCTTACAGGAAGGAGCCTGATGCAGTGTAACTGTGAATGCAACACACATGGAAATGGGGATGTGCTCAAGTCCCTGAGGCCAAGTCGCAAGTCAGCTCCCAAGTCAGCAACCCAGCAACTCATCTCAAGTTGTGAGTCATAGCATATCCCTTCTGTGAGAAATTTAGGCTGCAATCCTAACCACACTTTCCTGAGAGTAAGCCCCACTGAACAAAATAGGACTTACTTCTGAGTAGACCTGGTTAGGATTGTGTCTTTTGAATTGAGTCACGGGTTATGTTGAGAAACATGCTGAGTCACGAGTCAAGGGCTCCCTTGAGCATGACTTCACAGAAAAAAGGGAGGCGGTGGCGGTGTGTGTGTGTGTGAGTGTGTGTGTGTGAGAGAGAGAGAGAGAGAGAGTACTCATTTAACACAACTGAAAGCTGGGTTCCAGATTCGGGTTCCAGATCGCCCATGAGGACTTTGGTGCAATGCTGAAGCTACAAAAAAAGTAAGACAGAACACACACAGACACACAAGATAGGGACTCATGACTCAAGTCATTTCAAGTCCTGACTTGTTTTTAGAGTCACTGGTCCTGAGTCGCAAGTCGCGTTGGGGGTCAGAGACGTCCGTGACTTGACTTGAGTGGTCAAAAGAAGGGCTTTTGTGTGACTCGAGTTTAGTCATGTTGAGGGCCCAATCCTATCCAACTTTCCAGTGCCAATGCAACCACAATGCAGCCTCAAGGTAAAGGAACAAATATTCCCTTACTTTGAGGAGGCCTCTGTGACTGACCACCCACTGCAGGATGCAGCACACACCCTGTTGGCATGGCTGCATCAGCACTGGAAAGTTGGATAGGATTGGGCCCTGAGTTTAGTGCCTATCCCTGCATGCAAATACTTCCAGGGCCTTGTAGTGAGGAATTGATATTAACAAATGGACTGACAACCAAAAGAAATGTGCCAACAGTGAAATGGGATAGCTTGATTTTCCCTGGGACTCGGATGAAGATAAGGACATAGCACTGCAAGATGAAATTGCCTTGACAGAGATTGGCACGCACCTATCCCAGTCTAAGGCCTGAAACAGCATTCATACCACTGCTATATTGTTCCTTATTTGGCAGGCAGTAGCTCCCAAATTCAGACTGCAGTGTGAAGGCCTACACAAGGGGAATTTAACATTCTGTGAATGAGCACGCTAGACAAACATGCTTATTCCATTTTTAATGGAAAGCAAACGCAACAAGGCTGAGAACCCAGCCTTTAAAACTTGATTGCTTTCATGAAGTCCTAATGTTTCCATAAAGAGAAGGATTAATTAAAAAAACACAGAAATATGAAGCATTGTTTATTGCATATATTAAAACCCACACTTTTGCTTTTTCAGTAATGACCAGGACTTAGGAGATAGCACAATTCCTTTCATTCAGAGTTATTAAAGTGAGCACAATTGTCATTTAAATAATGAACAGGCATTCACAAATCCACTCACCAAGTTGCCTGGGGCGAGTGCCCCCAGCCTCCTAATGAATAGGTTACACAGCATCACCTAGATCTGTCCCCAGAGGTCCCATATCCATTGGCATATTTTGGAAGTTAAGAAACAGCAGAAATCCTTTCTGAGTAGTGGGAAAGACACTACACGGCTCCCCCAGCCCACATGGTGACTTTGTGTGCTATAGAAAAAGGTACCCCTTCCTCCTCTCCAAAAAGAGATGTTCCGTCAGCATTTCTCTTTCTTCCTAGTTGAACAGCACCCCCTTATATGTGCACCTTTGCGCCTTACACAACCTGCACAACTATATGCAGGCAGCACTTGCAATAGTGGACACCACTGTTTTATACCATTTCAATTCTTACCATAGTTTGAATGAAAGAGTCTCTCTCTCTCTCTCTCAACCCCTCTGCTCATATCCAAGAAGCCAGGCTAAAGAGAGGGAGTTGGTGGCAATCATAACTAGTGGCTGGCTAGTATACCAACATTTGTGGACCTCTGGTGATGAGTTATTGGAAATCAGAAACATGCATCTTGGACAAACATTTGTTTTGTGTGGTGGTGAACTCTTGCATTCCAAATTGAGGACTTCAACATAGTCTTTGTCACCTGAAATGCTGAAACTTTGCAGAAGCACTACAGAACCCAAAAAAGTATACTGCTAGCACCGCATCAGAAGTCAGTATAGTCTTCTGTTTATCCTTTCTTCTGATGTAGCCCTGGTTATATGTTCATCTCTAATCTTGTTTAACACGGGCAGAATTCAGAGTGGGACCAGGGAAGACCTGGTCAGACATACTTAGAAAATTGAAAATCAGTTTTTAAATTTTATTTTAATCAAACTGTGTGTGTGTGTGTGTGTGTGTGTGTGTGTGTGTGTGTGTGTGTGTGTGTGTGTGTGTGTGTGTGTGTACACTCTGTAGTGTATACCAGGGGTGCCCAAACTCCGGCCCTCAGGGACTCCCAATCTGGCCCACAGGGAGCCCCCAGTCTCCAATGAGCCTCTGGCCCTCTGGAGATGTGCTGGAGCCCGCACTGGCCCGACGCAACTGCTCTCAGCATGTGGACAACTATTTGACTTATAGGACAACTATTTGACCTATTTTAATGGAGATACTGGTACAGTAGTACCAAATATCTCCAGCAGCTTTGGCATTAGTGAGGTTTGTTTTTCAAAATCGGAAGGAACCCAAACTAGAATCTTCCATCTGTTATCTTAAAGGGTGGAGCTCATCCCATCCCATCCCATCTTCCATCTCATCCTGATGGATTAGAGCAAGGGTCTCCAAACTTTTTGGCCAGAGGGCTGCATCAAATATCTGCCGTGGTGTGGAGGGCTGGAAAAAAAATTTAAATATAAAATTTAAATAAATACATTTGAGATGGAACTTAGATGAGTGAATAAACGAATGAATGGGCTCATTCATTCAACCTCTCCAGCCCTCAGAACACCCTCTAGACACAATCAGAGCACAGTTCTGGTCATGTTCAGTTAGTGGGCCAGAGGCTTTCAGGGGACAAGAGATTGGCCACGGGCCGGAAAGAGGTTTGCTTGTGCCGCATCTGGCCCCCGGGCCAGGGTTTGGAGACCCCTGGATTAGAGAGCCAAGTCTAATGTCGGCACAGATATCCTCTTAAGGTCAGGATCTGGCAATCCTCTGCTGAGAAAGCAGGGCACAAAGCCTTGGTGGTCAGTAGGCTAAGGACCAAATCCTATTAAACTTTCCAGCCCTGGCATAGTTGTGCCAATGGGGTGTGTGCTGCATCTTGTGGTGAGAGGGTAGTTATGGAGACCTCCACAAGGTAAAGGAAAATTTGTTCCCTTGTCTCGGGGATGCATTGCAGCTGCACTGGCTCTGGAAAGTTGGATAGGATTTGGGCCCTAACTTAGCTATGCCTATTTTAGAGAAACTCAGGTCTGTCAGTGGTGGACCTGATTCCTTATTAAATGTAATTGACTGACAGCCAAGTAATACAAAATCAACATTGATAGGGATTGCTAAGTTCTTGCTTTGCAACAGCCTCCTGGAGTCATCCGATTCCCTGGTGATGAGAAGAAAAAGGTCTTCTTTTAAAAGGCCTTTGTTGCTTCCCTGGTGTGGAATTATGAGCTCCCCCCTTTCCAATTTCTCAGCTCCTTGGCATGAGATTCGTGCTCCAGCTGGGGCCGATAAGCTGACTCTTCCATTCCTTATAACTTCCTAGTGTGAGACACAATGAGGTTGGGGAATAAGGGAGGAAATTACGGAGAGGAAGAGAGCCCTGCTTCCTTAGGCCTGGCAAATGAGATGTTGTCGCTTGCCAAGGAGAGATGCAACAGTTCCCAACCAGGCTGGTTCTCCATATGCACTTAAACTGGGATGCCACTTACAGCAGCGGCAGCAGCAACAGAGTTCTCTTTTCTTACAGCCTTCAAGTTACACCAAGTGCCAAGAAACTGGACAACGGTCGTGGTGCAAATAGCATCAGGCTGCAGAGGACAGAGCTGGTAACATGCAGAGAGCACCCTCAAATTCCTGTAGTGCGGAGGACGCATTGCAGTTTTCAGTCTGATCCTTTTGGCCTTGCATTTTGCATGCAGCAAAAGAGAGGCAGCCTGATTCTCCCATTGCAGTGGGGAGACAGAGCCTTTGCACCCCTGGAGCCAGAACTGAGCATGGGGGTTTAATATTCATCTTTTTCTTTTTCTTTTTCCCCAAGACTACTTATCCGTCTTTCTCTGTAACACGAATCTGAGTAATTAACAACTTGAGAAAAACATTAGCAAGCTGCCTCTACAAAACTGGCAGCGGAGTAGAATTTTTATCCGGCTGTATCATTTTCCAGTGGGGAACAACCTCGCCGTGAGCACAGATGATGACTCTTCTATTTCAAGCTGCTGGTATTAATTCTGAACCATGACGAATTTCACACTCTCACTCGCTCTCCCTTTCTCCCCCCCCCCACTGAAATGTGTACTTAATGCCAAGTTGCTGTGGAAAATCCCTGACCTGAGTTTTTCCAATGCCCCCACCCAACTCCTCAGAGATGCGATCCCCTTTTCAGAGCCCCCTTCCGCAGCTGAAGGTCGGGCTGCCAGCTCAGCCCAAATTCCGCCCCGTCGGCTGTACGGCAAAATCCAAGCACATCACATTTACAGACAACTTGCACTTTGCAGATTTCATGCAACCTGTCCTGTTGGGAGCGTTGGGGCAGCTGACCTGGCTTCATGCCCCCCCCCCCCCCGTGCAGGTGGAAAATTGGAGGCTGAATGAAGAGGACCTCCTATTCAAAAGAGCTGGACATGCATGGTGTACCTTTCTTGGGTGTAAAATGTCAGAAGCAAATAGCAGTGAATCAGGCTCTGTTAAATATGACAGTACTCTTCAGCTTGGAGCCTCCTTGAGCCTACAACCTACACATTTGACCCAATTCTATTTTTCATTCCACATACTTGCTTTCTTTCTCTCTCCCTTCTCTTTCCTATACTTTGCTGCTCTCAGCACAGAGTGGTTAGTCTGGAATTGTCACACTATGTTCACTCGCTCTTTAAGGGTGGATGTTGTCATCCAGCCCAGACCTAGAGCTCCAACATGGGTCAATGGGTTAGACTGACTCACCAGGCCTCAGTACAAGCCTTGTGAAGACCAGCACTCAGGGGACTGGCTTGCTTGCATGACCTTGCTTTCCCAGACCTGCAGTGGGTTTCAGGAATTGCCCTTAGAAGATCTTCCCTCCAATCTGCAGGTACAGGTCAAGAAATTCACACCAGATTATGTATATTTCTGCATACAGAGCTCTGCAAGAGCCCCCTTCAAGAAGAAATGTCTTAGAAAATGGGTCACTGCGCTGCCATCTTGTTCCTTATTTCCTCAGGCAGATGGGTGGCAAAGGTTCATCTCAGGTCATTTCTGGACCTCCACTAGGCTCCAGGACCAGATTTTCTGGACAAAATTCTGGACAAAACCCTGGATTTTCCAGGGTTGGCAGTCTCATGACATCACCAGGCCCTGCCTCAGGAATTTCAAGTTTGGGGATGCATCTGACTTTGCAACCCAGAATAGTGGGACCCCTTGTCCAATGCTTCTGAAAAGCAGGCTCATCAAACTGGTGTTAATACAAATGTTGAGATATAATTGGCCAAACAACTGTAATTTTTCATTCATTTGATAAACTTTCCTATATTTATTTACCTCCAGTTATAATATATGCACTGGAGAGTAAAGAGAGAGAACATTGTGGACAGTTGAAAGTGCTGAGCCGCTTCCCAAGGGAGTGAGGCTGTTTCTCATTATTTTAAGCATTTTGCTTAGCACCCATTGCTAGGGGTATTTGTGAAAGGTCATGTGGTTTTGAGAGAGAGAGAGTAATTAACATTTCCTAACTTTAATGATCAAATGACCAGTGACCTCTTCAGCACAGGGATTTTAAATGACAAGGGCAGGAGATAATCTAGGCGGTAAGCGACGGAGCTAAATTGCCTGGCATTCCAAAATTATTGTGAACACCCCACAGAGTCTCAGTCCAGACCAGGCTCATATGTAGCTGATAGTGAGAGCCCCAAACAAGTTGACGACGCATTTACTATCATGTCCGGTTCGGAGCATAGACTTAAGGTGGAATGGACAATCTGTTTTGTAGGTTTAATTTGGAGGATTGTTTAAAAATAGCTCCCCGTTAAGGAGGCCATTGCTGTTGCACCTGCACCAAAGTTGTGCACTTTTTAAAGACAAATAGTTACATAAAATGTTGCAACTTGCCTTTTGTAAGCTCAGAAGATCCCAGGTTGAGAAAGACCCAGTGAGAGAAATGGGGGAACGGTTTCAGTTTTGCAGCACAAGCCTGAATGGCTTATAAGATCCCCTTATGGCACTGAGTAGTCCTAAACCTAGATGGATACTATCTTTCTTTTACTCATCTAAGTTTTATGCACTGAGCTTTTTCAATGCATTGTTAGTGACAGGTGACCAATGGTCAAACAGGCCTCCAGTGGGAGGGAGTTCCCAAGCCAGGGAGCTGCAGCCGAAAAGGCCCTGTTAAGTGTCCCCCACAATGAACTTCAGAAAGAAGAAGAACATGGAGCTAAACTGTTCCCAGACAGGACACATGCTTGCTCATGTGCTGTCCCATCATGGTCTGTGTGCACCTGAGCTCTTGCAAACCTGCTCCATTTGCGTGGGCAGCACCAGCATTGGGGGGAGGGTGCATGCATTCACATGCACAAGAAGGATCTGAGGGCTGAATTGCTAGTTGTGAAGAGGGAGTGGTCAGAGAGCTAGATTGGAGGCTTTCATGGTCTGGATGTGACCCCTGGTCCCTGCTCCAGTCGCCTTTGTACTAATGGTACATATACATGAAAATAATTTGCATGCATAGTGGAAACAATTACAGGAAGCTGGAAACAATTAAAGGAAATTACAATTACAGTGTGGACAATCTCTAAAGCTGGAGTGTCAAATATAAGGCCTGCAGGTCAGATGTGGCCCCTGGAAGCTCTTTATTAGGCCCTTGGGCTCTAACAGCACCACCATCAGCTGCTCTCAGCTGCTGAGCTGTGCTGAGGTGCCAATGCTGAAAGGACATCCTGTGTGATAATTACGCTCTCCGATATCTTGAAAATACAATCAAGATTTGTGTATTTTCTCCTCTGTCATTTGCAGCTGATGAGTTCCTAGGTGAGAAAAAAGTGCCTATTTCTGGTCATGATCTGCTTGATATCATGACCTGCTTAATGACATCACTTCCGGCCCTCAGGAGGCATCATGAATGCTATTTGGCCCTCTGTATTAGTTTGACAACCCTACTCTAAAGGTTACAACCTTACAACACACAGCATGGCCTCTCAAGGGTTGCCAGCTTCTTTCTCTGATGGGGCTCTTGTATCTTTAAAAACAGGGAGGGCAGGTGGAAATTCAGCAAGTGAAGCATTTTCTGGCATGGAGAGAAGGTGTTAAGAAATGCTTTACTCACTAAATGTCTTCTTGTGCTACAGCTGTAAATCACACAAAGAGCTTGCCAGAGAAAAGTTGGCAACCTTAGATCTGAGACATGCTGATCAGTTAGATGAACCCACTTAGATCCCAAAAGACCTCCGAAGGGAGAGACAAGGATGAATGCACGTTGAGAGTCATGTGTCAGGCATGTCTGGCTAGAAAGACCGACGTTGGAGGAATCCCTTGGAACATGTGCAGGCCCCTGCTGTGCAAGGAAATAGCACTCGACAAGTTGTTCTTGACTCACGTTGCAACTTCAGCGTGCACAACACATGCATAGAAGGCCCCCAGTGATGTAGAGAAGGCTATTAGGGCATCTGTTCCAAGAAAGTCAGAATTCTGATGGATCTCCTTGGAGAGGCATGAACTGTAACTGAGGCCTGTGCATGCACAGAACATCACAGCAGGGACCGAAAGGCCATTTAGTCCAACTCCCTGTCGCAAGGCTAGATAATGTGTAGCAGGTTCGATGTTAGACTAGCAGCAGGGGTTTGAAGCTCACTGGGTCACCCTAAGTCAGTTTCCATCTCTACGCCTAACATATCCCTGAGGGCTGTGAGGGTAAAGTACATAAGAAGAGCCTTGCTGACTCTGGCCAAGGATTCCATCTTGTCCAATATTGTTTCCCACAGTGGCCCACCAGATGCTTCTGGAAAGCCAACAAACAAGAGATGAAGGCACATTCCTCTCCAGCCCTTGCTCCTCTGCAACGAGTATTCCAGGGAAGCATTTCAGCTAGTGATAGACTTGTCCTCCAAGGATTTTCTAATCCCCTTTCAAAGCTAATGGTATTCACCACATCTTTCAGCAGTAAATGCCACTGATACATTGAGAGGACACAACCCTTTTTTGGACTCCAAACAGCACTTTCCCATTTACTACCTTGGATGCAGTCCATCCAACAAACCTGCAAGTTAAGGAAGTATTATTAAATCCAAACTACAGACGGGGAAGACTGAGGCTGAGAGAAAATGGTGTACCTAGGGCTCAATCTTATCCAACTTTCCTGAGCTGATGCAGCCACAATACAGATCCAAGATAAGGGAACAAGCAAGCTAAGAGGCCTTCATGACTCCCGCCCCTCTCGCTATAGAATGAAGCACATCTGAACCAGTGCTGGAAAGTGGGATAGGACTGGACCTCAAGTGAATTTATGTCAGAGGTGAGGTTTAGATCAGGGAGGTCTGGATTCCACCATCCCTCAGCTAGTCTGTTACACTAGCAGTCAGGCACTGAGCTAAAAAGTCCTTTCCTTTTGTTCATCCTCAATCTCCCCACCAATCAGTTTCATTGGATGATCCCTGGGCCGAGGGTTGTGGGGCAGGGAGAAAATGTCTCGCTCCCTCTCCACACTGCACATCATTTTATACCACGTGCATCAAACTTCAAGCTGAAAAGAATGTGCTCCGATGTGCGTTCCATGGTTCTCTGAAATGTGATGTCTTCTCTCTCAGCCTTCTGACACTTTGGCTTCACGGAAGCGGCTGTTTAACTAATTTTAACCAAAAATGTGTGAACCTCTTCCCAACAGAGAGCGAAATGTGCCAGCCTATCAGGCTTGCTCAAGTTGAGGAAAGCGGAGCAGCTACTCCTCGATGAAAGAATTCCTTGCAAAAAATCTGAGGGTGAGGATAGGAGGGCTGTTTTTTTCCCCCCGTACCTCTCCACGGGCCTGATTATTTCCAAAGACTTGTGCTAATTTTCTGATATGATCCTCACATCTTTGTGCGGCGCTAAATCCTCATTACTTTTCCTGACCGATGCATTCTAATTAGATCAACACTTTAAAAAAAATTCACAATAGCCACAGGACGGCTTTCCATCTCATTAACTCCTCACATATTATTTTCATGAAAATTACTGATAAAAATGTGCGTCTCCATTTGCTGGGACTTGGAGCCTTGGCGGCTCCTATCTAACATCTCTCTCATCGCCCTGGATGCGAGCCGTTGCTATGGCGACTCGCAATAATAGAAACTAATAAATTACAAACGAGATGCTCGTTGAGCAATTATTGTTCTCCTTTATGCAAGTTTCTTGCTAATTTTGATCATAAGGGAAACTACAATAAAGCAGTAAAGGAATATTAAGTCCATTTTGAGAGAATATTTGAAAACACGGGAAGGCTGTTTTCTTTTTTTCCCCAAGATCAATGATTAAGTGATTTAGATATTTCAGTACATCTAAATGGGAAATAAACTTTTTAAAATCTCATTTTTCTCCCTTTCTCCCATCAGAAGCTCTTTAGGTTTGGGCATCATTGGGAAAGATGGATTTCAGCTTAGCATGTTGGGTTCCATCAGTTCAAATTGGACTAAAGAGCTGTCTGTGGCATCTCCAGAATGATTCTCTCTCCATGGATGGCTGCGTGAGAAGCCACTCTATACAAGTTAAACCATTGATCTATCTAGCTTGTCTGGTGTTGTCTGTGCTGGCTGTTGAAGTGATCCTAAGTGGGGGGTCTTTCCCAGCTCCATGTGGAGAATCTGGAATTTTCTATACACAGAGCAGGTGCTCCATTGAGCTATGGTTCCACCACCACCACCACCCCGCCGCCCAGTAAATCTCTAAAGCAGCGATTTTCAGTCTTTTTCATCTCATGACACACTGACAAGGCACTAAAATTGTTAAGGCACACCATCAGGTTTTTGGCAAGGCACACCATGCTGCCAGTGTGGGGCTCACATCCACCATTGGCCCTACTAATAAGTGACCTTCCCCCAAATTCTTATGGCACACCTGTGGACTACTCGTGGCATACCAGTGTGCCATGGCACAGTGGTTGAAAATGGCTGCTCTAAAGGTTGGGTTCAAATCCTGTAGAATTGAGGCTAAGCAACAGAGATGATTTTGGATTACAAGAGATATTTACATGGCGATGGACGGATGGATAAACAGACATCCCTTTTATTGTCATTACTTAAACAAGCTTCTCATCACACTATTTTTCTTTCAGGGTAAGAAAAAAAGTTTCAACACAATCCTATGCACATCTACTCAGAAGTAAGCCCCAATAGGACTTTCACTCAGGTAAGTGTGTATAAGATTGCAGCCTTTGTTGTGATTATTCTGTGATGGAAGCAATCTTCTCTCTCTCTCTCTCTCTCTCTCTCTCTCTCTCGGAAAGTGTAATTGAGCTTTTTCTGTATCACCCGAGCTAAGAAACATAATGTTAAAAAAAGCTTTGGCATGCCAATAAAAGGTACTTAAAAATTTAAAAAATAAAATGAAAATCTAGGAAAAAGCACAGTGGCATTTCGTACAAGCAGAGTGAATAATCATGTTCAGTTAGAAATTATTGGGAAAAAAAACCTTTTTTTTTTTTTTGCCGGGGTATGTGTGTGTGTGTGTGTAAAATAAATCTTTATCCTGTGATCCTGCACATTATATGTTGTATACTAAGAAAGTAAGGATTCTTTCCTAGCAGTGGGATATAAATCTATCAAATAAATAAGCTGAATTGAAATTAATGGAACTTCAATGAGTCACATAGCTCATTGGTCTCAATGATTTCAGTGGTGCTTGGGGATGTATCTTTGAATGCAATACAACCCAATCATACAATCATAGAATAAAGCTAAAGTAGTCATGAATGCACAAGCAAAGAATGTTGCCTTTAGGACAGTTCTTCCTTGTCACCCCTGATGCTCAGAACCACCTCCCAGAACACCTAGTTCCACAGTCAAAGAATTAGAGGACAGGTCCTCTCCTGGATTGAGAACTGGTTGGAGGCCAGGAAGCAGAGAGTGGGTGTCAATGGGCAATTTTCACAATGGAGAGAGGTGAAAAGCGGTGTGCCCCAAGGATCTGTCCTGGGACCGGTGCTTTTCAACCTCTTCATAAATGACCTGGAGACAGGGTTGAGCAGTGAAGTGGCTAAGTTTGCAGATGACACCAAACTTTTCCGAGTGGTAAAGACCAGAAGTGATTGTGAGGAGCTCCAGAAGGATCTCTCCAGACTGGCAGAATGGGCAGCAAAATGGCAGATGCGCTTCAATGTCAGTAAGTGTAAAGTCATGCACATTGGGGCAAAAAATCAAAACTTCACATATAGGCTGATGGGTTCTGAGCTGTCTGTGACAGATCAGGAGAGAGATCTTGGGGTGGTGGTGGACAGGTCGATGAAAGTGTCGACCCAATGTGCGGCGGCAGTGAAGAAGGCCAATTCTATGCTTGGGATCATTAGGAAGGGTACTGAGAACAAAACGGTTAGTATTATAATGCCGTTCTACAAATCTATGGTAAGGCCACACCTGGAGTATTGTGTCCAGTTCTGGTCGCTGCATCTCAAAAAAGACATAGTGGAAATGGAAAAGGTGCAAAAGAGAGCGACTAAGATGATTACGGGGCTGGGGCACCTTCCTTATGAGGAAAGGCTACGGCGTTTGGGCCTCTTCAGCCTAGAAAAGAGACGCTTGAGGGGGGACATGATTGAGACATACAAAATTATGCAGGGGATGGACAGAGTGGATAGGGAGATGCTCTTTACACTCTCACATAATACCAGAACCAGGGGACATCCACTAAAATTGAGTGTTGGGCGGGTTAGGACAGACAAAAGAAAATATTTCTTTACTCAGCGCGTGGTCGGTCTGTGGAACTCCTTGCCACAGGATGTGGTGCTGGCGTCTAGCCTAGACGCCTTTAAAAGGGGATTGGACGAGTTTCTGGAGGAAAAATCCATTATGGGGTACAAGCCATGATGTGTATGCGCAACCTCCTGATTTTAGGAATGGGTTAAGTCAGAATGCCAGATGTAGGGGAGAGCACCAGGATGAGGTCTCTTGTTATCTGGTGTGCTCCCTGGGGCATTTGGTGGGCCGCTGTGAGATACAGGAAGCTGGACTAGATGGGCCTATGGCCTGATCCAGTGGGGCTGTTCTTATGTTCTTATGTTCTTAGTTTCATGCTTCCTTTCTCACTTCCTTGTACCCTTTTGCATAACACCTTAGTTCCCTTTCCCTGCTGTAACTAAGCTTAAGTACGTGTAACCAAAACAGTCATACTGGCTTCCTCCATTTATCCCCAGCCTCCATGCCTGTTCCCTCCCTCCATTACTTCCCTTGTGTCGTTATGTAGTTTGCAAGCCCTGAAAGGAATCTTTTTTTTTTTTTACTCTATGCAAAATGCCAGGAACATGGATTTTGAGATAATAATGATGATAAGGAACATCAAACATTATACAGTCATATCTCACCAATTCTTAAGCTCTTGGGGAGACTTTGAACTAGTGAGAACCCAAAAGCCCCAGTCCAAACATCTGATGGGATGTAACACCACAGATAATGATGATGATGATGATCATCATCATCATCTTGTTATTAGCCAGGAAGGTATAATAGTTCAGGAGTTGAATTTAGAACTGGAAGTTCCAGGTTCAAATCCCCACTCTGCCATGAACTTTTCTGGGTGATCTTGGGCCAGTGACTCTCTCTGAGACTCACCTATCTCACAGGGTTACTGTGGTGAAAAAGGGAAAGAAGGAACTGTACACTACCCTGAGCCTCTTGGAAGAATGGCGGTAATAAAAATAGATAGATAGATTGTCATTCAGTCAGTCAGTCTGTCTGTCCCACTATGGCCAATGGAGTTTACTCCCCTAAATTGCCTTCCTTGGGATTGCACCACTTCTGCGTCTGTTACGTTTCAACACACACTTCAGTCACCAATCCTGAAAGCTCACTAGCCCACAAAACACAATCTAATATGTTTGGGCACCGACTGCTACATTCATGCCTGTCATCTTACTGTCACACTTTGCTTTCCCGTTAATTTCAAATGTCTTTCCTCTAAGTCAGCGGTTCCCAAACTGTGCATGGTGGTGCCCAAGGGCACCATGGGGCGCCCTCAACAAGCCTCTTCTTCCTGGCTTTCCCAGGTGTTGCCATCTTCGATTGTGTATCCAAGATGGTGGCACCCAGGAGAACTGGGAAGAAGAGGTTGCTGCAAAAGAAGGGCACAGTGACAATAAATGATGCATAACAGTCAAATTTATGGCAACTGCATCAATATACATACATTGTACAGGTGGCATAATTCTGTTTTCCTCAGGGCAGAACTTGACTCACCTTGGCACATAATTTTAAACACAAGTACATCTATGCACATGAACTGTCCCTGGAGCTTTGCCTCCCAGATCAGTGCAAATCTCCAATTTCTCCACTGTCTTTTGCCAGTCTGCAACAAAAATATACAGTTGGACCAGGGCATCCGTTCCTGGATACCAAAACCCATGGCTAACCAAATCTCTGGTTGTGCCTTGGAGCTCAGGTTCAACCTTCTACTGCGGGTTTGAAACCCACGGTGAGTTGAATCTACAGGTCCCGAATCCACAGATCAAAAGGTTGGATCTGTGCTAACTTTCTAGTTTGAAAATGATGAAATAGGGAACCGCTTGCCAAAACACTAGGCAGCACGTCACATGGAGCATTTTTCAGCCATTACCTGCGTGTGTAGGTTTATGGAGGACTGGTTTGGGGAGTAAGGCCCCCCGAGGTCATTCCTGAGTAGGTTGTCGCTGTGCATCTTAGTTTTGAGGCAGGTGATGTAACGATTACAAAAGTCCTTGCACAATTCATTCACCTTCTCCAGCTCCAGTAGATGAATTCTCAGGACCTGAATGGCCTTCACCATCTGGGGACAATTAAAACAAAGAACGGAAGTCAATCCAAAGTCCGTCAACCTCTACATAACCATTACTGTTTAATGTTACATCCAGAGGATCATTGCTTAACCTAGAAGAAGGGCACTTGCAGAAGGGCTCTTTAGAGTGCCAGCCTGTCATCGCTTCCTTGCTTGCGGAAGCAGGTGGAATTGCAAGAATCCTTCCATATTTCTGCAGATATAAAGTGTTTTGGAGACACAGTGGACAGACACTTCCTCCATTAACTCAATTGTTTCTCTTGTGATCTGCTGAACTGGGCATATACTGCCCACTTTTTCATTATGAGCAAGTTTATGACACTAATAGATGTGATTATTTAAGCAGTCACATGCAAAATGGCAATGCCCCTTCCACACCACTGTGGAGATACAGTGATATGTTGGGGGGACGGACGGACATAACAGGCAGAACATGTTTGGGGGGGACACAGTCAGACATCGACCCAACTCCCTCTTACCTCTCCTGTTTTTGTGTTGCACTGTATCTGGAAAGGTGCCTCTCAAGAAAAATTGGAATATAAGTACTAGAAAGCACCTATCCATGTGGTTACTGCATTGGACCCTGGTTCTTGCTATTAATAGATTTTCTGCTCTGTAAAGGTTATGATTCAAGCATGACGAAAACACAAGAGGCCAACAGATGGGACAATGACATTGTGTGAACATGAACAGTGTGTGACAATCCCATACGAAACGCCTCATCTGGAAGTACCAAAAAGCTCACAATGCTGATTAAACTAGGAGGCAACGCTACCAATAAGATCCGCCATATCAGCCAAGCAGTTATTTCTTTTTCACATTTTTATACCACCCTCCCTTCAAGGAGCTCCTTCCCTCCTTTTTGTCCACACAACAACCCTGTGAGGCAGGTGAGACTGAGAGAGAGCGACTGACCCAAGGTTACCTAGGTTTCTTTGTGGCTGAGTAAAGATTTGAACCTGGATCTTCCAGGTCTAACACCTGAACCACTGCACCATTCTGGCTCTCAGTTCTCTCTGCCTGTCCCATCTTCTACACACCACAACATTTCATCTTCATTAGTGGCTACCATGATGGATGCTTCTCTCAGTTTTGGACAGGTGAAGGTACTGGAAGCTCTGCTTGCAAATCTCAATGTACCAGTCTCAGACTGCTGTTGGGATCCAGCTGCAAGCAGTCAATGTTAAAGCATCCCTGATTATTCTCAGCTGACCACTCTTTCTAACAAGACTGGAGAGTAGAAATATGCTCATAAGCTCTCCCTGGAGCAAAGCCTTGGCCTCAGTAAAATATACCCCATAAATGTTAAAAAATTTACACATAAAACATGCCATGCATGGAACTGAGACCTTATGTTTTACAACTCTGGCTTGAAATCTTGAATAATATATAAAAATCCCAGCTATGCATAGGAGGGTGATAAATCAACGGCTTTGTGTTCTGTTTTTTTCAACCTAACAAAGAGTCTTTAAATTTCAAAGCAATTTTTCGACTTGCTAATTTTAGTGGCTATCCTTACAAACTATTAGTCACAGGCTACTCATGAGTAGGATGACTATGCAGGTTTGCCTGAGAGCGGCCCTCAATGCTGTCAAGTTGCTGGTATTGAGGGCTGCTCTCTGGGAAGCCCTCAATCTGGGCTTCAGATTGAGGGCATCATCTGGGAAGGAACCTGCATACATTGGGTCTGAAAAGTTTTTGCTCTTTGCTTGCGCTCAGGAAGACAAGCAACCTCTGAAAAATGACAAGAGTCTAGTAAGGAGGACCTGAAGATACAGAGGCAGTATTTTTGTCTCTCCTAATATGCTGTGAAGGGTTTCCCCTAACTGAATCACAAAGCCGGCAGGAAAGCAGGAAGAAAGGGCACAGAGACGGCAGGGGCGAGGGGGGGGGAGGATAGTTTATAAACACGCCAAGAAATAAAGGTTAATCAGAAGCATAACTAGCCAGGGGCAAACAGGGGACAAATCCCTTCTGCTCCTCCCCACTCCGGAGAATTCATGAGATTAAAGCAATGACGCCACCATCACCATCCTCCCCCGCCCCACCCGCCTGGGAGACAGTTCAAATGAGCCTGGTGCATTTATGGGTGCCACTGTGGTCCATGCCATTTTTTTAGAAGGAGAGAAGCAACGTGGATGGGGCAAAGGAGGAAGGCTTTGGGAGGAAGCAAGAGCAGCTTTGCTCGCTGTGCTTATAATAGCCATTACAGCAGGAATACCATCTTATATGTTTGTGTATGAGAGAGAGATTCAGGGCACTTCTAGACGGGCTCCTCCTAAAACCAGCCAGTCTTTTTCACTTGCAGTGATAGGTAAAAGTGCAATGTTCCTTCCACACCAGTGACATAGCTAAGAGGGGGGTTCAATTGCCCTGGGCACAATGCCTTGAAGGGGTGCCAAGGGGGTGCCTTCTGGAGGCCTTCTATGGCCTATGTGTATGGGGATGTTAAAAATTTATGTGCCCTGGGTGCTATGCCACTGTTTCACATTGCTATAGATACAGCATGCTTTGGGGACAGAGTGGGCTGTTTTTCCCTGACCTCTCCTGCTTTTGCTGTGTTCTATCCGGGCATGAGCCTCTTAGAAACCCAGAACGATAAATTTAACAAACCAGCCACATGTATGGCTATTACGCTGCTGTAACCACTGGGTTCATTATTAATAGGTTTTCTCCATTAATAAACATGACGGATTGAGGAGAAGGAAACTACAGGAAGGCGATGAATGGATGGGCCATGTGCCTCCCCCAGAAAGAGTGAATGAATGAAGCATGGCAATCCCAAGCACCCCATTTGGAAGCACAGTCAGTAACAGATAGAAGTGGTGACCGCAGGGCCTCTACCTGTGAGTTGAGGCCAGCCCAAAGGATCATGAGTATAGCTTTTCAACTCTGGGCCATACTGGAATGTCTAGCATGGGCACAAACAGTTCAAGAGTGACTCAGTGGTAATGGTACCAACCAAATGGTCTCCATGCATGTAGGTGCTTACATGCACACAAATGCCCATGACATTTCAATGGTGGTTGAGGAGCAAGAGCAGCAATGAGTGTTCAATGTGCTGCCTCCTCCCTTCCCTGCACGACTAGCTGCCGGTTTTGGATTTCTTTCACTAGATAGACAGCCGGTTCCCTTCATTCATTCATTCATTCATTCATTCATTCATTCATTCTAAGCTAGTTCCCTATATTCCATCCCACTCTTCCAACATTCTGTCACACTCCTGTATGACCAAGACCAATGCTCCCTGTAATGTTTACAGGGGGTCCAAGGAGTCTGTAGAGAGTTGCATGGAGCAGCTGCAGAGTGCCTGACAATGACACCATCGCTGAGCTCTGGAGCTCCGTGATGGAAGCTATGCTGGGCTCTGATTCAAGCTGTGTGGCCATGCCACTTAGAAAGACTGCTGACCAAGACAAAGAACCCAGAATAGGGATGACACTAGATAGAAGCAGGCATCTTTTTTATAGGGTTACCAAAGGCAGGGATCCCCCCCAATGGTATCCCCAAGAGCTAGGCCTGGGGAGATGCGAGTTCAAATCCTGACTTAGTCATGAAACTCATTGAGGGCCCAATCCTATGGGTCTCCAGCACCAGCATAGAGCACCAGGGGAGGAGGGAGCACTGGCAATGCACCCCAGTGCTGCGTGGATGGCCAGCTGGCACTCTTCCAGCGCTGGCCAGCGGTATTTTTGGGTAGGGGGGAGGCAGGGAGTAGGCAGAACGGGGAGGAGGGAGGGCGGAGGAAGGGGAGGATAGGGCCCGGGAGGAGGGCGGAGATGGCAGCAAGCTCTGTCATCATATTCTATCCTCCCTCCTGGCCTGGGCAGCCCAACACGGGTCTGCTCAGCTCTGTGCCCACTCAAACGTGAATGCAAAGCCAAGGAGACCCATTGCTGCCGGCTGCTGTTTACCTGGGGTAAGGAAGCAAATGCACCCTTCCCCCAAGAAGACCACTGGTGGTATCCCAGCACCCACAGGATCTGGCAGTCGCCATTTTGGTGAGTGACCTTGGACCAGTCATTTTCTTCTCTGTCAGACTAACCTACCTCACAGGATTGTTGGGGGAAGATCAAGCTCTTCTCTGAGCTGCTGAGAGAAATGGCAGGATTTAAAGTGCAATGCATAATTTTTTTTTTTTTTAAATGAATCAATTCAAAGCTTCTCACTGATCTACTGCCAGCCCAGTGCTTCTGTCCAGTGGCCACTTTCCTGAAAGTCAGCATCCAAGGGCACAGGCAGGGGAAGGCTTGACACATACGTATATATATGTGTGTGTGTATATGTATGTAAAATAAATCTCTCAATTATCTCAGCTCATTTGCTTGGGGTCTCTCATTTTATGTCCCTGCTTCGCTGAGCAGTATATCTGTCCGGATAAAGAGTTACAGTCCGATGGAATACGTGTGCAGGGTTGTAAAAAATACAGATGCTGAATTAATTGACTGTGTGGCACTCAGCAGCTGATTGAGTTGATAATGGCGAGATCTGACCTTTTTCTAATTTCTAATTATGTGCATTCCGCCTGTGAGGAATACATGATTCTTATTCTAATGATGGTTAATGTCGCTGGCCTTTTCATCTCTCCCTTTGCCTTCAGCTGGTGGACATATACATAGGATTAGGAGTATTAAGGTTGTGTAGACACAAACAAACAAACTTTGGAAAAAATAGATATATGGGGAGGGGAGCACTGCACGTTCCAGAGATAGTTCTTTCTTGTATCATTTCCCAGCCCTAGATATATGTTGCAGGAACACAAGAGTCCTTGGGAGGAGTGTGAATGCCAACAGCAATAGCAACAGAGAGGATTTAATAGTTGTACGGTGCTTTCTTCCTATGCAAAGTGAGTCATATGTAGGGATGGAAGGAAATGGTTTCATTTTTTTCACAGATTTCAGTGTTTTTCCAAAGTTAGAAATGTAGAAAGCAGTTTCATGTGTTTTTATTCAAAATTTATGTTAGAATTATAAATTATAATTAAAAGAGTACTAGGAAGGTGATATAGCTAATATAGTGTCAGCAGATGCAGCCACAGTCATTACCCATCCACCATCTGTTAAATAATAAATAAAAACCAAAGAAAGTTTTTTTTGCAGATTTCAGTGTGTTCATTTTTTGTTTTACAAAAATGAGAGGTGCAGAAAGTGATGTTATGTGTTTTTATTTTGTTATCACTATTTTTTTTTTCATCTTTGGTGATAGGTATTGATGTAATTCTTACAACAGTCCTGCAAGGTAAGCATTACTGCACCCATAGAGAAGACAGGGGAGACGGAGTGGCTTATTTAAGAACACCTACAGAATTCATGACAGAAGCAAGATTTCCTGACTCTCAAACTTGGTCGCATCACCTCTGTGTCACACCAGAGCATTAAGGCAAAAATAGCACTCCTGAATCCGCCCATCCCTTGAGGTCACCTAAAGAAGCTATCTTACTTCCACTGTCATTCTTGGAGACAGATCAAGTAGGGATGTGTGAAAGGGCCTTCTATGGCCTTCACTGTGTGAATTCCCTACTGGAAGACCCCTGTGCAGATCCTACCCTATGGGTTTTCCTACAGGAAGGTGAAAATGGTTCCTCTGCTGCCAGATTTTTAAGATTAATTAGGTGTACCTTTTTAAGTTAGTTGATTGGTGGCTGAGTTTGTTTTAAATTTTGCATCCTGTAAAATGATTGTCCTTACTGGGAGAAAAGTGGGGTATGTATGTATGTATGCACAAATAAATAAATAAATAAATAAATAAATAAATAAACCTTTCTAAAAATCTGAATGTTGTGAGCTGCAGAGAATCTTCCCGAGTGGTGAAGAAAGAGGGCATATATTTTTATTAAATAAATGAACATATGATGTTGTTTCAGGTTAAAGATCCATCTAATTCAATATCCTGATCTTCACAACCAGCTTCTGCTGGAAGGCCCCCCCAAGCATGAAGCCTGCTTGAAGCAGGGCTGGCCACCCAAGTGGGGGGAAACTTTCCCCACTTCCAACTCTCCACCTCCTCTCATTTCCCAAGTTTGAAAAGCGAGAGGGGAACACAGCGGAAAGGTGGAGGAGATGAATGGTGGGCTAGAGCGTTGTTCAGTGCTCCAGACCACCACTCTAGCCTGCTACTTTTCTTTCCTCCACCATTCCTCTTCCACATTATTCCCCTCTTCCCTTTACCAATCCAGGAAGTGGGAAGAGGAGGAGGAGTGGTGGAAGTGGTAACCGGGTTTCTGCCAGATAAGGAAATAAGCATTTGGTGTGGTAAGACATTGCAAAAGTGGTACAGGAGCATTTGACACATTGCCTCAGATGTTGGGAGGGCTTGGACTGTCCCTGGCTCGAAGGGCCATAAGTCAGGGAATGTGCATAAGAGAGAAACACTGTGGATGGTGGGTGATGGTGGGGAGGGGACAGGTAGGTTGCAAGGAGGAGAATGGTTGAGGCTTGTCATGTGGCTCTTCACCCAGAGGCCATTGCTACTTGCCCTAAGTAAGTGGAATATTGCATGGCTTCCCTAGAGTACATTACTTATTTAGCTAGCATTTACCAAGAAACCAGTGGAATTACTTGGCAAGCGGAAAAACCTGACCATTGCCTCTTGATGGACAGCTGCTTATTGCTAATTTTACTTCAGTGTCTGAGCTGCAGAATAAAAAAAAAAGTTTTGTAGAACTGTTGGGTAATTTTAATAAACCTCTCCTTATTTGTGCAGTCCAAAGCCGCCTCACCACCGATGCTCTCTACAGTAGTCTCTTAACAAAATGATAAATCACATCACACTGATCCTCTGGGTAATGTCATGATTTTAAGGTCCCCTTGCTTTTGGAGGAATTCATAAGCCATGTGCAATCATAATGTAATGGGGAAAGAAAAGTCATGTGAACGGTTGAACCAGAAATATGTTGCGCATTGTTAAGGTAACACATGGACATGTTCCTCTGTTTCCTCCCCCCTCACAGACATACACACAGAAAGGAAACAGAGCTCATGGTGGCATCTCAAAAATTTATCTCTCCCTCCTGTAAAAAAGGGAGTAAATAACAAAAATGCAAAATAAAATAAAATAAATTCCCCTACACTTGTATTTCTCAAGGTTGGTCCTCTGCCATACCCCTTCACATGATCCACCTATCTGAAGTACCACCAGAAATAACTTTTCCCCTTACCTCTGGGTAAGGCACCCTGGCCCCTATGGGTCTCCTTGAACTTGCATCACCTGAGATGGCACAAGTCCGAGAAGAGTGGAGTGGCTTGAAGTTGCTCCGAGCTCCCCAGGAATGGGGGTTGGGATCCGGCATAACTGCCGGATTCCAGCCCCGCCTCCCGCTCCCAACCCACCCGCCCTCGGTGGTTTGTCGGTGCAGAGGCTTGTGTCAGAGGCTTGCCGACTTACAAGGAGGCGCAAACGTGCCTTATGGCCCTAAATCATGTT
The DNA here is from genome assembly GCF_035046505.1 of Tiliqua scincoides. Classification (NCBI taxonomy): domain Eukaryota; kingdom Metazoa; phylum Chordata; class Lepidosauria; order Squamata; family Scincidae; genus Tiliqua; species Tiliqua scincoides. Next base: position 13,656,595 of record NC_089831.1, read on the forward strand.
AAAGCTAGCCCTGCTTTAACAACCCTAACTCCTAAACTTTTCAGGATTGCGCTGTAAATCAACTAAAGTTTCTTCAACTGGGCCAGCACATTACTTCTTCAGAATCAATGCTGCTCAGTAAGGAGTACATGGGCAACATTCCTAACTAAACAATCCTCAACTGGCACTCAAGTGCAAGTGCAACTGGCTGTAGAATGGACACAGCGGCTTGACAGAGCTCCAGTCTGACTCACTATCAGGCTTCATATGCCATTCTTGTTTACAAAAGATGAGGCCTTAGGTCAGGAATGGTATACCAGGTTCGTATGCAAAAGGTGACAGGTTCAATCACAGAACCGTTTTGACAATAGTGAACTGGGCTGTCAGGAGCCAGCCCACTCGCAAGCCCCTGACTTACCTGAGGGGGATGGCGTGGCAGCACTCGACCCCAAGGGGTCCTTCAGGAGAACCCACAGCACTTTCACTGCTCCAGAGGGGACAGCAGGAGGTGACAGACCCCGGCCACGGCAGGGCTGCAGCCACCACCCCAACAGGGAGGTCAGATGGGACGAACTCCCCCCCCTTGGAGTAATATCTGAGGCTATCTCAAGTTGCCCATACCTACTCCTGACCCCAAGGGGGCTTACAAGCAAGTCACTCATGCAGCAACTTGCCCCAGCCTCGCGGCTGTGGGCGGTGACTGCAGCCAGAGGGCGTGACATGGGCACACCAATGATCTGATCTAAGGCAGCATCACCTGTTCCCTGTTTAATTATGGTCCAGAGATGGAAGTGAGGCAGTGCTGTTTGAGAAAGGTAGACAGAGGACAAACGATGGCAGGTGAAGGACCCCACCAGCCTTGAGGGAAAACAATGACACTTTGCAGTGCTCCCGAAATTCATCAGTATGGCTTTAACTCTGACACTGAATCCCTTGGATAAATAACACAGAATGCTGAAATAAGAATGCTGAACTTTAATATAATCTGTGCAAAAATAGCAGCAGGTGGTCGCAACAAGCTGAGAAACTCCTGAAATAAAAAGGAAGGAGCTGGGCGTTTAACTCATTGTGAGCGCTTTCCAAATCCCTTTTGGTGTTGATGCCTTCGGTGGCCATCTCTGCACCACAGTAGCCTAGAAAAAGCACAGAACACACATCACCAAAATCCCACCTGCAACAAAAAAAGGGCAGAGCAAAATGGTGAAATCCCAGTGACGGCTACTCTTCAAATGCTCCAGAGCATAAAAAGAGCTACTCACCTCCTGCCGCGGATCTGGAGTCTAGAAGTGTTTCTTCTCAGGGAACTGGCTTGCCACAAGTGCTGAGGTTCTGCTGCTCAGGTGCTTCAGACAGAAGGATAGGGCTCTGACAGGGGAGCTTGCACAAACTAAGGCCATCAAGTCAAATGGTCATGGAAAAATGCCTAATTTGAAGGGTGGTTTGGGAGGGCGGAATTGCATCTGGGACATGCATCTAGAGCAGTCAAAACTGCTCTCCTCCTGCCCTTCACCCAGTTCTGCACATGAATGTTCTCAAACAATCTTGAACTGTCATGGAATGGCAGAAGTGATGGAACGTAACACTCCTGGGACCAGGGCTGCAATTAGCACCCCTTTTTGTATGTCCAAAAATCTTCTGCCAGTCAGTTTCATTGGATGACACCCGTCTTCTAGTATTGTGTGAGAGAGATTAAAAAAACAAAACACCTCTCTCCTTTCCTTCTTCCACACACCATGCGTAACACTGTCCAACCCACTTTTTTGTATCTTAGACCAGGGGTGCCCAAACCCCGGCCCTGGGGCCACTTGCAGCCCTCGTGGACTCCCAATGTGGCCCTCAGGGAGCCCCCAGTCTCCAATGAACCTCTGGCCCTCTGGAGATTTGCTGGAGCCCACACTGGCCTGATGCAACTGCTCTCAGCATGAGGGCAACTGTTTGACCTCTTGCATGAGCTGTGGGATGAGGGCTCCCTCCACTGCTTGCTGTTTCATGTCTGTGATGCAGTAGTGGCAGCAAAGGAAAGGCCAGCCTTGCTTTGTACAAGGCCTTTTATAGGCCTTGGGCTATTGCAAGACCTTCATTCATTCATATAAATTCATCTTTAATATATATATTTATGTAAACATATGCAAATTTATTCAAATTTTAAATGTAAATTAATTCTCCCCCCCCCCCGGCCCCTGACACTGTGAGAGAGATGATGTGGCCCTCTTGCCAAAAACTTTGGACACCCTAATGTCATTTCTGGAATCAGTGCCTCATATATACCCAAGAATAGGGCTAACTTCCAAAGTAACAGAACCTTTTTTTTTGGGGGGGGGGGGGGGTTTGGCAGTGTAATTTTATAACCCTCAACCATTTTCTCCATAATCCCATTTTTCCCTGGATTCGAAAGCTCCAAACATTGTAGCCCTCTCTTAAGGAACGCACTCTAGCCTGTGGATCATTTTAGTTGCCTCTTTTGCACCTTTCCAAACTCTAAGCTGCTGTAGACGGCTTTAAGAGATACTTCACAAAGTCAAGGAGGGCAGGTTTATCCTTAGCTGTAACAACTAAACAAAACTTCCATGATCAAGAGCAATACACCACACTGAACACCAGCTGTTGGGTGACAACCATGTGGGAGGAGGGCAGGTGCCTTCATGCCCTCCTTGTGGGATTCCCAGAGGTACACCTATGGCCACTGGATCCACTCAGAGCTCTCCTTACAAAGCAGTAATATGGACATCTAAGAAGGTGTAACACAATAGTTGTTAGCTTTGCTACCCAGCCTTTAATATCTGTAGCACAGAAGACACAGCCATTGAAGACCTGCTTTGTTAAGGCCAGGGGAACCTCAATATGGATCATCATTTGCTTTGTCTTAGGAACAAAACTTTGTAGTTTGGCAACAATCAGCTGAACATGTGACTCTACTATATTGGAAACGAAGCACTTGCTGTCAGTGGCTTCACACTCCCTTTGGATGTTGAGGTTTCTCTAACTGTTCTCCACTTGTGACACGAGGCTATCTTCCAAAGATGCTATTGATAGAGTTAAGTAAATGCCAGGAGCTTTTCTGCTCTTGGGCACAGCAGTCACTCTCTGCAGATTGGCTCCTTATTCCTCAAAAATGTCGATTCCCAAATGTGATCATCCTCCCCAAACGGCCCTAATATGACAGATCATCATCACATCCTCCTCCTGAGAAGCCTGCTGTAAAATTTCCAGTCTGAATGGCTGCAGGATCTTGGAAGCAGACTCTGTTATGCAAAACAAGATGTATGCAAATGTGGTTAATTGACCTCGCTGCTTCCAGCAGTAGAAAGTGGAATTTTTTTTCAGGGCTGGATTTAGCCCCGAATAAGAACTAATCTCGATGTTACAATAATTTTGTGATTTCTTCACCCACAATGTAATAATTTAAGCCATTAGCAATCCCTTTCACGTGTGGAAGGTATGGTGAAGTTTCACCCTGACACACTGGGTTCCATGATGATTTGGCATGTGAGGCTTCTTCAATGGCCACATGATTGTCACACAATAATTATGTTGGGTGCCAGGCAGAAGAATGTCAGTAGTATCCCCGATACATTTCTGCAGCTAGCAGAGTAGCTGATCTTGTTGCTATCTAGGTGAGGGGGCTATCTAAGCCAGGGATGTCAAACTTGTTTCATACAGAGGGCTGAAGTTAGCATTCAAGGCTGGAAGTGATGTCATTAAGCAGGAAGCGACATCATGAAGCAGATGATGGCCAGAAATAAGCACTTTGTTCTCACACAGAAACTCATTAGCTGCAAATGACAGAAGAGAAAATGTGCTAATCTTGTTCACATTTTCAAGATATGAGAGAGCCCAATTATCACACTGGGAGAGCCCATTATAACAGAAGGGGCATATAAATTGTTTCCGGGGGCTGCATCTGGCCTGTAGGTCTTATGTTTGACACCCCTGATCTAGGCATTGCATCTCCATCAGTCTCTTCAAGTACTGGTATCTCCTTTATCTGATTATGCAATGAGTGCAATGGTTCCATTTTGGAAAAGAGCAGAGACTGAGGAATTGCCTAGAACAGTGTTTTTCAAACTGTGTGTCAGGACCCACTAGGTGGGACGTGAGCCAATTTCAGCTGGGTCCCCATTCATTTCAATGCGTATTTTATTTTAAATGCATTTGACTTAATGCTATTAAGTTTACAGTGACTTCATTTGAGGAAATGTTACAGATCTGTACTTTTAACAGGCTACCATGTATATGCTTTTAACAATGACAGTCAGTGGGTACTCACTTACTCGTGGGTAAATGTGGATAGGATTGCAGCCTTTGGAGTGTTTGGGGATTTTTTTTAAGCAGATCAGCAACTGCTTGGGGGGGGGTTAGGAAGGTTCTTCTTTATTTTAAATAATTTTTTAAACTTATTATAAACTTTTAATTTACTTAGGGTACAAACCTAACCCCTTATGTCAGTACTTTCCAGCACTGGCCTAGTGGTGCCAATGGGACGTGTGTTGCATCCTGCAGTTGGGTGTCACTCACGAAGGCCACCTCAAAGTAAGGGAATGTTTGTTCCCTTACCTTAGAGCTTCATTGCCTTTATATCAGTGCTGGAAAGCACTGCCATAAGGGGTTAGGATTGCACCCTCTGTTACATAATTTAGGCTGCAATCCTAACAACACTTTCTTGAGCCCTGCTGAATAAAATAGGATGTACTTGTGAGTAGACCTGGTTAGGCTTGTGCCCTTAATTTGATTTTGTCAAAAGGGGGGTGTTAAAAATTTCCCATTTGATGTCACTTTTGGCCATGACATAACTTCCAGTGGGCCCTGACAGATTTTCATTCTAAAAAGTGGGTCCCAGTGCGAAAAGGTTTGAGAACCATTGGCCTAGAACATGTTCCCTAAACAATGTGATAAATGAGAGCAATCAAGGAGGAAAAAAAAACCTTTAGGATGTCTTTTACCATCACACTTTGACTAGGGTGGCCAACCCTCCAGAACTGGCCTAGTCTTCAGGAATCAGTGTCAATCTTCAGATGACTACTGAAAGCAATCCTGGAGATTTTAATTGGGCCTGCAGGGATTTCCAATATGGCATCATGTTGGAACAAAACGTTTCCAGGATTAGCTTCCATCGGAGTCAGCAACCCTATCATCAGTGTTGTGTCATTAAGAACAACACACACATGTGGTTAAGAATCTACCTCATTTACCACACCAAGCAGGTATATTTTCAGAGGGGCTAACATCTGCATTAGAGCTTGAAGAAGCTTCCAATGCTTGAGTCAATTGGTCTGAGCATGTGTGTTTCTTCACCTTGGACAATGTATTAATAAGGACTGTGGCTGGTCCAGCCCAGAACATTACCAGGTTGTCCAGCTCAGGATCATCGCTAAAGAAAGGCTTGTGCTCCTGTTCTTGCTGGTGTACAAAATTCTCGATGTCAACATCAAAGCTGGCAGAAGTGATGCACTCTGAGCCCTGTGTCGCCTGCTCACACTTCTCAAACAGCAGTGTCAGAAGCGGGAAGAGAGGATGCCTAAAAAAGACAGGCGGAAAACACAATGTCATTTCACGGTTGAAAATATATTGCCATAGATGCAATTGGTTCTATTTCTCAGTCCATGGGATAGATGTGTCCTGTATTGCCTACACCTACTTAGTTACGAGAGGCTCAGTAGGTGTAGATGTTACCTCCATCATTCCTCCTCCTCTCACTCCATAGATCTGAAAAGAGAGTATAGCCCACTCTAGCCCATCACTCTCCTCTCCCCTTCTCCTTTTTTTCAAATCTGGAGAGGAGAAGAAGGAGCGATGGCAGTAGATAATATACCATCAAGTAAATTCCCTTTAAAAAAAAAGTCAATTCCCTCCACAAATGTTAATCTGAAAGGTTGAGGAACAAATACAGAGTGGCCTGACATGTCCTTGGATGTCAACACTCCAAGAGTCTGACTCAGAACAAGAAAACTTCCTACGTAAAGAATAGTTTCTGCAATGCAACAATATTCACCGATTTGGGGGAGAGCGAAGAGGGATGGAACAGAAATTAGAACACCAGTGCATGTGTATAAACTCTGGTAACATTTGTTCAGAAGCACTCTGAATTCTCCACAAAACGAGGGGCATTGATTTACCAGGAACTAGAAAACAGAGACTGTCCATGAAAAATAGGAACAGATGGTGCATATGTAGTCTTATTCTGTTCATGTTTTTTTAAAAAGCAAATTCCACTGGCTATAGAATCACACCACCAGACTTACCATGGATAGGACTGAAATTGACCAGATGATCCCGTATCTTCTGCTATTTTGGTATTTCAGCAGCAGAACAAATGTTTGGACAGACCAAGCTGATCTACACATTCTGAATAATCAGGTTTGCACATCTGGAAATTCCTTTGGGGGAAGCAGTTGGAAGGAGGGAAACTGGGGCAGAAAAATGGCAGGTGGGGGGGGGATGGCTTAATCACTACCCCCACTTTTCTGCTTCAAAAAACAGACTCCTGAAACAGTTCTTCTTCCTAAAACAGTTGGTTGGGTCATCATTATCTTCATTTGTGCAAAATGTACAGTTTGTTCCTTAACAAGAACACCAGGGCGAAAAGTGCTCGTTTTCTACATGCAGAGAATTTTTATTACAGGGGGGGGGGGGAAACACACATTTGAATGTGCAATGCTCCTCCTCATCTCCAGCACAGAGACTGGCACACTTGCTGTCTCAAGTGTAATCGCGTCAACAGTGCTGCATAAAGTGATAATGTGCAGATCAGCTTTCACTTTCCAGCTGAGCACATACACAGAGCATCACTGTCCTTGTCACATTATCAACTCCCTTCCCAGTACTCCAGGAAGGGCTGGCCCAATTATGAGGCCAGCTGAAGAGGTCACCTCAGGCAGACTGGTGGGGTGAGCCCTGTCTGTCCACTGCTGCTCCTCTCATTCCCCAGACTGGAAAAGGGAATGGGGAAGAAGTGGAGGAGACTGGGGGGCTAAAAATCACTCTAGCCTACCACCGTCCTCTCCTCCACACTTCTTCTGCTCCATTCCCCTCTTCCTTTTCCAATCCAGGGAATGGGAATAGGAGAAATATCAGTGGCAGAGGTGATGGCTGTCATAACACACTCCCAGGGAAGGGGAGAGCATTTGGTGTAACACCTCAGGCACCAGGAGATTTTGGGCTGGCCCTGAGGGGCAGGATTGCATCTGCTGGCACTATCCCCAACTTCCAAGCTGTACACGCATAGGCTCTGTCCAAAAGATTTAGTGGATGCAGATCACTGGAACATCAAAAGCTTTCATGTGCATAACCTAAGTTGATGCATGCAGGTGGGGGGCAGTGGCAGGGCTAGTAGGCCTGACCCTGTTTCCTGCCTCCATGAATATTCCTGGAATTAAGATCACCTGCACAGTCTCTTAAAAGAAAATGAATGAAAGAATGCTGGATTCAATTGTCAATGGTGAACCTCAGCTGGCTTCTCATCTGCTGCTCTTATGACATAGAGGGACACTCAAGAAGGGTAGGAGGTGGGTTAAAAATAAATTAACTACACACCTCTTCTGTACAGTAGTTTGGCTACAAGGCTGCTTAGATTGGCAGCACAGGCCTAGCCTAGTATCAGATATCACATTTTCCTCTTGCCTTTAACGGGGAATTGAGGGGGGAAAAAAACATATGCCCATTTTGCAAAGGACTGAAAGCTACTCTTTATTTAATCAAAGCGAGTGTGTTTTAATTTCTATAAAGTCTGTTGTCTTGAATGCTTAGTGCTAAAGATATCCCCGGAGTCCACTGAGCTGAAAGATCTATTTTACACATCAACAAATTGGAGGAACCAATAGCTTAGTCAAGCCTTTTAGGACTAAACAAAGAGAAAAGCAGGTGAAGGGGTTAAACTCCGGTATAAGTCTTCATTTGCAGCCACTAATACTGTGGAATATTACAGTCTAATCTAGACTGATCCCAGTTTAATGCAAGATTCTTCAAGCCATGAGCAGAATGTGAGGAAGAAAAAAAAAGCCTCGGTGGTCGTAATTTAGGCAGCCCTGCCGAGGCTTAGCTGAGGGATATGAAAGGCAAATTCCAGACGGTGTTATGAATTATTTCGCCTTATGAACCTTCCCACTCTCAACAGATGCCTGCTGCCATTTAAACAGCCACTAGATCAATTACAAATGAAAGGCACAAATCGACCCTGCGCAAGGGCACTAAATTACTAGGAACTAATAATCCAAGCAATAATGCCAAGGTGGTCGGAGTTCAGCAATGCACCCCCAACCTTTGCACACAGCAAAAAATTCTTTTTCAGTGTTATGGAGAGAACTAAAGTGCCGACGGCGGGAGGAAGGAGAGAGAGCGGCATTTTGTCAACCCTGGCAAAAGATGTAGGAAGCAAGCTCCTTTGACATGTCTGCAGCTCAAGCACTCGAGAAAGGAACATCGCCTTTGAAAAGCTGGTAGAAGGAAAATGTCAATCAGGTCATCTGAGAGGATCTTCCCAGGTCTCCCCTGCTATATACTGAATTACTAGTTATTATTCCCTAAAAACAGCAATAAATCAACCTGGATGGCCATATAAGAAAAACAGCGGCTATATCCGGAAATGAGATTTTAAACCGTGGTGAAAGTGGAGAAGGATGAATGGGTATGGAGAAGCACAACGGGATGACATTCCAAAAAAGGTTTCAAGCTTGGTCACCTTAGAGAACCCATACTCAGAATACTGTTCACATCCTCTACTGCTCAGAGGACAGAATATAGTACTGTTCATGTAGATCAATGGTCTCCAAGCTGGACTGAGCTGTGTCCGTGAACAGCTCTTCCACTCAATGAACAGCTCTCCTGATCAACAGAACAATCGTCTCCAAGCTGGAGAGTAAGCTGTGTCCATGGAAAGCTCTACCAGTCCCAACCACAGCTTATTTTCCAACCTGATCTCTGCACCGGGATGCTCTGGACAGTCACGTGTACCAGCAGGCTGTGAAGTAGGATGGCCAGGCAGATGCGACTGCCCAAAGCGTCCCGGTGCAGAGAGTGGGATGGAAAATAAGTGGTGCCGTGTAAGGGTTTTTCCAAACCCCAGATCCAGCCCATGTTGGACTGCAACCATGTTGGATAGAAACATCTGACAATGATTTAAAAAAAGGAAGACAGATACCCATGATCATCAAAAGTCAGCCTCAAATTCCAGTGCTCAGTTTCCTTACCCCCTCTCCATGTTTACAGTCAGAAATGCAAAGGAATTACTTTTTCTCCTAAATTTCTCTTACGAGCTTGCAGAAATTAAGTTGCTTTGGGGATCAGAGCAACGGATTCGCCGATGAGGAAGCCATTGATCTATTCAGATACAGGTTCTTTATGCGGCGGGTATTAACATAAGTCAATGAGAGCCAGGATGGTGTAGGTTCAGGAGCTGAAATTAGACCTGGAATAGCCAGGTTAAAATCCATGCTCAGCCATGAAGCTACCTGGGTGACCGTGGGCCACTCTCTCAGCCTCCCCTACCTCACAGGCTTGTTGTGAGTCCAAAAGCAGGGGAGGAAATATGTACACCACCCTGAGCTCCTTGGAGAGAGGGCAAATGTGATAGTGGCAAGCCTTTGACAGATTCTTCCCCACCAATACAGTAGCCCTCTGCATGTACAATGCATGTACAACGTGAAGGCAGTTGGGGGGCAGGATGATGACTTTGCCTTTGACTTGGTAATAAAATAAAATTTTGTTTTATTATCCCCATAATAAAAATCTGTTCAGCCCCCATAATAAAAAAAAAATCTAGGCATCTAAGTATGCCTATGCAGTTGGGAACCCTACTCTCTATAGAGCTTCCCACCACATATATGTATGTATAAAGCAGGGGTCAGGGAACTTTTTTACCTCTTACCCCCCAAAAAATTTATAAACGCAGACGTTACCCCCTTGATTTGAAAGTAAGGAAATCATACATCCAATAACATTTTGAATTCAAATACTCCAAACAGCACACCCCCTAGCAAACTTTTCAACTTGCCCCCCCCGAGGACAGTATCTTCGCAAGTCTTTTGCATACAACAGAATCCCCCATACAGAGGTGTAGCTGCCCCAGTATAGGTAGCCAGTAGCCAAGTGATGCCTCAGTATAGGTAGTCAGTAGCCAGATGACCCCCCAGTATAGGTAGTCAGTAGCCAGATGACCCCCCAGTATAGGTAGTCAGTAGCCAGATGACCCCCCAGTATAGGTAGTTAGTAGCCCGGTGATCCCCCAGTATAGGTAGTCAGTAGCCAGATGACCCCCCAGTATAGGTAGTTAGTAGCCCGGTGATCCCCCCAGTATAGGTAGCCCAACGATGCCCCCAATAAAAATAAATAAACAATACTCACCTTACCTCGATCCCACGTCGGTCGGCGCTACAGCGCCGGGCAGCTCCAGTCTCCCGCACAGAGCGGAGAGAGCGGGCGGCTGCGATACACGCAGGCTGTGGATACAGCCTGAGTGTATCGCCTGCTCCCTTCCGCTCACCGCATCTGAAGGTGAGCGGAAGGGAGCAGGGCAGCGGGCGGTGTGCACACAGCGCACCAGCCCGCTGCTGGCCCCCTGGAGCGGGTGGAGAGCGGGTGCGCTGACTCCCTCCGCTACCTCCCCGCCCGGTGCCCGCACACAGTTAGGTAAGGCAACCTTACCTATCGCTTCTTCGTCTGACACTCCTCACAGGCAGACTGAAGATGGCGGCTCTGGATCAGGTGGTACCCGCTCTCTCTACAGCGCTTGCGCCATACACGTAAACGCTGGAGCAGTCCACTGAGAGAGCGGGGGGGGGGGAGCAGAGCAGAGAAGGAGGATGCGGTGACACTGACACACACTGACACTGGCCGTCCGTGCTATAATGGACCGTAATAACTGCTGCTATGCCGATAGTTCCGCCATTGGCCAGCGCAACCTCCTCATTACCCCCAGATTTTCACTTTTACCCCATTTGGGGTAATTTACCCCTGTTCCCCGACCACTGGTATAAAGGGACTGTAAAACACAATCTAATGAACATGAGTATGCTGGTGGCACCTCCCCACATGTGTTTGCTGTATATACTTTGGTTTTGTGAAAAGGGTTAAGTTGGACTGCACTTCACACCAGCCCAAGAAGGTCAGCCTGCTCCTAACTAGATGCTTACCCTGAAACAAATTTGATCATATGATACTGTTGTACAGGATCGAAAGAGACCACGGACACCAAGCTAAGTTTGAGGCTTTTTATTAGGAGGAATGGAATCTGAACCAAACAAATCAAAATGACCTCATTCCAAATTCCCTGAGGAGCTGAGGCAGGCTTGAGGCAAGCCAGGCAAAGGTTGGGTGGTTATTCCCTTCTCTGGTTCTCAGAGGCTCTCCCAGGGCTCCTTCCAGCAGTTCTCTCCGCAGCTCTCCCTCAAAGCTCAGGTTTCAGCTCCTCCCAGCTTGCTCCTCACAGCTTATTTTCCTGTTGGTCTCCGCAGCTTGCTCTTCCAGCTCCTTCTCTGCAGACACTCCCCAAAGCTCCTCACAGCAGCTCTGTGGCTCGGTCTCTCATCCTGCAGGGCCTGGTCTGAAAACCCCTCTCAGCAGCTCTTCCCTGGTGGTCTCTGAGCTCTCTGTGCTGGTGCAGCCCTTTTTATAGCCTCAGTGGCTCTGCGCACAGCAGCCCCCTACCTTTCTTTTGATGGTACTGCAGCCTTTTTGCACACGGCACTCAAGTCTCCTGCTCAGCCCCTCCCAGTCCTCCTTCTGTCTCTCCAATGCAGCAGTTTTCCATTTGGTCCTCCAACTCTCAAGGGCTTTTTACAAGGTCATACACAGTTCATGTTCCTCAACAGTGAGCCCATTGGCTCAGACAAAACTTTGTAACTATTGGCTCAGACAAACTCAGACAGGCTGTCTATTGGCTCATGAAAGGCACAGCTAGGATCCTACCAGGCCACGTTACAACAGTCAACTGAGCCCAAGTTCTGCACATATCAATACCATGGGACAACTTTTGCCCCATACTTCATGTTGAATGTCTCAGATTGCTGGAACATGTCTGTTTTTAAACTGAGCTTTCACTACTGACAACCCTGATCACAAAAGCATTCACATAAGGTCATTGGTAAACAAAAAAAATCCAGGACCAACACTGTCTATGAGGACAGGAGGTCACATCTGACTGTGGATTGGCAGGAAGCAGCTGACTCTTGTATTCCTACCCCTGTTCCTCCTCTTTCTTTCTGAACTTGAAAAGGAAGAGGGGGACAGAAAGGAGAGAGGACGAGGAAGTGTGGGGGAGAGATGAGAGGAAGAGGAAATGCAGAGAAGAGGCATTGTGGGGAGAGGGGCTAGAGCAGGGGTCGGCAACTTTAAACATTCAAAGAGCCATTTGGATCCGTTTTCCTGAGAAAACAAAACCTCAGGAGCCACAAAACCCTTTTGACATATAAAATGAAGATAACACTACATGTATAGGTTTTTTTACCTTTATGATCTGCTGCAAGCTCCCCTTCCTGTGCTAACCAGACAATATACTTATTGTCAAGATAGATATATCTTGACTGAGGGCCCAATCCTATCTAACTTTCCAGCACTGATGCAGCCCAGACGTAAGGAAACAAAAGTTCCCATACCTTGAGGAGGCCTCTGTGACTGACTCCCCACTACAAGATGCAGTGCATGCCCCATTAGAATGGCTGCACCGACACTGGAAAACTGGATAGGATTGGGCCCTGAGACAGCACTCTGAGGCACACACAGGGTGACCAGATGTCATAACAATAAAAGAGGACAAGTCACCCCAAAATGTAGGATATTGAAGAAAAATGTAGGACCACAAAATAAAAGCTAAAAACACTCATCTATATTGATTATATATTGATTATATAATTATATATTGATCAATATTTTTCTTCGCTGTCCTGCTGAAGCAGGCCTTTGGAACTGCAACAGAAGGCATCTATCTCCGGACCAGATCAGACGGAAAGCTCTTCAACCTCTCCAGACTGAGAGCAAAATCCAAAGTCCAGCTGAAATGTCTGCGTGACTTCCTCTTTGCCGACGATGCAGCTGTCACTACCCACTCTGCCAAAGATCTCCAGCAGCTCATGGATCGTTTTAGCAAGGCCTGCCAAGATTTTGGACTGACAATCAGCCTGAAGAAAACACAGGTCATGGTTCAGGATGTGGACTCACCTCCCTGCATTACAATCTCTGAGCATGAACTGGAGGTTGTCCATGACTTTGTGTACCTTGGCTCAACGATCTCCGACACTCTTTCTCTCGATGCCGAGCTAAACAGGCGCATCGGTAAAGCAGCTACCACGTTTTCCAGACTCACAAAGAGAGTCTGGTCCAACAAGAAGCTGACGGAACATACCAAGATCCAGGTCTACAGAGCTTGCGTCCTGAGTACACTTCTGTACTGCAGCGAGTCATGGACTCTTCGCCCACAACAGGAGAGGAAACTGAGCGCTTTCCACATGCGCTGCCTCCGACGCATCCTCGGCATCACCTGGCAGGACAAAGTTCCAAACAACACAGTCCTGGAACGTGCTGGAATCCCTAGCATGTATTCACTGCTGAAACAGAGACGCCTGCGTTGGCTTGGTCATGTCGTGAGAATGGATGATGGCCGGATCCCAAAGGATCTCCTCTATGGAGAACTCGTGCAAGGAAAGCGCCCTACAGGTAGACCACAGCTGCGATACAAGGACATCTGCAAGAGGGATCTGAAGGCCTTAGGGATGGACCTCAACAAGTGGGAAACCCTGGCCTCTGAGCGGCCCGCTTGGAGGCAGGCTGTGCAGCATGGCCTTTCCCAGTTTGAAGAGACACTTTGCCAACAGTCTGAGGCTAAGAGGCAAAGAAGGAAGGCCCATAGCCAGGGAGACAGACCAGGGACAGACTGCACTTGCTCCCGGTGTGGAAGGGATTGTCACTCCCGGATTGGCCTTTTCAGCCACACTAGACGCTGTGCCAGAACCACCTTTCAGAGCGCGATACCATAGTCTTTCGAGACTGAAGGTTGCCAATACATATAGATTATATATATTTTTATATATTGTATTATTGATCTCATGTGCCTAATTTAAAATTACTTATTATTGAATTTAAAACTGTAATACATATAATTTATTAATTACAAGAGGGGATGCGTTGCCTGCTCACAGGGAAAAGCAGGACATTTAAGTTCTTTTCCAGGACATGGGGCTAAAAAATAGGACATGTCCTGTTAAAAGCAGACCTCTGGTCGCCCTGGGCACACACTGGGATGGTGCATGCTAAGATGGCACCCTTGAATTTAGCACTCTTCATTTTCCCCAGGTCAACCCCCATCCTTCTTGCTCCTGAAAGAGCACCCCTTTCTAAGGCTCCCACAGCCCCATCTCTGCCCTCCTGCTCCCCATGGCACCCCAGAAAAGCAAGGTTAAGATGGAGTTACACAGGCAGCCCTTCCACAGCTTCCCTCTTCCCCACCCACCCACCCTTGCAAAGTCAACACTCCCCCCTCCCAATGCTCTGCCTCACCTATTGCCCTACAAGACAAAAGTGAGGTCATGCCCATTGCCTCACTGTGCCAAGCCCCACCCCACAGCTGTGTGCACAGGAGATGCCCACAAGGGGACTGCAGGCGCCTTCTGCCCTCTCCTGGGAGCTGCTCCTGCCTCCCCCCACCCAGGCAGCCCTGCCTGGGCTCCCCCTCCTGCCTCTGCGCCCCCCACCGACCCCCCACTGGAAGCCCACCCCCACTGGAAGCCCACCCGCCTGGCGCCCCCACCCCTTGCCAGCCACACTCAGGAAGCCAGAGGGCGCACAGCGCATTACGGGAGCAGGCAAAGCCCCAGCACACCATCTTCCCAGGCAGGAGCGGCCAAGCCCCCCTTTCCCACCCCCGCAGCACAAAACAATCACCTGCTCCCCCCAAGGGGAAAGCAGCAGCAGCCTGTCCTGCACAAAACAATCTCCTCCTCCGCCCAAGGGGAAAGCAGCAGCCACCCCTTTAAATCCCAGCCTTTAAATCCCTTTAAATCCTGCCCCTTTAAATCCCAGCCTGCAAGGAGCCAGAGCAGATGGGTGAAAGAGCCGCATGCGGCTCTAAAAACACAGGTTGCCGATGCCAGGGCTAGAGCATCTCTAATGCTATGGCCTAACAACTTCTCTTCCATACTTCACCCCTTTCTTTTCAAATCCAAGGAGCAGGAGGAGGGATGGCAGGTGCAGATGCTGGAACACTACTGGGTAAGTTTAATATATTAAACTTGATGCTACCATGGTATGTGACTGCACTTGGGGAAATGTTACAGATCTGTACTTTTATCAGGCTATTGTGTATATGATAGTAAATGGGACTTACTCCTGGGTAAGTGTGGGTAGGATTACAGCCTAAGATTATGAAAAATTTAATTGCTTGATGATGTCACTTCTGGTCATGACATCACTTCTGGTGGGTCCTGACAGATTTTTGTTCTAAAAAGTGGGTCCCAGTGTGAAAAGTGTGAGAACCACTGCCTTAGAGTGAGGCAGAGTTGTAGACTCTAAAAATTGTAGAGTTGTGTGAGGTAAGTTTGGACAACTTAGGGAGCAATCCTAACGCACTTTCCAGCACCAGCAAAAGGGCAATGCAGCTCCTAGATAAGGAAACGAACATTTCCTTGCTTTGAGGAGGCCTCCGTGAGTGCCCCCCAAACTGCAGGGTGCAGCACATGTCCCGTTGGCACAGCTATGCCAGTGCTGGAAAGTGGGTTAGGATTTGAGCCTTAGTGTCGTCCCCCTCCCATAGATCAATATTTTTAAGAGTGCCAGCAAAGCATTCTAGGAGCACGAGACAGACTCTGTTCATTTTCATTCCTGACTGTTAAGTAAAAGTTCTTATTATCAACCAATGAAGCAAGCAACCAAGACTGCTATACAGTCTATCAAGTTAGAGGGGCAAAATAAGTTTTTTTTTTATTCTCCCCCTCCCCCCATCTCAATACAACTTCTTTCTGCTATGAACAGGAATTCCATCCATCATGAAAAACAGCCATTCCAGAGGAAAGTGAAGAAAACAAATACAATATTTTGGTGGCTTCATTGATTCCTTTTTTTTAATGAGATCATTTCGTTCACCAAGGCAGCATCAAACAGAATGTAGCTGAGAGGGTTTTAAGTTGCTCGTTGCTGACAGATAAAGGGGATTCCCAACAGCACAGCAATTAGCAGTGGCAATGGCTAGACAGCAAAATTCACAGAAGGAATAGATAACCCAAGGCTGCACCACACGCCCCATTGGCACAGCAGCACTGGCACTGGCAAATTGGATAGGATTTGGCCCTGAGCCTCTTGTCTGCAGAAGAAGGTGCCATACATACTCTTCACACTGGTATGCATCACCTTTTGTTTGACTGCTTCAGAACCTAGTCAACAGGCTACCCTTGAACATACTAAGTGGTGACCCATCCAGGCACTGACCAGACTCAAAGCTGCTTAGCTTCAACGAGGTGGCTGTATCAGGTGACACCAGACTAAGGCCCATCAAGGAATATTCATTCATTTTCCACATTTTTATATCACCCTTCCTCCAAGGAGCTCAGGCTGGTGCACATGGTTCCTTCCCTCCTTCTGTCCCTCCTAACCCTCTCAAGCAGTTGCTGATCTGTTAAAAAATTTTTTCCCAAACATCCCAAAGGCTGCAGTCCTATCCACATTTACCCAGGAGTAAGCCCCCTTGACTGTCATTCTAAAAAGCATATACATGGTACCCTGTTAAAAGTACAGACCTGCCACATTTCCCCAAATGCAGTCACATACCATGGTAGCATCAAAGCCGAATATATTAAAAATAAAATACACATGGAAATGAATGGGGATTCACTTGGAATTGGCTTGCGACCCACCTAGTGGGTCTGAACCCACAGTCTGAGAAACACTGGAGTAGGCTGACCCTCCCTGCTTTATCCTGTTTCATGCGCCTTGGGGGGGGAAGGACTGTGCTAATTTTTAAAATGGACATTCCCTCTTGACAGATGTGATGATTCATTGCAGGAAAGTACAGGTGAACAATGGGTGGATGATGAGACTGTGTGAACTGCCCCCACCCACCCCAAAAAGGTGTGAACCATGTATGACAATCCCAGATTAAATTCCCATCTGGCAGTGCCCTTCTGTGAGTCTAACTGGATCGCACTCATAGTGGAGACAATCCCCCTCCCCAGGGCTGACATCTCTGCTGCCAATTTATTTTTGAAAAGCTGCAAACAGCCACCTCCTCGAACGAGGCCATCCTGCTTGCCATTATAGCGCGATGGACAGGATCTAGACATTCGTTCCAGGTCAGCACTGGTGTGAATAAGTGCATTTAAAAAATAATCAACTGGAAAGATCCTAACTGGGTGTAAAACCGTCACTGAAGTTGAGCTGGGCTCACCGGCGCTGACCTCCCCTGCACCCCCTTCCCCCCACCTCTGCCTTAAGCCATTCAAAATTTGGAGGAAATAAATCTCTCTGCACTTAATTCAGGGAAAGTTTGATCCTCGTCAGCGCAGAACAAATAAAAGGGCTGAACTGGCCTGACATTTTACTGCAAAAGAGAGGTCGTTTTCAGCCACTAATAAAAAGGATTTGACACAGGCTAATAAAGAGAAATGAATTCCTCTAATGGCCTAATTTAGCACATTCAGCAGTGCTCGGTGTGCGAGTCAGCCAGGAGGAGAACTGCCGGGAGAGCGAGAGTGCAGACGGGGAGGGGGCAGAGCTGGAGAGCAGAGTGGGAGATGGAGAAAAACTCTTGGCTTTAAAACATCAGTGTGCACACTCTCCCCTCCCCATCCCCACCCCAAAGCATTTCTGGTAAGGAACCACACATCATGCAATGAACACATGCCATTCTCTGGATTGCAGAGGTGATGGAATTGAAGGCTTATTGTCACATAAAAACAGTAGACTTTTGACAGGCATGTACACAAAAATGCAGAAGCTGCCTTAACACTAAGTCGGACCGTCTAGCTCAGCATGGTCTGCTCAGTTTCATACCGGAGCCCTTCCCAATCCTGCCTGGAGTTACTAGGAATTCAACACAGTTTGAATCAGGGTTCAACCCAGGGATTGAATTTGGGACCTTCTGCACTCAAGAGTATGGGCTTGAGTAATGAAGATTGAAACAAATGTCTTCATTTCCTAAGGGGCTTAAAAAGGGCTTCAGTATTTCTTAAGGGGCTTCACAGTATTCTGTCCTATTGAAAAAGTTAAAGTCATGCATGGTTTGTTAGCCCGGGGGCCATTATCCCGAAACAACAAAACTTCATTAGTCTATTCCAGGGGTATCCAAAGTTTTTGGCAGGAGGGCCACATCATCTCTCTGACCACATCATCTCTCTGACACTGCGTTGGGGGCCGGGGAAAATGAGAATTAATTTACACTTAAAATTTGAATAAATTTACATAAACGACTATATTAAAGATGAACATATAAATGAATGAAGGTCTTGCAATAGATCAAGGCCTATAAAAGGCCTTGTACAAAGCAAGGCTGGCCTTTTCTTCACTGCCACTGCTGCATCACAGACGTGAAACAGCAAGCAGTGGAGGGAGCTCTCATCTTTTAACAAGCTGCTATGTATATGCTTTTAACAATGACAGTCAATGGGACTTACTCCTGGGTAAGTGTGTAGCCTAGGATTGTTAAAAACTTTCCTACTTGATAATGTCACTTTCAGTCATGACATCACTTCCGGTGGGTCCTGACAGATTCTTATTCTAAAGAGTGGGTCCCTGTGCTAAATGTGTGCGAACCACTGCCCTATTCCATTGCTATGGCCAACATGTTACCCTGCGCATGCAGCAACTGTTACCCTGCACATGATGTGAGTGCCTGGAGGTAGGGCAGCAGGCACAATCCTCCTCACCCCCCCCCCCGATTCATTGATTTTAGGCAGCAACTGTTACCCTGCGCATGCCTGATCTCATCTGATCTCAGAAGCTAAGCAGAGTCAGGCCTGGTTAGTACTTGGAT
The DNA here is from genome assembly GCF_035046505.1 of Tiliqua scincoides. Classification (NCBI taxonomy): domain Eukaryota; kingdom Metazoa; phylum Chordata; class Lepidosauria; order Squamata; family Scincidae; genus Tiliqua; species Tiliqua scincoides. Next base: position 13,675,517 of record NC_089831.1, read on the forward strand.
GGGAGACCGCCTGGGAATACCGGGTGCTGTAGGCTTGTACCATAGTCTTTCGAGACTGAAGGTTGCCAACCAACCAATCTCAAGAACACCTCCTCCGTGTTCTGCTTCTAATAATGGAACACTTCAATTAGTGTAGGGATTGAAAAGGTAGATTATAAATAAATAAATAAATATCTTTCACTCGCTTTCTAACCTTGCAGTGCTCAGGAACCGACTTATGAAATTGCTTTTGGGCTAGAACAGGGGTGTCCAAAGTTTTTGGCAGGAGGACCACATCGTCTCTCTGACACTGTGTCGGGGGCGGGGAAAAAAAGAGAATTAATTTACCTTTAAAATTTGAATAAATTTACATAAGTTTACATAAATTATTAAATATATATATAAAATATATTAAGATGAATATAAGAATAATAATATATATATTATAGAATATTAGAAGAAGAATATAAGAAGAATATATTAAAGATGAACTTATATGAATGAATGAAGGTCTTGCAGTAGCTCAAGGCCTATAAAAGGCCTTGCACAAAGCAAGACCAGCCTTTCCTTCTCTTCCACTGCTGCATCACATACATGAAACAGCAAGCAGCGGACGGAGCCCTCATCCCACAGCTCACGCGAGAGTTCAAACAGTAACCCTCATGCTGAGAGCAGTTGTGTCGGGCCAGTGTGGGCTCCAACAAATCTCCAGAGGGCCAGAGGCTCATTGGAGACTGGGGGCTCCCTGAGGGCCGCATTGAGAGGCCTTGAGGGCCGCAAGTGGCCCCAGGGCCGGGGTTTGGGCACCCCTGGGCTAGAACATCATGTAGTTTCACTTTAAAAGAAAAAACTGTGTCCCCTGAGCTTGGCCCAAGAACTCCTGGCACCTAAAGGTGGCATGCAAAAAATGCCAACACACCTTTATGCAGTGACGTGCCAACCACCACCTCTGTCGCTCCTCTGTATCCGCTCACTTCTTTCATTTGAAAGGGGAAGTGTGGAGGAGATGAGAACAGTGAGCTACAGCAGTGATTTTCAACCTTTTAAATCTCTCAACACACTGACAAAAGCCGCAAAAATTTTCAGGCCACACCATCAGTTTTTTGACAATTGACAAGGCGCACCATGCTGTTGGTGAGGGGTTCACACCCCAATGGCCCAACTAATTACCCTCCCCCAAACCCCAGTGGCACACCTGCAGACCATGTGTGGCACACCTATTTGCCACAGCACACTGGTTGAAAATAGCTGAGCTGAAGCATCAACCCTCTTCCTTTTTGAGCTGAGGGAGCAGGAGGAGAAGGAACTATGAAGGCAGGCTGCATGCATCCATTGCCAACCCATCACCTGAAGCAACCGCCTTAGTTGGCCTCATGAATGGGCCAGCCCTGACACTTGGTGCCTTATTGCAAAAGCCAATGCCATCACTGGTCTAGCTGCATTTCATAACCATTGCAGGTAGAATAAGTTAATTTAGATCAAGGAGCCTTTTCATAATAGATAAAGCCCTTTGCTATTCTCTTTCCAGAAAGGGACTCCTTTCTGTTCCACAAAGGCTTAATTTTTTTTAATTTTTATTTTTTACATTTTAAATAAAATTTCCCCTGCATTTTTCTGCTCCCGCTTTGCTTAAGTGGATGAGCAAGTTTCAGCATCTATGATTCAGAAAGGGTGTGAGGGAGAAAGATTACGTGCAAGATAACCAAAAGCCAGGCTGCTGAATAGTCAGGGCTCTGGAAACACGTTTTCGGGAGCTAGAGCCAAGGGTGGGGGGAGAGAGAGAGAAGAAATAATTTTGTAAAATTCTTTTTATGGGTGATAAAACTCCCGACACACTATAAACCTGAGCAGTAACTTCATGGCCACTCAACCATTTTCTTCAGAATGACCTTGGCCAGGGAAGAGGACCTCAATTACAGGCCCAACCAACTATGCAGCAATCTGACTGCTGGGCACCGCTGCCTTTCCTCCATGAGTGACCTTGGAAGCCTTGGCTGTGCAGGGGGACTTTGCAGGGATGTGCAGTCGCTCGGCTTTTACAGCCAACACTAACACACAGAAAAAATAATTTAGCAGGGCATTAACTCTGAAATTTAGTTCCAAAGCCAGAAGTTGCCTTTCACCCACCAGGCAGTTTGGAGGCATAACTCTGAGCTTTCCTCGTGTCCAGATCTACGGGGCAGGTGTTGGTTTATCACAGGCTGATGCTGCAGAGGGAAAGGGGCACCCAAGCAGCTCCTTGCCGTGCCATAAAGCGCTGGGTGATTTGTGTGATTTGCTCTGACCGTCATTTGCAGGCCCTGTGTAATGCTGTAAAATGGAGCTGGGAGCTCCTTCCGCTTCGCCTGACTGTGTCACAAAAAGAAGGTGCAGGAGATGAAGTCTCCTAAATCTCAGAGGCGCCACTAGGGTTTGTGTCACCCGGTGCAAAAGCTCACCGTGTCACCCCCCCCCCATGATGGATCTCCTCCTGTACCAGACCATACAGAATAAATTACAGTATGATACGCACAACCTAAATGCAGTGGCATCACTAAGGTTGGTGTCACCCCCGTTCACTTGATTTATTTATTTTAATATATAACAGTACAGGTCACCCAACAAATCAGTAACCCAGTGTCCAGACAGACAGACAGAGTTGATGACAGACAACTGACGATTTGAGAGTTCTAGTGTTAGTTCTGATACACGGAAATGAGGGCTGACTTATACTACACCTCACTGGTTCCCTGCTGTGTCATAAAAATACCTCATTGGCTCTCAGAACAAGCAGTCTCATTGGTCAGTTTTGAGTTAAGAAAATCTACTTTTTGTTCCATAGGGCAGTTGCGTTTTCATTTTCTGGTTTATGGCAATACCTTTTGCTGGAATGCAGATATTTCAACATTGCTTGTTTCACTGCATTATGCATTAAATTGCACATTGAATGATATGTAACATACTGGTATTATTTGGAAATATCAAGATTTTCACAATTTTGGCTAGTCACACACACACACACACACACACTTCTTTCCCCGAGTGCGTTACACGATGCGGTCCGCACCCCCTGTAGTCCCCCCCAGCAATGCCACTGCTAAATCTGACACGGGAACAATTCTTTGCTGTCCGGAAGGTGAGGTCTGCAATTACAGGCCTTGATTACTCAGAATGAAGGCCCCCACCCCCATTCAGCGACTTACTCCCAGGTAAGTCTATATAGCAGTGGTTCCCAAACTTACCACTGTTGCAATGCCCTCGGAACTTGGAACTGAGTGGTGGTGATGACACTCGGGAGGTTGCTGTAAGCCTCCAAACAGCAGTAAGAGGGTCAGGGCAAGTGGGAGGGCTTTTAGCAGCATGTGGTTTTTGAGCACTGCGGCTCTGCCTGCCACACTGAGCCTCCTCCTGCTGCTTGGAGGCTTGCACCATGGTCTCCCTGCCAGGGCAGCAGGTGGCCCAGGGAGCTGCGATGCACACTTTGAGAACACCACTTTGGTGTATAGGATTCATCAGTACATTCTTCAGTATTTCTTTTCCCAGTCACCCTCCTGACACTGTTTCCTCACCAGGACACCTGAACGTCTCCCATTAACCTCCTCATTTGCAATTCAAATGGAATGAATTTTTAAACTCTCCACAATCTGAATCAATTTCATAGGTCTGACCATGTTGCTTAGGGGGAAAAAAAACAACTGATTGGAAGTTGAAGGCTTTCCTTGCTCCACCTGTTTGGGTTGCAGGATGCTTTCAGATCACAGCGATGTATCAACACTGCGCACTGGCACACAGCCTGGGCAACAATATGCGTGTGATGTCCTGTGGCCTTGATTTGATCCACCCCACCTGGATATGGCAGAATTTCCCCTTCAGCTGCAAGATTTGATGGCACTTGTATAGGCCAGCTAATTATCCCAGCAGTGACATTTTTCACAGGCTTTTTAATTTACCTTGCCTTTTTGTAAATTTCTTGATGGTAAGGGGAAGAGAGAGAAAGAAAATAATCCCAAAAATGTGCCATCAAGAGCGATAAAGAATTCCCAGAGCTGGCCAGCATAGCTGTATTTGTAATACATTAATAGTGTATTAATAAGACACTCAATGATTCATTGTTTTCTAAGACAACAGGGACATCGATAATAATTTAGCCCTATCTGTTGTACAGGCATGGAGGTTCCAGTCATGTCTTCATGAAGCTGGAGAATGGATGGAGAATTTAACTCTTTTCACTCAAAACGTGATCACCTCTTAATTATTTTTGCTGAAATGCTAACCTATGGAGGCCCAGTTATATTGATTTGGGGTAATCAGCTCAAATGATAAATTGCTCAAGTGGTCTGTGCCCTTCTGGACCAGAAGAGGAACTGTGGAGTTGATGACCAAAAGCAAAATAGATTTGTTCAATTTCCTTCCTGCTTATAAAAAAAGTAGAGGTTGTGCCAAGGTTTGGTCAGGTCTGGCACTGGCTGGAAGTCCATGTCCATCACAGGACCTACCTGGCCATCTGTGCCCTGAAATCTCAGTGGCAGTGACAGCGGTACTATCTAGGATGCCATTGGGGGCAAGTCAGGGGCACCATGGGAATTTCGCTGTAGGAATTTTCCCAGTGCACTCAGCTCTGCACAACAGAGAAGAGGGGGCATTAATCCATTTCTCCCCAGTCCACAGGTGTACACATTTGGTCCCTGTTGCATATATACAAATGTTGGACAGAAATGGCTTAATGCCCTAGAGCAGTGTTTCTCAAACTGTGGGTTGGGACCCACTAGGTGGGTCGTGAGCTGATTTCAGATGGGTCCCCATTCATTTCAATATTTTATTTTTAATAAATTAGACTTGATGCTACCATAGTAGGTGACTGCATTTGGGGAAATGTTACAGACCTGTACTTTTAACAGACTACTATGTATATGCTTTGAACAATTACAGTAAATAGGACTTACACGTGGGTAAGTGCAGGCAAGATTGCAGCCTAGGATTGTTAAAAATTTCCCTGCTCGATGATGTCACCTCCGGTCATGACATCACTTCTGGTGGGTCCCGACAAGATTCTTTTTCTAAAAAGTGGGTCCCGATGCTAAATGTGTAAGAACCACTGCCCTAGAGGCTACAGCCATGAGGTGTGGCTGTAATAGTGATTGGGCATCAGTGCTTCCCCCCCAAAGGAGCAGCTTGTTTAACCCTTGATGCACATAGCCTAATAGCCTGACCTAGCCCTGTCAGTTTCATGACCCAACAAAAACTGAGTCACAACCCACTGGTGGGTCCCAGATCCATTGTTTGAGAACCGCTGGCTTAGATCACTGACGCTTTAGACTGGAATCTCTAAAGCTTTGCCAAACTTTTTAGGTTTATCCCAACACGAGAAACAAAAGCAGCCATAAGATTCTTTAGCAACTTTAGCAACTAAAAACTTCAAGTCAAAGGCTCCCAATGGAAACACTTTATTCTATTGTCTCGGGGGCGGGCGGAGAAAAGCTGCTTTTACTAGATATTAAAGTAAAATAGAAGAGAAAGCACTCCCAATGCAACTGTGAGCTACACATTTCAGCACTAACCATAAATCCCTCGGAAAGTGCATTTTGTTGGATGTTGACACAAAAGACGAGCTGCACTCCATCTGCCGAAAGCTTCCGGATACAAATGGGGTTTCCGCTAACTATTGCAATGACTGCACGTGAGTTATGGCTGCCAACGGTCTCACTTCCAGAACAGCCGCAACAAACAAGCAAAACACTTTCTGCCCATTAAGGTGAAATGGATTAAGCTGCCAAAGGCAATACGAGCGACACTCACTCAACCTACTTTTTGCAGTCAGAGCCCACTCACACGGCCTACGCCACGAGCCCCACTGAAGAATTCTGTGCAGACTGACTCCCTGCCCCATGTCAGCCAAAAGGGTGCAGTTTCTGCTCCCTAGAAGGCTAAATATTTTTGCAAGCTATCATGAACATTCCAAACACAATTTTGTAGCAGCATGCAAAAAAAGTAACGCTCTCCCCACAGGGCAGACCCAATATGTCCGCTGTGCTCCAGTTGCTGCCGTTGGCTGTCCTCACTCCCTGGAACTGAAAAGGAAGAAAGGCATTGAATGGAAGAGGAATGGGGAGGAGAGGAAAGTAGTGGGCTAGAGTGTCAGAGAAAGTCTAGTTAGCCACTCTCTTCTCTTCCACTGCTTCTCCTGCACTATTCCCTTCTTTCTTTTTGAACTCAAGAAGAGAGGCAGATAGAGGTAGGTGGTGGATAAGGTAGACTGTAGACTTCTTCTAAATTTTATTTCAATTGCCCATCTGACCGTTTTTTTCCTAACATCAGATGCTTGGTCAGTGCTCCTCACAGGTAGTTTGCACACCCTGGAACTTGCTTCCAGAATTCTCTGCAATGCACTGGGCTCCCATGGTAGAAGTGCAAGTGGGCTTTCAGCAGATGAGCCAAAGCAGAAAATGTTCCTTGAGGACAGCATGTTTGAACTCCCTTGTCCTGGGCCAAAGGTCTTCAAAAGGTGGATTGGGACCCAGAAATGGCTTGTGACCTGACCTCAGGCAGGTCATGACAGTACTGTTGCCACCACGTTTTTTGGAGGCTCAGGACTGCAGAATTCAAATAGGACTTACTAAATCACAGAGACTTGGGCCTTGGAAAGGTTGCTTGGGCCAAGCCCCCCCTGCCCAGGTTGTGTCACTCCCTACACCCCCTCTCCTTCCAACTGTCCTGGAAGGAAAAAGGGAGCAGAATGACCAGTAGCAGCACATGCTAATTGGCTACCCCTGGGTGGGGCAAGAACTAGACTCTTGTGGCCAGTAGACTCTTGAAATTTGGTTCCATGTGGCGGGTTGGAGATTGAGGTGGGTCCTGATTCCTGAAAAATTGAAGAATACTTTTCTAGGCTTACTATATTCTTTAGTCCTCCACATTTTCCTCAATGGGCCTTTCAGCAGGGCCCAGAAGTCAACACAATGCTTCAGATGAAGACCTTTCCATGCTGGGTCAAGCACCAATCTTCGAAAGCTTTGCATTAGCTTTACATTAGCTCCTTTGCTGTCTACAACTCTGGAGCTGGGAATTTCCTGTTTCTTCTCCAGTACACTGTTGCTGGGGTCAGCTATGCCTTAAATGCCGGGAAGAGATCGCCCGGCTAAATGGGAATTAGGAAGAGTAATGTGGTGAGCAATTGGGGGTTAGGATCCAAGACTCGTTTAAGATGTCATAATTGGGCTTTTGGTTCTTGAGTGCCTTTCCCTGCACCATGCCTCTCTCCCCATCCAAAAGGAGTCTCCGTGGTCTCATACAGAGAGGTTACCGTGGAACGCATCTCCCTCTCTCAAATGTACACAAATAGCACACATGCGCTTGTAATGGCCTTAAGTAGTCCTCAGGAGCACTTTCCGGAGCAAAGCATCAGTTATTAAACTGCCTTTACTTTGCATTTGGGAATTGTCGGGCCCTCCCCCTATCCATTTCCATAGCAACTAATGTATTTCAGATGAGAAAAGTGGAAGAAGATGGAAGAGGATCAAAGGCCAACTCAGTAAGTGGCATGAACAAAACAGGAGACGGGCAAAAGGTGTGCTATGGACTTTCATGGCTGTTTCTGCTGGGCTTGGACATTCCATATTCCAGGCTAGAGGGATAAAAAGAAGCATCATAGAGCTTCTCAAACTTTTTAGTACCCAGTCCCACTTTTTAAAATGACAATCTGTTGGGACCCACTAGAGTCTAGACCAACAAAACAAAACAAAAAGATCTAGAAAGAAATTTATTCAACTAATAATTAAATAGTTGAATCATAAGAGACAACTAATAATAGACAAAATAATAGACACCTAATAATTAAAATCATTAATAAATAATAAACGGAGTTCTGTGCTCCTGAGGTTGCTAGAGACCTTACATATAGTATGTGTGTGTAGACATTTGCTAGACTCTCCCCTACAAATGGAGTTCAAGGACCGTTCCCCCAAACCTATACAGTCATTCCAGGGTACCCAGAAGGCTGAACTGGAGAGCAAGATGTGCAGTGAGGGACTTCCAGGCCAGACAAAGGCTGAAACTGGGTTCAAATGTGATCGACAGCATGTCAATTATTAGAGAAAATGGAAAAATGTGGCATTTTAATTTGGGCGTATGAAGATGATCTCATACCAAAGGTTAGCATTCCCACTAACAATTTTCTTTTGCAAACCAGGCAAGGGAGCATCCTTGCTTGCAATGGTTTTCGTTTGTTTCAGAAACTTTTCACAACCCACCCAAAATTAACTTGTGATGCACAGGTGGGTCCCCACTCACAGTCTGGGAAATACTGTCCTAGAGACATTATATTTTAAAACACTAGTTAATATAAAGTTTGGAGTTCAGGGTGGACTCAGGCTGAGCCCAATCTACTAATTATTGTTTTTTCTATTTAATATTTTATTTACACTAGGCCAATGGAAAACAACAGAAATGTTAGAAAATTAAAATTCAGTTTATTATTGTATTTTAATCAGTGTCAGTGTGCATGTGGATTTGTTTTTTTTTGGGGGGGAGGGGTATGTCTGGTTCATCTTTTGGCCTGGTGCTTAACCCTGAAAGATATCCCGCAAGCAATAATACAGGCCTGTGAAACTGAGGGTCAGAAAAACGTTTTTCCAAATTTATGGTGGTTTTATATGAATTTGGGGTGCCGATTCAAAAAATGGCATCAGTTTTGCCCTATCATGTCTAGTTTTGGAAATGCAGCATAGCTTCATTAGTGAATGGTTCAAGCAGCATTCTCATGAGCAAGTCATGGTATAGGCTTCCTCATGAGGAAGCTGCTTGAGCCATTAACTAACAAGGCTATGTTGTATCTCCGAAACGAGATGTGACAGGGCAAAACCGATGCCATTTTTGGAATCAGCACCCCAAATATATCTGGCAATAGTCTAACTTTTAAGACCGCAAAATGTATGTTTGCCTGTGTAGTTAATACAGTGAATCCTTGATTATAACAGACTTTGAAAACAACAGACATTTACTGCTCCATTAAAAAGTCATGCATATATACATTTTGTGCATGCACATCTCCACTGACTTCAATACATTTGGATTTAACTATTTGCATTAATGGACTTTTTGCATTATCCTTCCCCCATTAGTCCATTAAATTTAGGTTTTGCTGTATTCATATTAATTAATTTAACATGAAGCAGTCTGGGATGAGAATATTTGCATGCACATTCTGGAACCTGGGTGAGCCATGTGCAAATTACACCCCTTCGTCCAAAATGGTTCTCAGGACCTACAGTCCTCTTGAGTTAGAATTCAATCCCAGGTTAGTACTGCTATACATCTGAGTTGGGGAGGCCCCAGACTTTCTGGCACTGAGGTGGTTGTGCCAAATACTATCCCTCCATGCCCATCACAACTGGTAATGTGATAGCCTTTGCTTCACCTACTCCCTGGAGTGAAAAAGGAAGAGGGAGACTCTTCCTTTATCTGGTGTGTTCACTGGGGCATTTGGTGGGCCACTGTGAGATACAGGAAGCTGGACTAGATGGGCCTATGGCCTGATCCAGTGGGGCTGTTCTTATGTTCTTATGAGACAGAGCAGAACAGGAAATGCAGAGGAAGAGTCTTTTAAGCGCTAGTTCACCACTCTCCTCTCCTCCATACTTTTTCTGGTCTGTTCTTTTCTTCCTTTTCCAATTCAGGAAATGCGAATAGGACGAGGAAGAGCGGAGGCGAGTAGGTGGAGGGAGATGGGCACCAAGCTGCTGCCTGAGGCAATTACCTCAGTTGGGCTCATGGATGTGCCAGCCCTGATCTGAGTTCCCCACCTATAAAAATTATTTTGCAATCATTAAATTATGTTTTTAATATGTTGTAAGCCGCCTTGAGTCCCTTCGGGGAGAAAGGCGGGGTAAAAATAAAGTTATTATTATCATCATCATCATCATCATCATCATTCATATCAGCCAAAGAGACTGGGTCATATGACCAGCTAGCAAAAGAGAAATCCCTGCACGATTTAATTAGAATCAAATGATTCATTCCCAAGTTTCAGACTGAGGCAGAAAAAAGAGATGCCTGTTATTATTTATTTGAGAGATTTATTAACATATTGATCACTACAAACACACACTAGTAACTACACCAGGCCCTTTCCCATTCTCTGCCCGGAACAGACTTTCAGCTAAGTTTAACTCTGGCTCAGAATTGCTTTTCTTGGGGTTTGGCAGTCCACCCGCATGCAGGTGTGGGAGAGCAAATTAAGTGCACATATATTTTTCTTTTATCTGTACTCTCCAAGAGGAGAGCATAAAAGCTACAGCTTAAGCATTAATTTGAATTGAATGGGGCCTTGTTAAATTTATTGACACGAAATGAAAAATCCCCAATGTGGTTTTGAACCGTCGTGCTACCCAGAGGCAAGAAATTTTAATTAAAAAAAAAATGCCCTCTAGGCATTCAGTGTGATATACAAGGTTTCCATTCAAACACTCATCTTCCTGGCTCCTTCCCCCCCACCCTGGTTCTACCCTACATGAAAGCCGCGGCTTCGTTTTTCCCCAGCTCCTTTGCTTCCTTCTACACAACATAAATCTACTAATATGCAGTATTAAAAGTGTAAAATCAAAAATGGCAAAAAAGATTCTAGAATCAGATCTACCTCTCCCATAAGCCTCAGTATCAGAGCCATTTTGACGGTAGTTCCCCAACAGCAGAACTGTAATTTCCAGCTATGAATGCTGACAAGCCAAAGCACTGCAGTGGCTGTTAGCTGTTCAGTTGTGTTCTAGCCTCTGACTGAAGGTGCTATTATCTTTTGTCTGTCCAAACTCTTCCGCTGAAATTGAGTGCTGGGAGAGTAAGGACAGACAAAAGAAAATATTTCTTTACTCAGTGTGTGATTAGTCTGTGGAACTCCTTGCCACAGGATGCGGTGATGACATCCGACCCAGATGCTTTCAAAAGGGAACCGGACAAATTTCTGGAGGAAAAGTTCATCCCAGGTGACAAGCCCTGATGGGTAAGTGCAACCTCCTGATTTTAGAAGTAGGCTATCTCATAATTCCAGCTGCAAGGGAGTGGCAACAGGATGCAGGTCTCTTGTTGTCTTGTCTGCTCCCTGGGGCATCTGGTGGGCCACTGTGAGATACAGGAAGCTGGACTAGATGGCCTATGGCCTGATCCAGCAGGGCTGTTCTTATATTCCTATGTGCTTTCCTAGCATCAATGCAGTCTTTTTCTGCACTGCAGAAATGCAGGCGTATCTAGGGAAGATGGTGCCCCCTGGCAAGAACTGAAATTGCACCCCTGTCCAAACAGCGAAAGAGAGACCATGGGGTGGGAAGCCAGCCCAGTCGCACCAAGTGAATTTGTGTGCTATATTTTCTGGGGTGAAATCAGCTTCTATGATTTAGATAAGGGACTATATGTAAGCACTCTGGATAGTATTGTAAAAATGATTCCCTTCCCCACTAGTGGTGTACATTTGCAACACCTCTGTTTGAGGTATATGGAAACACCTTGATTTTTTTCTGCAGGCATTTCCCTTTTTCTGGAGGCCTCCTGAAGCTGGTGCAAATACTCACCATTGGCAGTGGTGCGGAAATATACCATCAGTAGAATACGAATAAGTCCATGCCTGGTGCTCCCCGTCTCATGGCGCCCAGGGCACTTGCCACACTCTAGATATGCCCACGGCTGGAAGGCCTCAGAGTATCTCCCAGATATGACTGGAAGTTACTTCGAGCACAATCCTAAGTGCACCCTGGACCAGCGCAAGTCCCTTGGCCCGGGAGGGCCCCAGGAGGGTCATAAACATACTGTAAAGTCTATGTTGGCTGGGCCAGCGCCAACATGGAGAGGAAAGGCTGCGTCAGCCGAGCTTGGCTGACGCAGGGGTCTGGGGAGGTGGGGAGGAGGTGGGGGACAGGTGTTCTAGGGTGGGGGAAGGGTCAGTGGAGGGGGCGGGCGGGTGGGGAGTGGGAGGCAGGGCTGGGACCTGGCAGTTATGCCGGACCCCAACCGCAATCCCTGAGCAACGTGGAGCAGCTCCAAGTTGCTCCATTCTCAAACTTGCGACACCTCCTGAGGTGGCGCAGGTCCAAGGAGACCCATTGGGGCTGTGGTGGCTTACCCGGGGTAAGGGGAAGAGTTTCCCCTTGCCTTCAGCTGAGTCAATTCTGGCCTCAACCTTGTGCTTTATACAGCACAGGCCCCCTAGCCTGCCTGTTCCAATGCAAGATAGGATTGCGCTCTTCCAGTCACATCTAGGAGGTGTTCTGAGGCATGGGGAGAAGGTGCATGACCTCCAGAGATCTTGACGTGGCCCCCAGGTAAGTAATTGTGGTGCTGTGTGGACCCTCTCTGCCGATTTCATTGTCCATGGAATATAATATCTGTGGGGGATCCTGGAACACATTCCCCACAGATACCAAGGGCCCACTGTATAGGATCAGTGTTAGTCCATCTATCTCAGTAAAGGGCAGGAGGTCTGGTTCGAGGCCACCGGCGACCTTGAAGCAGCTGACAAGCTGAAGCCGAGCTATTCCATCTGCTCTGAGTGTGGGAGGATGGAGGCCAGGATGGAGGCCAGATCAGAAGGAAACATCTGAATTGTGGCTCTTGAAAGATAGAGCCTTCTTTCAATTGTAAAAATCCCTACGGGGATTTAAATAAGCCTGCCTATGTAAACCGCCTTGAATAAAGTCTTGAATAAAGACCAAGAAAGGTGGTATATAAATACCGGTATTATTATTATTATTATTATTATTATTATTATTATTATTATTATTATTATTATTATTATTATTATTATTATTATTGCCTGCATGGACTGGAAACATTTCAGTAGACATGCAAATAGAGGTCTTTCCCAGACCCACCTGGAGATCTGCTTGAGTTTAAATTCGGAACGTTCTGTTTGCGAGGCATAGGCTCTAACACTAACGTATGATCAGTTTACAGATGCTGCTTGACTGGATCAGAGCCGTGGGCCATTTAGCTTAGCATTCTTGGCCCTTGCTAGCAGCATCTTTCCAAAGATTTAGGCAGGGGATTTCTGCGCCCCCACCCCCCAGTTCCAACTGGAGATGACATGGATTAAATTGCAACTTTCTGCATGCAAGGCAAGTGCTGGACCACTGAGCTGTTCCCCCCTCCCATCCCGCTGCACACAGATCAATTTGTGAAATCCCCCCTACTGCTTCCCCCGATTTAGACTCACAGCATGCCCACATAAAGGGATCCTACCTTACTATTGCATATAAAGAAAGCCTCAAATTGGTCATTGGTGAAGAGATTTGGGAACTGTGAGGGGGAAAGGGGAAAAAGACCATCTTCCATCCCTCTGCAAAGAGTTGGTCGGGGGAGGGAGGAAGGGGGTGGTAAAGAATATTTATTGACATTATAATCTAGCACTGCTGCAAGAGATTTATGTACATTTGGGTGAGAATAACATTGCAGCTGCTAGATGGATATTCCTGCACTGAAACTGAATGATGGGATTGCAACACAGCCTCCAAAACAAAAATAACCATTGTTTAAAAGTAAAAAAAAGAAAGATAATATACGTTGCTTGCTGCTTCAGCCAAATACATTAAAAAAAATACCCCAAAGATGATGACACTGCATGCACTACTCAAAATACCAGTGAATGTGGTAGCAATGCACTCCCTTCTCCCCCAGATATAAAATAGCGCATTTTGAAGAGAGCTGCAATGTTTCATTGATCCATCAGTTAAATCGTGAAATTAAAGAAGCTTTTTGGTCAACTTAACTTTCCCTTGATTTACTGAGCAGCAGATTAAAAACAACAACAACAAAAAGCCCACCATCATTTTAATACAAAAACTGTGAACGGCAAGCATCACTCTAGAAGATGCATTCCCCTTTCTCACACACAGGAGGGAGTGCCTCTAATAATATAATAGCTGGCGGCTATGCTGTATCGCGCATCATCTATAAACATGTATAATAAGTAATAAGGACCCTTAACATTCACCTAGCACTTTCTGTGTGCATAAAGCTTCTCAAATGTGTTCCCTCGCTGTAGCCCTTACAACTCTGGAAGATTAGTGTTATTCCCATTTTGCAGATAGAGAAGACTGAGGGCCCAGTCCTATCCAATTTTCCAGTGCTGGGGTAGCTGTACCAATGGGGCATGCACTGCATCCTGTGGTGAGGAGGCAATCACAGAGGCCTCCTCAAGGTATGGGAACATTTGTTCCCTCACCTCAGGGATGCGTTGCGGTTGCACCGGTGCTGGAAATTTGGATAGGATCGGGCCCTGAGGCTTTAAGAGGGTGGTTTGCCTAATGTCACCTAGTGAGAATTCAGGGTGGTGATGATATTTGAACTGTGGATGTCCAGACTCACAGTTGAGTCCCTTCAGCCAATACACTACATTAGTTCTGAATTGTTTTCATCAAATGGCTAATTTTAATTGGACAAGGGCCCTAGGTTTGAGTGTCCCAAGGGCCCATGGTCTGAGCGCAGCCTTGGAATGGCGCATGACACATTCGTGTATGGTGGGAAAGAGACAGATTGTGCAGAAATTCCTAAGTCTCTTCCTCTGCTAAAAAGATGTGTTCCATACAGCAGCATCACTAGGGTTTGCATCCCCTGATGTGGGAGGCCAGTGTGTCACCCAGTGATGGACCTTCTCCCATGCAGCTACTTTGAAAGCCCACTTGGGAGATAAAGCAGGATACAAATGTGTAAATAAATAAATAAATAAATAAATAATGCAGTGAGTGGTGCAATGCCCCCCTGGGCAGTGGGCATGGTGACATATCACCCTGCCCTTGTTGTTTTTTTGGCTATAACTTTTGACAGAACAGAGATATTTCAATGAAGTTTGTTTCATTGCATTCTGCATCAAATAATGCAGCGAGTGATATATAACATGATGGCATTATTCAAAAATACCAAGATTTTAAAATTTTTTAACTAGTAGTGGGGTCACCCCCATGTGAGCATCACCCACATGGTGCAGCCCACACTCCCCACAACCCCCTAGTGACGCCAGTGGTTCCATAACATCTTGCTGTGGCCTGGAACGTTACCTCTCTCTCTTTCTGACAAAGGAAGCAAATCACTTTAAGTTCTCAGCTCGAGGCTCACCTAATATTACATGTGCTGGAACCTGACTTGTTCTGTCTATTGTCAAAGGCAGCTACCATAGCGCCCCTGAGCAGCATCTCACTGACAAGTTAGCCCCAGGCCAGATTCCAGTCGTATCTCAACATGCCACTGCAGGGATGGGAAACAGCATGAAAGAGCAGCCTGGCAGCCGCATCCCTCTGTACCTGTAGACAGCCCGCTTGTCAGCCTCCAGCTGTGCCTGAGGGTCGATGGGAGTGTTGGGGATTGGAGCGTTGGCTGCCGCTGAAGGGGTGGTGATGTGTACTGGCTGGGCTTTCGCCGGTTGCTGCGCTGTGGCCGTCATCTATTAGGGAGACAAGAAAGCAAGCGGTTGAAAAACAAACCCAATCTGGCCCTGCGTAGGCCCTACAAGGTTTGGAGGAAGAGAGCAGGTAAGCATGCAAGCGTTGCCATAAGCTAACGTAAGAAGAGCCCCACTGGATCAGGTCAAAGGCCCAACTAGTCCAGCTTCCTGTATCTCACAAATGGTTGGCAACCTTCAGTCTCGAAAGACTATGGTATAAGTCTACAGCACCCAGTATTCCCAGGCGGTCTCCCATCCAATTACTAACCAGGCTTGACCCTGCTTAGCTTCCGAGATCAGACGAGATTGGGCATGTGCAGGGTAACAGTTGCTGTAATGTATCAGTGGCCCACCAAAAGCTTCAGGGAGTTATGGAACCAGTATCTGTGGGGAGTCCCAGAACCAAACCCCAGTGGATAAAGAGGTCCCACCTGTAATTAACTGATGCAGTCCTTTTGTCACACTTAGCCCCACTCTCGTTTTATAGTCTTTACTCATTGCTATTCTATTTTTTTTTTTAACTTTTCAGAAGTGTAACAAGAGTTTGGATCCATTTCATGTCTGTGCCTTCTACCAGAGATGCAGAACTCCCCTGTGAAGTTACTGTAGAGTTGGCACAGATTGAAGGTTGACTGATTACGTATAAACAGATTATTCTTTGTGAATGCGTATGAGTGTGGCTTCTTCTAAATACGACCGTAACTTGGAAAAAATAAAATCATCCCCATGCCTAATACATCCTGCTGCTAATGCCCTGTAGTGCCAACATTAAAAGCAGTGGAAAGAGAAAGGCCCCTTCGTAAACACTTCAAGTAGGTAATGTATCCATCTAGAATTTCTTGGCAGGGAAAAAGGATTCCGCGGCAGAGGAGTAGATTAAGAGGTTTCAATGCCCTTCATGTATTTTGCAGCAAGCAGATAGAGGTCAGCTTGCTTTTCCAGCCTACACCAATCATGGACAAAGTCCTGCCTTGCTGAAGTCGGAGAAAGGGGAGACAGGAATGTGGACAAAGAAGACCAGGTCTTTCCAAGCTGTTCACAGTTCAAGGAAGTCACATGCAAATGGAGACAGACAGAGTTGGAAGGAATTCTGAGACCACTGAGAAACCCAAAGGTCAGTGCTGAGAGAGAGAGAGAGAGAGAGAGAGAGAGAGAGAGAGAGAGAGAGAGAGAGAGAGGATCACCCAGCCACAGATTTGTTTATTCTGCACACTCCATTCATTCACTGTCCCATTCCGTGGCTACCGAAATGAGAGCCATGAAGACCCACTGAACTTGCTCAAGTGTTCAAGATTTTACCAAACACAAAGGTCTGAAGGTTCCCCACCAAGATCGCTAACATCATGTTGAAAACCTCAACCAACCATATTATCAACCAACCATATTCTCAACCAACCACGGAGATGAAAATCTAACAAAGAGGAGGCATTAACATACAACACAAAATCAAACACAGATCTAAACCCACAATGGAATTTACTTCAGAGTAGAATTGCACTGCAAGTTAAACAAGATTATTCCTGCACAGTATTATTGAACAATCCACCCATGCCAATTTCAGACACTCTCATTTGGCTAGTAATGTACTGGGTTTTGTAGTACAGTCTTGGAATACAATCAAAGTGCACCACTTATGAAAAAATTTGTGTGCCCTTATGTAGCATACATATAGTACATTATTTTTGACATGATTATCACTTTCCAAATTCAATGGAAATTGTGGAATATGGACTTTTCCTAGTAATTCGCAATGGTAACTATTTTATTGATGGTATGTTCTGCACTTCGTCCAAGAGGGCATGATTGGCTCTCCACTCTGTCCTCCCACTTTTACCCTCACAACAATCCTGAAGTAGACAACTGATCCCAGGTTACCCAATGAGTTTCATCTGAACCTCTAGCTTAAGATACTGACCACTGCACCAAGCTGCTGCTCTCACCACTGAATCAGTGATTAACAAATATTCAGCCATTTCCAGATCCACCTTCTCCACTAATTCACCCAAACAGCTTAGTCCAACATTTCTCAAACTGTGGGTCTGGACCCACTTGGTGGGTTGCGAGCCAATTTCAGGTGGGTCCCCTTTCATTGCAATGTGTGTTTTATTTTTAATATACTAGACTAGATGCTACCATGGTAGGTGACTGCCTTTGGAGAAATGTTACAGATCTGTGCTTTTAACAGACTACTATGTCTATGCTTTTAACAATGAGAGTCAATAGGGCTCGCTCCTGGCTAAGTGTAGATAGGACTGTAGCCTTTGGGATGTTTGGGGAATTTTTTTTTCAACAGATCAGCAACTGTTTAGGAGGGTTAGAAGGGTTCTTCTTTATTTTAAATAAATTTTTAAACTTATACATACTGTAAACTTTTCATTTACTTAATTAGTTACTTAATTAGATTTGATTTTGTCATATGGGAGGGCTTTAAATATTTTCCTGCTTGATGACATCATTTCTGCCATGACAACACTTACGGGTTAAGGGTTAATGACAACACTTCTGGTGGGCCCCAACAGATTGTCATTCTAAAAAGTGGGTCCCAGTGCAAAAACATTTGAGAACCACTGGTTGAATAGATTATAGTAGAGGGATCTGTAGGTATTTTGTCACTCATGATCTGCTCCATATCATTGTGAAAAGTTCAAATCATTGTCCACCTGTGGAATGGTTAAGACGGGTGCATGCAAATACTGATCAGGAGTATTAATAAAAAGCTGACAACTTTATTTCATCGTTTCAGGATGCGGGGAAAATCACCCAAGCAACGGATTCTCTCTGCAGGATTGCGAAAAGGGGAGGAAAACTTCAGGATAGAACTAATGCGGGGGGGGGGGGGGAGGAGGAAAACAAAACAGCCCTGGCAACAAGCTGAGAAAAAAAGGCACAAGGCTTGAGCTCCAGTGAAAAAACTCCAAATGTTCTCAGTGAATGTGCTTTGTAGAAGCCATTGTTGCTGGCCGTGGACAGGCTAATGAATCATGGTGGGTTTCCAGGCAGCAAACAAGGGCTTTTGGAAATTCTAAACAGGATTTAAAGCAATTGTATTACCTCCATTGCTGCCGCCTGAATGCATTTCACAGCCAAGTGACCAGAGGGCTGTGTAATGCAGGAGATTTGGGAGCTTTTAAAAAGATGAGAGGAATGTAAAGTGAGCACTAATGCATTTGAACAGGTCTCCATTATCACAGGTGCACTGCTGTTCTGCCATGAAGCCAGCCCCCTCCACCTTGGCCACCTCTCCACTTTCTTTTGAGTTAATGAAACCAGAACTGGGCGTGGGGTTTGCTAATGGTTGATCAAAGCATTGGCTTGCTTGTTGGCCCTTTGCAAGCCTTTCCTGGTTCTTGGCGCCCCTTTCCAGAGAGACACGCTTCAGAAACAACATCAGATCAAACCAGAATGCGTATCAAGGCTAGAAATCATGGTTTCCAGCTTATTACTGGCTGCCTTAAGCCTTTAAGAGATAGGGAAGCATTAAACATTGTAATATAAAAGAATAATTATTATTTCTTAATTTAAATCATCATGAACAGGCTTGCAAAATCAAGGTCAGAAAAACTTTATTCAAAATTTGTGGCTGTTTGATATGAATTTGGGGTGCTGATTCCAAAAATGGCATCAGTTTTGCCCCATCATATTTAGTTCTGGAGATACGGCATAGCTTTGGTACACCATGGCTTCCTCATGAGGAAGTTGCTTGAACCATTCACTAATGAGTTCCCTCTGAAACTAGATAAGGCTAGTTTTTGGAATCAGCATCCCAAATATACCCAGGAATAGGTCTAGCTTTTAAGGTAGCAAAATGTGTGTTGGTCTAGGTCAGGGGTCTCTAAACTTTTTGACTGAAGGGCCACATCAAATATCTGGCATAGTGTCGCAGGCTGGAAAAAAATTAAATATAAAATTTAAATAAATGCTTTAGAGTTGGAACATAAATGAATGAACGGATTCAGATGTTCAGGATTTTTCCAAGCACCAATACAGCCCAATAACTGTAACACATTTAAATGGAACCCCATTCCCCCACCCCACAAGCACAACTCTGGTTGTGTTTAGTCAACAAAATCAGAGGCTTTCAGAGGATCAGAGGCTGGCCAGGGGTCGGACAGAGGCTCTTTGCGGGCCGTATCTGGCCCCCGGGCTGGGTTTTGGTGACCCTTGGTCTAGGTTATTACTTGAAATACTTATATACCACTTTTCAAACAAGTTGAATCACCAAATGCTTTAACAGAGGACCTAAGAAGGTGCCATGGTTCTCTAAAAAATAAAAAAAAGGCAGAAGGGAGACACAGGAGCAAACGGTGGCTGGAAAAGATGCTCCGCTCGGATTAAGAATTGCTCTCCCTCTACTGAGTGTAAGAAAGCTGTCATTTTAAAAGGGACCTCTTTTGCCCAGTTAGCAGGTGTGAGTTGATACAATTCTGTTCCCATTTTTATGCCCCCTGCAGCCAATTTTGGACGCCTGCTAAGTGTGTAGCGGGCCAATGTGTGAGGGTGGAAGGCGAGAACACACAGGTTAGGCGTGGCCTCACGCACCTGGTCATGCCCTCAGACCCTTTTGCTCAATGCCTATCTTCCACTCCCCAAGATAGTTATTTCAACTTGCAAGTGCCATTGCAACAAATGGCAGTTTTGGGATTAAACCACCTCTTTTGGGAAGAAAATGGTGAAGGACGTAAACACCTCCAACTCTCATGCTATGGTCTCCTTCCAGATTGAACTCACCACTTGAGTTGCTATTTAACCCTTTAATAACTCTTTAAATAGACAATGGTCTTCGACATTATGTCTAGTTTGGTTCTTATCAGGGTTGACTTGTAGCATTTTGATGCCTGAAGGAGTGCACTGAATAGTGCTACTCTCTCTTCCCTTTCTCTCTTTTTTCCTATTAAAATCACCCTACCTCCAAATCCTTTCTTCTTCCACATCTCAACCCCTTCCTCTGTTTTTACTGAAAGGGGAGAGAAAATGCAGCATGGTGCCATTTTGCTTTCCTGCACCTGAAGGCCATCCATAGGGAGGCAATGCTGGTAGGGCTGCAGGTTCAATCTTGAGGACAGGGCCCACAAGACTGCCGCCTGAACCTGCCTGCTTCCCCTTGTTTCATTGCTTCATTCCACCTGTGGCTCCCATCCTCCTCTCTTTTAGGATGAGAAAGACACATTATGCAATTGGCTGTAGCACACAGTCAATGTTACCTTGTTACCAGAGGTGTAATGTACTGCCCTGTTATGTCACAATATCATGTGACATCGTGTCATGTCATGTCACTTCTGGGTTCTCCCCAGGGGAGGGGCACTTGCTGCATCAGCTTTACACTCCCCATCCCAGAGCCTCCGCAGGAGAAGAAAAGCCACCAGCACTTCCTCCATAACCAGGGAGGAGCCTGAAAGGCAGTCATGCACCCCTCTTGACATCACCCCTGGGACAGGTGCCCCTCAGGCTTCGCCCTACTTATAGTTCTGTCTGCTACAATTAGCAGCACAAAATTTTGTACTTTGGACTCTCTTGTAAGCAACACTGATGGACACAACAGGAAACAAAGAAACCATCCTCCTCTTCCAGTTCATCTGACTGGCACTGAATTTCATTTAGGCTACAATCCTATATAGACTTTCCTGGGAGGAAGCCTCACTGAACACAATGGGACTTACTTCTGAGTAGACACGCTTAGAAGTGTGCTGTTAGTGTCCTCGGGTTTTACACAAATGTGGTTCAGGACAAAATTCTGATCACTGGGCTGTTCGAATCACATCACACCATCTCGCAAAAGGGACTGCATATTTTAGCACACGCTTTCACTGCTCAGAAGTCTATTCCCTAAACTTCAAGGGGGAAAAAAAATAGCAGGAAAAAGAGCTTCGCTTGGAAATGCTTTAATTTATTACATGGCAACAGATGAAGTGCAAGGTTTTTATGCAGATTCCCAATTTTCAAAAGACAGATTCTCCTGTGCATTTGGAGAGCTTATGCTCAATATTACTGGCCCTTAGCAGAATGAGAAGATTATTTAAGCAGTTGCACCGTTCTCAAAAGGAGCCTTTCCCCATTGCTTTTATTTCATAAAATTCAGTCCTTTTCAGACTGTTGGTTCTGCTGCCTTTGAAAAGCCCTGTCAAACAGTATTTTGCTTGGCAAAAAAGGAGATACAGTATTTATGCTACGCTACCAAGGTAGGAAGCCTCCCTTTGCCTTTCATTGTGCTTCTCTGTCCAAAACAGTACGTGAGGAACCCTTTCCCAGCCAAGTCCTTCAGAAATGACTGTGTTTTCAGAAGAGCAGCTTTTATTGCATTCCAGGGAAAAATGTGCTTCAAGGTAAACCAGGCCAATGTTTATACGAAAACAGGAATGAGTGCCAGGGATGGTTCTCTTTCATTTAAGCAGGGAGAGAGCAATTGCCCCCATTCATCCCAGCATGGCACCCCTTACAGGAGGGGTCTGGTCTAGAGGTCATGGCAGGAGGTCTGGTCTAGAGGATAGAGCCTCCATTTGCCTGAAGATAATATCCACAAGGTCGCCGGTTTGAGGCCACCGGCACCTTGCAACCTTGAAGCAGCTGACAAGCTGAGCCGAGCTATTCCATCTGCTCTGAGCGTGGGAGGATGGAGGCCAGGATGGAGGCCAGATCAGAATGAAACATCTGAATTGTTGTGGCTCTTGAAAGACAGAGCCTTCTTTCAATTGTAAAAATCCCTACGGGGATTTAAATAAGCCTGCCTATGTAAACCGCCTTGAATAAAGTCTTGAATAAAGACCAAGAAAGGCGGTATATAAATACCTGTATTATTATTATTATTATTATTATTATTATTATTATTATTATTATTATTATTATTCCAGTGGCAGCTTGCCGGTGTCTCGGTTGTGTTTCTTTTTATACTGTAAGCCCCTTTCTCTCATTTCTTTTGCTATGGAAACCACTTTAAGAACTTTTTTTTGGTAGAACATGATGATGATGATGATAATGGGGGAACCTCAAAACTGAGGGAGTTATTGAAAACGGATGAGTGAAAATTTGGGGGGATTTTTGTATTCAAACTGACAAGCACCTAGTCTACAACATCCCCAGTTTTGACAACTGTTGAAAAGAAGCAGGTGTGGATTTGGCAATATGAGAACTGAAGCAAAAGGAAAAGAAAAAGATTATATATAATATATATATAAAGATTTGTAAAATGGTTCAAAGCCTATGGCAGAAAAAGGCTCAATTGTACCAATCGTCAGGGCTCTAGGTGCACGACAAAAAGACTTTGAAAAACACTAGAACATCATAGGTGTAAATGAAATCACTACACACCAACCACAGAAAGCAGCCTTACTTGGAACAGCACACATATTACAAAAATATTGGCCAATATCATAGGCCCTTGGGAAAGACCTGATATTCAACAGGTCAAACTCAGCCACCAACATCTGGCAGACTGTATATAAGAACCACAACAATTTCATCTCTGAGAGAGGAGGGGAGAGATAAGGCTGAAAACTCTCACCAAGTCCCCCAGGACATGCTTACTCTAAAGTAAGCCCCACAGAATCCAGTGACTTTTCCCAAGGAAGAAGTATACTGTCATATTTTGTGACGGAAACCCACCTGTCATAGTTTCTAATTGTATTATACACCTCCTTGGATGCAATCTTGCTGAAAGGTGGTTTACACTGTAACAAGCTAGCCAGTGTTTTAAGCCAGGGATGCAAGTCACCCAGTGCTTTTGTTAAGCTCATTGGTCAGGAGGCTAGTTAATGCTTCTTAACAACTTCCTGATGGTCCTGAATAGGGAGCCCTCAGGACCCTCTATATGCACCTCCTTGGAGGAAAGGCTGTGGCGCAAGTCTCAGGTGTCTTATTTCTCTTTTTGTGTGGTGAGTGAAAAGGACAAAGAATAACAATGAGCTGAGGATTCTGGAACAGAGAGATTTGATCTGAGAGAAACTGCATTGGAAGCTAAGGGGAGGAACTGGCAGCCAACAGACATGCTCAAAAGACACATGAAAGTGCAGAGGCTTGCTGGAGCATGTGCCACCGAACTCCATCCAAACCTCAAACCTGCACATTTGTAAATAACACCACTATAACAAAGATACCATATGCCTCCAGTGTTTTCTCCTCTAAAAGAAGCCAAGTAATGCTTTGATCCTGGAATGTCTCAGCATTTCAAAAAAAGTGAGACATGAACATATAACAGTAAATTTTGTAATGAATGATCCCATGGGAACATTGGTTCTCTTACCGTGTGTTCAGCCCCAGTAGTCTTGATGGGTCTACTCAGATCTGTGCCAGCTGAGCTTCTGCAGAACTGAGGAAGCCCACGTAGGGCTCTGTGACTATGGAGGGGAGGTAGGATTCAGCAACAGATAGGATTAAGTTCGGATTCATACAGAATTCAGCCAAGGAAGCCCATGTAGGGCTCTGCGACTACGGAGGGGAGATAAGAACCTCTGCTGCCATCTCCGCCCTCCTCCTGGACCCAATCTACCCTCACTTCCTCCACTGTTTCACCCCCTCACCACCTTCTCCCTGCCCCTAGCGGCCTCCCCGTAACTCAGTAGAGATACTTACTGTCCAGCGCTCATCTGTGCCGTCCTACCAGTGCAGACTGGCACTGGCATATCTGCTGGCACAGCATGCTCCCCACTGGTGGTGAAGTGCCTTATGGCACTTGCACTGTGGTGGTTGCCGGAGCAGCACGCGGGCCGCCAGTGCTGACCTGGCTTAGGATCAGTTTGCCCATCTCCTTTCCCTTTTTTTCTTTGCGTAAGCAGAAGAGTTCCTACAGACTTCGGGGGCAAAGAAGACTGACAGTGATGAAGTTTTTCTTGATTTAAAAAAAGAAGAAGAAAAAGTCCTGAAACTCCTCATAGGAATGAACAGTTAACTACATTTCCCTGCTGCCTTTTCTGACTCCAGTTTCAGCTGCCTAAGCAGGAAAAAGAAGTCACACTGAAGGCACAGCTAATGGGAAATAGAGCTGCGTTTTATGAAATACCATGTCGATTCAACTTAGTGTGCGGTGGGGTGGGGAGGGGAAAGAGGGCGAGGAAGGGACCAAGAGGAGCAGCAGAGCGAACAAACGATGACACAGAAGTTCCCGAAGCCATAAAAGGACCCCACCAAGGTATCATTTGTGCAAAGTGACCTTTCTCACCAGAGGGACACATTTCCGCGAGGAGGATAAAGAGGCCCGAGTGACTTCCAAAGTGGCTCACATCGCAAAGATTTCACTTCATCATGGAAAAGCCTCTCTGAGGTGGCAAAGCGGTCTGTGTGATCGAGTGCAGCAACTTGTGCCATAGATCAGAGAGCCAGAAGTCACAGAAAAGGGCTCTCTCTCTCTCTCTCTCTCTCTCTCTAATTATATACATAAAATGTTCATGCGCTGTCCCACATTGTTTGCTTTCAGACTTTGCCAGGCTTCACCGTGCAGCCCTGCTGGTTGCATCTGAGGCGAGATACAGGTGAGGCTGATGTGTTTGTTGTGGTGGGCAGACTCCCAGAAGCCCCTGCAAAACATTTAGGAAGGGGCTGGCAAGAGGTTAGTCAATGGCTTTCCAAGCACTGGCTGCCCATCAACAACAGGGTGATGGAACAAAGGAGTGAAAGATTCCTGGCCAGAACGCTTCCCCCTTACAGCTCGCCACTCTCTGGACAGGGAGGTGGAGTCTGGCAGAGTTTAGGCTAGGGGTGTCAAACATAAGACCCCCAGGCCGGATGAAGGCCATGGAAGTTTTTTATCTGGCCCTTGGGCTTTCCCAGCACAACCATCAGCTGCTGAGCTGAGGTGTCATTGTTGAAAGGGCAACCCCCCATGATAATTGGATTCTCCCATATCTTGGAAAATATGATAAAGGTTTTCATATTTTCTCTTCTGTCATTTGCAGCTAATGAGTACCTAAGTGAGAAAAAAGTTCCTACTTCTGGTCATGACCTTCTTAATGACATCACTTCCTGCTTAATGACATCATTTCCAGCCCTCAGCAAGTATCATGAATGCTATTCAGCCTGCTATATGAAACGAGTTTGACACCACTGGTTTAGGTAAACACTTGAGCCATTTAAGGTTCCATTCTAACCTTAGGTCTAAGGTCTGTGGCCCTTGGTGGTGCAATCTACCACTTGGGGTTTTCCAGGGTTCTGAAGCCCTGCTGTGCCTTCCCACCAATCCAACCTTATGGATGCCATTTTGGTGCCATTGAACCCTATAGTGCTGGAACAGATAGGATTGGGCTATTAGTCTCTTTAAATCCCCCAATTTTTTTTTTCTTTAAGGTTCTCAGGCTCAGGTCTGCTAACACCGTAAGCTGCTCTGAGTTCATGGATAGTGTGGAATATAAATTATTTGTTACTGTTGGGAATTGACCTGGTGGCTCCTATGGGGGTGGGGGGGAGAAGGATAGGATAAAATTTTCTTAAATAAATTTTATCTTATAACAGCTGCAAGGCTTGTATGTGCTAGACCAGCTATTTTCAACCTTTTTCGTCTCATGTCACACTGGCAAGATACTAAAATGGTCAAGACACATCATCATTTTTTTTGCAATTGACAAGGCACACTGTGCAGTCAATGGGGGGTTCACATCCCCCAATGGTCCTATTGATAAATGACCCTCTTCCAAATTCCTGTGGCACACCTGGGGACCAATCGCGGCACACCAGCGTGCCATGGCACAGTAGTTGAAAATGGCTGTGCTAGACATTGGAAGGCTACAACAACTAATATGGGGCATAACAACATTGGTTAAGCAAATAGTATATTAGAAACCAAGCCTGAAATTTCAAGAAACCTGCACCAACTGGTCTAATGTTCTTAACAATATATCAGGAGAATTAGCTAACAACATTTTTAGCTGATAAGTTCAACAGTTGAATGTTTTACTCTTGCATGAGGAATGATGCTTTCAAGGCACTAAGTACGTGGATATACTTATGAGTTATTTCTTGTTTATTATTAAAATATAAACAGACACAACCACAAAGCAGGAAGACTGAAAGCCATCTAAGAAGCAGTGGTTGCTCCCAAGGTTCACTCATACATCAAAGGCCAGGCAGAACAGGTGTGTCTTGCAAACCCTCTTGAATGCTGGGAGGGAGCAGAGGGGCATTCTGAATCTCCTGATGTAGGGAGTTCCAAAGCCACCACAGAGATGGCCTTCTCCTTCAAATAAACACCAACAAGGGACAGCTCAGAGGATAGTGCTTGTCCTAGAGATTCCCAGAGAGAGGTGATCTAGCCTAGTGGGTAAGCAGTGGAGGTGCAAACCAGGACTTCCTCTGCTTGATTCTTTCCTCTGCTATGAACAATCTGGAAAGCTACTCCCTCTGTCTTCCCATCTGCAACAGATGCCAACAATACTTGTGAAGTACTTTGTACACTCAGAAAGTGTGATACAAATGCTAGTCAACATCATCATCATGGGCATAATTCAGAGACAGCCCAAGACCAATTAGCACAACGCAGCAAGTCAAATGCTGCCTCCTTTTACCTGGTGACATGCCAGGTTCTGCTCCTTCCACACCGTAGTTTGAAAAAGGAAGTGCAGAAGAGAGGAGAGTGGCATACTAGACTGTCTTCATGCTTCCTTTTCCACTCAATTCATTTTCCAATCCAGTGGAGGTTGTGGGAGGACGGGCATGGCTAGCCTACCAATCTGCTTCCTGAGTTGGCCTCATGGATGGGTCAGCCTGGTGCTATCAGTGCCATTTTCTTTCTCTTTATGTGTCGCTAATTGTTCCCCCACCTGATTGCATAAGTATGAGTTGAGTCCCCTTCTGCTGCTTCTTTTAAATATGTGGCACTTCCAGGTTGAAGCATGTCAACGGCGCATCAAGAGAACATCTAAGAATGGCCCTAAACGAAATGAAGCTATGAGCGCAAACACTTCTTTAAAAGTCATAAAAATGTATTTGACGTGAAGTTTCTACTTCAGTATGTCAGTTTCACAACCCTCATTAACTTTCATTTGGAGCAATTCACCAAGCACAGAACTCTCCTCCACACCCACTTCAATAAACAGTAAAAAGAGTCGGGAACAGGTCAAGTGGCTAAAATTACACTGCATCATAACTGCCAATAGTTTGGGCTGCTATTCAATTTACATTTTTTTTTTTTTGGTTGATTAATTGATTTAGACTGAACTAGAAGGACAAAAGAAGTCCACAAAAGGAAGAGACCAATCCAAGATGTTAACCCACACCTTGTTACCTTGTTCCGCACCTGGGGCAATCCAAGCTGATCTGCAGCCCACCCACTCCAAATATTGTCACCACTGCCAGTAAGCACAAAATGCCATAGCTAAGTTGGGACTGGTGTGTGTTCCACTGCTCCACCTTGAAGCAGAGTGGCAGTGTTCCACAGACTCCGCTGGGAGGAGGGGTTGCATGGCAAACACCACACTCCACTGCGGTTGCATGGCAAACACCACAAAATCAGCCCTCTTGCCCCGCTGCCTTCGTCCTCATACTGCTCTAAACAGAGCGCATGTGCATAAGAGACTGCAGGTGTAGAAGTGATGCAATGGTATGCGGAGATGTCACTGTGTCACCCTGCCCTGGGTACCCCTCTCCCCAGCTACACTACTGTAAGCACATTGCTAGCACCCTGCACCAGCCGGGTACCCAGCATGACTATGCATGCATGTACACTGTCACATAGCGCACACATGTTCAGAGCACGATACCATAGTCTTTCGAGACTGAAGGTTGCCAACAACACTGTCACAACACTGAGTGTTAGGGCTTCGCCAGGTGAGTTTCTGGTGGTCATGGGACCTTAGCCTGTTTCTGCCCTGGCTGATATGCCCCTCCCCCCGGCCATCTAGGTTTTAAACTTGTGATTCACTCCTTTATTTTTTTGCCCCCAAACAGCCTGGGACCACATTCTCTGAAGGATTGTCTCTTCCATATCAACTGCCTAGACTTTAAGGTTGGATGCAGAATCCCTGCCTGTGGATCTGTCACAATCAAAAGTGTGGCTGATAGGAACCAGGTGCAGGACCTTTCCAACGGTGGCCCAGTTGCCTGGGAATATCTTGTCTAGAGAAGTTAAACTGCTCCTCTTCCTTTCTGTTTTTAAAGACGATTTTATTCTGCACGGCTTTTCTATTTCATGGTATGGATCAGCCCTGAAAAATCCTCTTTCTTTATAAAATTCTCTTGGTTACTTGTAGGGTTTTTTTAAGCCTACAGCACCTGGTATTCCCAGGAGGTCTCCCATCCAAGTACTAACCAGGCCTGACCCTGCTTAGCTTCCAAGATCAGACGAGATCGGACGCATTCAGTTTTTAGAAAGGGTTCACTGTGCTTTTTAGACTTTGCAAGCTGCCTTGAAAGGTGTGATAGAAATAAAATCAATAAATTGCTCCATATTTTCACTGCTGCTGGTTTGGTTTGGCATTTTGTTGTTACTTTGCTTTTAAATCTTGTAAGCAGGTTTGCAAGGTGTTTCTGTAATACGGAAAAGTGGAGTACATACAAACAACATATAGTCATGGATCTGGAACAGGAGGTCATCAGTGTCTAGAATATTTCTTGACTCAGTTACAGAATCCTAGAAAAATCAGCCTTCGGCTGAAATCAATATTTGCACCCCCTTTTCCCAATGACAAGGAACTACCAAAGCAATTTACACAGCATGGTCAGTCTTTTGAAAAGACTACTATACCATGAAGAACCAGAGATATATTTCTCCTTCTAAGTCAAGAATAACTGAATTTTTCCTTTATTTGCATTCTCCCACAATAAGGTTTTCCTTCACCCAAAGGTTTTACATTCCTGCCTACTTTTCCCCATCCTATATTAGACAGCTGACCATGGCCCAGAATTACACTGAAATGGGTGATTCATCAGGAGAAATGCCTGAGCAAATATTAATTACAGATGGCAAGACTGATAGATAGAAAAGGATAATTAATAACTGGGGGAGCAGCAATTGCCTCCGATGTCTAGAAGATGGCTGCTTTGAAACCCGTGTAAATGGCTTTGGATGTGACCCTAGAGGATCTCATGAAGGACAATTTCATCAATAGATAGTAGCCATAACTCATGTTCAGAGGCAACGTACGGGGCTGTTCCAAGACATCCTGGCACTTGAGGTGGAGTGTTGAATGCCACCAGCTGCAGCAACTCCTCATCTTTTTCCTGCTCACTGGACTTGACAAGAAAGAGGAGAATTGGTCCATTCATGAGGTCAGCTTAGGCAGTTGCCTCAGGTGGCAAATAGGCAGACCACACCCAACCTCTACCATTCCTTCTCTTATGAGCCATGTATACTTGGCAATGTATCTCCAGGTACCATGAGGACATATAAAGAGCCAGGGCTGTTGCCTTCATGCTCTGATAGTGGCTTCCTAATAGCAAGTGGCTAGTTACCATTGGAAAGAGGATGCTGGAATGGAAAGACCATTTATCTTATCCATCCAGCAAGGGATCTTCTTTTCTTATGTTTTCGGCTTGGAACAAACAGGAAGCAGATGAAGGTAGAGCCTATCATCCAGTAGGGAAGGGACAGAAATCCTTCTAAACATGCACACAACAGAGTCTAAGCACTGGTGTCGCTAGGGGGTGTGGGGGGTGTGGGCCGCACCGGGCGATGCGCCTGGGAAGGTGACGCGCCCTGGGGGAGGACGTGCTAAAATCGCGGCATTAGGAGCTACTGTGTCATGCCATACACCTTTGGATGTGGAATGGCCAACGGAGTGCAATGCGACAAACAATTGAAATAGCTCCTTTCCTTCAAATGTTACGGCCAAAAAACCAGAAGGAAAAAATGAATGGATCCCTATGGAAAGTGAGCTGTATCGCGTGTTTACTCGCGAGTAGGCGTACTTGCCATAGTCTGTCGGAAAGGGGAGGCTGAGAGGAATCCAATGACACCAGAATGGTCCCACTCCAGTGAATTTAACCCCCAAAAAACACCTGAGAAGCTCCCCCCTCCCAGCTGCAAGTCTGAGCCCAAAACGAAGTCATGTGGCCTCGTTTACTTGCGAGTAGACGGACTTGCCTTAGTTGAGGCAGGCTGAGAGGCTCCAAGGATGTCAGAATGGTCCTGATCCAATGAATGCAGCCTCCAAAAACACAGAGAAGGAGGTCCCCCCTCCCAGCTGCGAGTCTATGGAGCCCTATGGAAAGTGAAGCAGCCTCATGTTGGGTTTACTCGCGAGTAGGCAGATGAGCCTTGGCTGGTGGTCAGGTTAGGCAAAGGGGAATGTGCATACACCAGAATGGTCACGATCCGATGGAACTGGAGCGCAACAAATGCTCCAGAAGGCACCCTCTCCCCACCCCCACTAAAAAGGACAAAAAAAGAGGCTTGAACTGGTAAGGGGAATGTTTTCTATTTTGCACTTGCAAAGCCAGGAGCGTCTTGATCTTGATAGGCATGAAACAGAAGAACTTTAACTGGGCACTGGGGAGGGCTGGAAATCTCATTGGTTCTTTTTGGGGGGTTGTTATTGCAGGCAGGCTACAGAGTAAGCTCCATTGACCACTATGGGACTTACTTCAGAGTAGACATGCATAGGATTGGGCTCACAGGCTGCAATCCTAACCACACTTTCCTGAGAGTAAGCCCCATTGACCACAATAGGACGTACTTCAGAGTAGATTCACTTGATGGAACAGGACTGGCTCCCCCTTAATTGATTATTTCTTTTATTTTAATTTAATTATTTATAATTATTTATTTTAATTTGCTTCATGATGCCACTTCTGGCATGTGTGTGTGTGTGTGTGTGTGTGTGTGTGTGTGTGTGTGTGTGTGTGTGAGAGAGAGAGAGAGAGAGAGAGACTACAAGTTTTCAAAATCACTAAAATCAGAGTTTGGAGGAATAATCCCATCACGTTATAAATCAATCAATGTGTAATTTCATGCAGAATGCAATGAAACAAACCACATTGAAATATCTGTGTTATAACAAAAGGTACAGCCAAAAAACAGGTGGGGCATCTTCACCACCATCTTTCTGCTTCCCAAAGAGGCCCTCAGGGAGACTTATGCAATGTTAAAAACACAATATTCAAGACAGTAATTTAAAAACAAAAATCATTCAAAAAATAAATCAAAATAGCTGCTTTGGGTCCCCTTACAGCAGCCATTTTCAACCACTGTGCCGTGGCACATTGGTGTACCACAAGTGGTCCACAGGTGTGCCACAGGAATTTGGGGAAGATTATTTATTAGTAGGGCCAATGGGGAAGTGAGCCCCCAATTGGCAGCATGGTGTGCCTTGTCAGTGTGCTGTGAGATGAAAAAGGTTGAAAATGGCTGCTTTAGAGGGAGAAAGGTGGGATAGAAGTATGGTAAATAAATAAATAAATCTAACTAAGGACCCTCCCCTCCCCCAAAGAAAGACAGAGAGTGCAAAGACTGGGTAAACAAGTATCCTAAGTTTATAACTGCAATCTTATGCATATTTACTCAGAGGTAAGCTCTACTGTGGTCAAGGGGGCTTACTCTCACGTAAGCATGCATGGGATTGTAACCCAAATCTGACTGATTTCACTATCAGTCATTTCCCTATCAGACTCAGTCACAACTAATTAAACTTAGGATATAACCTATTGGCTTTTATTTAGACTTATTTCAGGAACTTGCTTTGAACTCCTTAATTTAGAACTGAGTGTGACAGAAGAAAACCTGTCAGTTAAAAGATGTGAGGATTCCAGGTGACTTGGGGGATATTCCTGTACAGTTCTGTCTCAACCCACAAAGCATCAGAGGACATGGCTGGAAGCCAGAGGGCAAGATTATGTAGGGAACAGATTTTAACGAACAGGAACGAAACGTGCAAATGCAGCCACTTGGCAAGTTCAACAAATGCGCCTGCAAAGATGCGATCAATAAGGTTTGACCAGCCAGCTAGAAATCTCTTTGCAGGGCCAGGTAAACCAAAACAAATAGGCGGTTGCTCATTTCGATAACAGCATCTCTTGGCCTACTGCTTACTTCTCAAACGCTCCAGTGTCAACATGGTAACTGAAAACATGCAAGCCATTATTTTGCGTCCTTTTTTCTGGGCAGAGCGCTTATTGAGGCGAAAAGCCCTGAGTCACACCAAACATGGAACAAAGGGGATATTGGTGTCCATGGAGGAAGTGACAAGGAACCAGCTGTAGTGAGTAGGGGCAAGCACAAGAACCAGACCATCAAGTGTTGAATTAGGACTTTTCAAAAAGTTACTTTTCAAAGCACAAATTGCCCTACTGATACAGGTTGATTACCCCTTATCCAAAATTCCCAAAACCAAAATGCTCTGAAATCTGTGACTCTTTGAGAGCTGAGATGTGATTTCACATAATGGGTTGAAGGTGCTGGCCTACACACGCGGGTGCATTATCCAGTTGAGAAAGCCGGCTGTGTCCGGTGGCTGCAACCCAGAAGGCAGCGTGGGTGTACA
The DNA here is from genome assembly GCF_035046505.1 of Tiliqua scincoides. Lineage (NCBI taxonomy): Eukaryota > Metazoa > Chordata > Lepidosauria > Squamata > Scincidae > Tiliqua > Tiliqua scincoides. The sequence continues at coordinate 13,708,283 of NC_089831.1, forward strand.
AAAGGTGGCATGGAGCTGAACGAGTCGGGGACCTTCCAGGGGTTGATGGGGAAGGGATGAGCATCATCCACAATTACCTTGCACATGCCCAATCTCGTCTGATCTCGGAAGCTAAGCAGGGTCAGGCCTGGTTAGTACTTGGATGGGAGACTGCCTGGGACTACTGGGTGCTGTAGGCTTATACCATAGTCTTTCGAGACTGAAGGTTGCCAGCCATCTCTCTGTACTGAACACTATCTCCCGATCTTGTCTGATCTCGGAAGCTAAGCAGGGTCAGGTTTGGTTAGTACTTGGATGGGAGACTGCCTGGGACTACTGGGTGCTGTAGGCTTATACCATAGTCTTTTGAGACTGAAAGTTGCCAACCATTCACAATGGGAGCAGAAAGAACATGTGCAGACCATATGCACCATGGGGAGGTTGCTTCTTTGTCTGCATAATGGCTTACACAGGCAAAGAAGCAACCTGCCCCTGATGCATGCGGTCTGCACATGTGGTGTTCGCTCCCGGAGTGGATGATGGATGTTTATAAATATAATGGGATATCTTGGGGATGGGACGGGACTGAAGTCTAAATGCATGAAGGTCTTGGCCCCATGTGTGGTATTTTCCTACCTACCCAAGATTCTTTCAATCACCTCACTTCTCTTCCCACACTTGCTGTATTTCAAAAGGAGGGTGGAATGGAAGAGGCGGGGGGGGCACTTCCTGGGAGATCCTCCAGCCCTCTTTTCTCCTCTCTACTCAGAAGGGGAAGAGCCTTGGGAGTGGATTCGCAATCACCGGCATCCCTGGAAGGACATTCTCTCCCGTAGTAGCTCCGGAGACCAGCACCACTTCTATGGAGATGCCGTGGCTGCACTTAACCAAACAAGAGCGCCAACTGATTTCCAAGGTGAACAAAATGTTCATAGCATCACTGGAAGCTGCAGGTGCTTTGGAAGGTCTGTCAATGGGAAAGCAGTACAACACCGACACTTCCAAACCAAGACTTCAGCATACAGTCATACCCCAAATTCAGCCCCTCTTTTGGACCCACTTTCAGAGTTATGTGAATCAGCCGTCGGGGGCTTTCCAAGGAAGCTGAATCACATCCCTCCTGAGGGGTCTTGTTTCTCAACACTGCAACATGCTTTCCAGAGATACAGATACTGCTGTTGATCTCAGCTGTATTCTAAAGTTCCGGTCCTGAAAACGCTGGCAGTGCTATTTGGTAAATTTGTGGCCAGCCCGGCACAGAGCAGGGATCCCTTTTCTCTTGAGACATGAAAGTGTTTGGCACCTTGACTAGGTTGGATCTGGGGGAGGGGGCTCCTTTCAGCAGCTGCTATTTGTTAATCCATAGTATAATGTGAATTAAATTAGGCTCTTCACACTTAACTAACCCTCAATCTGCATACTTTTGTCACTCCCGAGGTTTCAAATGAAGCTAACAGCTAATCCCTTCAGCCCTAAACTTCTCCCAGCTGCTGGCTCATAGCAAGTTATGGGGGGATTCCAACAATTCAGGGCCAGTAAACTTAATCCTAAAGCTGTTAGGCTCTTCTAAAATAAGGAGACCCACCAATTTAAAGAGGCTAGCCTTAATTAATGGGGAAGGAGGCATTTGGGTTATTTCGCAAGTGCGAAACAAAACACTTAGCCAGAAAGCCAGGTTCTATCGCTTAGCCCCCAGCTTTGTGGTGCTTTCTCTCCATCCTGATACTACTGCAAGCATGTTCCACAGCAGTGTTAGAAAATATCCAAAGAGACAGCCCTCGGCAATGAAACCCTGGCAGGAAGGGAAGAATTAAATCTGACCATTTTAATCAGTTTGCATAACCACTTAGCATTTCAGATCTTAGGATGCACAAGGTACTGGAAAGGCTATTGGTGCTCTCAGTTCAGTGAAAAAGAAGGCAAAACAAAATGTGTGTGAGAAAGGTGCATAAAATTTGGCACCCTTTCATTGGTGAAAGCCTCATCTTGACATTTTCAGTCCGGCTGTGGAGACTGCACGTCTTAGGCTGGTCTAGGTTTTTTTTTTCTACTCCTTTGGGTAGAGCATATATGTGGAATATGGGACACATGAAGACAACTTGTACTGGGTTGGATGCAGGGCCGGCCCATCCATGCAGCCAACTAAAGCAATGGCCTCAAGTAGCAGGTTGGTAGGGGGCACTCACCTCTGTTTGCCTACTTGCATCTGCTGCAGCTCCTCCACCTTTCAGTCCCTGGACTGGAAAAGGAAAAGGAAGGCAGAGAGGCAAAGGAAATATGGAGGGGAGGAGAGTGCTGGGTGAGAGCACTGGAGAGAGGGAGGAGCAAAATTTGGACCCATTATTGGGTAAGATGCGGAGGGGGGGATCAATTGGCATGCCAGGAGGTCTGGTCTAGAGGGTAGAGCCTCCGTTTGCCTGAAGATAACAGCTGAAGGTTGCCAGTTTGAGGCCACCGGCACCGTGAACGGTGAGACCTTGAAGCAGCTGACAAGCCGAGCTGAGTTTTTCCATCTACTCTTTGGCTGCCCTTCCAGTGAGATAGGAAGGATTGTCAGCTTGCGTGGGAGGAAACTGGAGGCCAGAATGTGATACCAGATCATAAAAAGATCCATCTGAAATGTTGTAGTTCTTGAAAGACAGAACCTTCGTCAATTGTAAAAATCCCTATAGGGATTTAGTATAGCCTGCCTGTGTAAACCGCCTTGAAATAAAGTCTGAGGAGAAATCTGAAGACCATGAAAGGCGGTATATAAATACCTGTATTATTATTATTATTATTATTATTATTATTATTATTATTATTATTATCATCATCATCATCATCATCATCATCATCATCATCATCTCAGTAGGTCTTGGGCTGACCCTGGGTCCTCTAGCTCTATCCTCTAGCTCTGTTTTGCCAATCTGCACAAAGGTTTGCACAGTACTATAATAAGTAAAATAGGTAAGACCACCAAAACCTGGGTTAAACTCCCCACTTGGCCACAAAGCTCACTGGCTGACTTTGGATGAGTCATCATCCATCAGCTTAACTCAACTCTTCAGGCTGCATAAAGAAGACCTAATGGCACATCAAATGTTCCCCTCTTTAACTGGCAGTGTACCAGGCAATGCTCCTGCTACTAATCCACCCAATATCTTAAGTCAAAAGGTAAGAGGGGGAGGAAAAGGTAGTGTGGAGGAGAAGAAAGTGGTGGGCTCTAACCAGTGTCCAAGGTTTGTAGCTAAGTGGGAAGTCCCATGGCCTCTACTTTAGTGTCTACTTTTCCAGGAGTAGACACATGGGATAAAACCATTCCCACATTCATTTTATGGTTTGGAAGTCTACAAATGGAAGGTAAGTGCAACTACAATTTAAAACCAAGTGAGAAAACTTTGGAGTACCTTAAGAGGCCACTCATTTATGTAACCATATGCTGGAGCATTCTATAGCAGCCTACACACATTTTGTGTCTTAAAAGTTAGACACCCCCCCGGGTATGTTTGGGGTGCTGAATCCAAAAATGGCATCAGTTTTGCCCAACAGGTCCTACTTTTGGGGTACAGCATAGGCAACTTATTTACTGATTCAAGCAGCTTCCTCAGGAGGAAGTCAACACCATGTACCCCTCAGCCAATCGAGCAAAACCAAGGCCATTTTCTGATTCAGTACTCAAAAAAATCCTAAATTCATTCTAACACCCTGGCAACTAAGAAAAGGTTTTTTTGTAAGCCTGTGGTAGTATTACACATACACACATCATATGTGTCTGTGGGTATATATGTGCTTGTGTGTGGGCCTCTAAGGATGGATTAAGCTATTATCTTTTTAGGTTCCTTGGACAGGGACCACATAGTCAGTTCAGCATTTTGCGCCATCGTATATGTATGGCAATTCATCTTGGTTCATGTTTATCCCAGTTTTGTCTCAGTCAGGCCTTTTCTTCCTGGGCGCTTTTAATTGCCTTGGTTCCATAGCTATAAATCTGGGGGGACGGACAATTTTCAGTACATCAAGCCGTGCTTCAGCCTATAAAAGCAGATTCACCAGCCGCAGCCTGATTAACAATGGTGTGGACCAGAGCATCTTTTGAGAAAGTTGATCGCTATTGCTAAAAATGGAATAAAAACATACAGCAGCATACGTTGCTTTTTTTTTAAAGGAGCACATTGAGCACAGACTATTCCATTCGCGTCTTTGCTGTTCAGAAATGATTCACTGTGCAGTAGGAACTCCATTCAGTCATGCCCCTCCATGTGGACTTGACTGTGTGAAGGAGGAGGTGACAGCACCCCACTCAGCCCTGCCATCATGTCGACAAATCAACTGAAGTCCCACCTCTACCCTCCTCCATGTACAGCACTTGTCTGTACCAATAAACACTGAACATGAGGAATGATGCTGCTCATGTTACCCAGAAATGCTTCAGGGTGGCAATTCCAGAAAGGATCTCTCCCCAGTGGTGTAGCTAAGATATTTGGTAACTGGAGGCACAAAACTTTTTAACATCCCCCATATCTCCATAACACCCTCCCTCAATTTTTAACACCCCCATACAACATCTTAGAGGCCTCTGAAAGGTACTCCTGGTTTTTGCCAAAAAACTGGAAGTGCCTTTTGGAAGTCTCTAAGATACCCCCCCTCAAGGCATGGTACCCTGGGCAATGAACTTGTCAGGGTTAGAACATAACCCAGGGTAAAATTTGCAGGCCTGAATAACGTAGGGCCTAATCTTTGTGAAGTGCCGAGTCACCAGGACTCAGGTGTAAAGGGAGCTAGCTGATGAGACAGGTGATGACCTAGCATCATGAGACAGGGTGTGGCAGGAGGAGGAGACATCACCCATCCTGACTTGTGCACAGTGCTTTATAAGGAACTGTGAGAGCCCTCATATGTGGGGTCGTTGGTGGTCATGGGTGTTGTATATTTTGCTGTCTCTATTTTATTTTGCTATGCTGCTGCTATTTTTGTTAACTTGTAAATACAGACTGAAACGGTAAAGGGTTTCCTTGCGTCTGTGTACTCTCTATCGTGTGAGCTGTGTCCTTGAAGTTGCATTCCGCAGGACAACCAGATAAGGAGCTACTCCCTCCTCGACAGAACTCACTTGCCCCCCATTAGCTACACCACCACCACCTCTCTCTCCCTTGTGTAGCATTAAATTGTTGTAGACAAATGCTGACCAAGGGGAGGGCAGGAACTGGGGCTGCAGTCAGCACATTGGTGGGACTTCAATGTGCATGGATGCTGTACCTGGTAGAACATCCATAGATATGCAACACCACAACAAGGCTACAGTGTCTCTGGGCCAAATCCTATCCAATTTTCCAACACCAGTGCAGCCATGCCAATGGGGCATGCACTGCATCCTGCAGTGAGGGGGGCAATCATGGAGGCCTCCTCCAGGTAAGGGAACGTTTGTTCCCATTCCTCAAGACTGCATTGCCGTTGCACTGGCACAGGGAAGTTGGAAAGGATTGGGGCCTCTGACATTTAGCTCATGCCTCTCCTTAGCCTACTCTGTTCCCCTTTTCTTTTTTTTAATCTAGGGAGTGGGATAGGGGGAGAAGTGGAGGAATACATGCAGCGGCTGGCATGCCACCAGGTGAAGAACTGGCATCTGATGGACTGGTTGAGATGCTGGGACATTTTGACCCGGCCTACATTGCATTTATATTACCAGTTTATCTGCAAACTTTCCCCACTTGAGCCCTTGGCCCCCAAATGAAAACTGAGATTGTCGCAATTTTAGCAGCTGTGCCTTTCTGAAAAAAATAAAAGGAAAAAATTTAGAAGCAAGGGAGTGGGGGAAAGACTGCGTAAATAAGAACTATCCCTGGTATGAGAACTTGATCATGAAAGCTCAATATTTGCTTTCTCCAAATAAAACAAAAATAATGTGAATGTCTGTGAAGATAAGTGAGTGCACCTCTTCCTTTCTTTTTCCTCATGGTGGAAAATACTTTGGCCATATTTTGGGGGATTCAGGAGTCTTATAGCTTCTTTGCACAAATCAGTGATACTAGGATAGCAAGAACTGGGCTTGCTTTTGCCTCTGATTTGTCTGCATATTTAAAAGGATGAACAAGAAGGTGGGATGTTCCTTGCTGCACTACAGGTTTGTACTAAAAGTCTACAGATCTGTAGTAAAAGCAGGAGGATATAAGATGAAGATGAGCCCTAGTGGATCAAACCAGCATCCTGTTCCCTCAGGGGTCAACTGGTTGCCCTCCAAGAAGCCAGCAAACAGGGCAGGAGGACAATAGATCTCTCCTGCCATAATGCAGATGCCATGAGCCTATGAAGCTGCCTTCTGAGTCAGACCTTTATTCCAAGATTGCCTACATGGACAGGCAATAGCTCTGCAGCATGTCAGTCAGGGATCTTTCACAAGCCTACCTTGAGCTACTGAGGAGTGAACAGGGATTGAAAGAGATGCCCTACCACTGAATGCAGATGTCCTACCCCTCTCGGGTGTTCAGAGACATCCTGCCTTTGACCTTTGGAGTTCCACACAGCCACCACTACTAACACCCATTGCAAGACCCAACCTCCTCCACAAACTTGTCTAGACCTCTTTTCAGGCCTTGTAGCAGTGAAAAGTTTCATTAATGATGGGCTATGTCAGGGGTGTCCAAACATTTTGGCACGAGGGCCACATCATCTCTCTGACACTGTGTCAGGGGCCGAAAAAGAAAGAATTAATTTACTATTTAAAATTTGAATAAATTTGCATAAATGAATATATTAGAGATGTAACTTATATGAATGAATGAAGGTCTTGGAATAGCTCAATGCCTATAAAAGGCCTGGCACAAAGCAAGGTCAGTCTTTCCTTCACTTCCACAGCAATACCGCAGACGTGAAACAGGAAGTAGTGGAGGGAGTCCTCATCCCACAGGTCAGGTGAGAGGTCGAACAGTCGTCCTCATGCTGAAAGCAGTTGCGTCGGGCCAGCACAGGCTCCAGTAAGTCTCCAGCTGGCCAGAGGCTCATTGGAGACTGGGGGCTCTCCGAGGGCCTGATTGGGAGCCTCTGAGGGCCACAAGTGGCCCCCGGGCCGGGGTTTGGGCACCCCTGGGCTATGTGAAGCAGTCCTTTCTATCACAGCGAGTTCTAAGTGACCTGAAAAAGTGTGATTAAATTATTCTTGAAGTCTTGACATAAAGAGAAATTGTTACTTCAGGATACAAGATCTGGGGACTTGTGATCTGATCCCATTCTAGAGACTTACAGCCCAGTCCTACCTAAATCCCAGCACAGCGATGCAACCCCAAAATACCTGGGTGGAGGCAGTGGACAAGGGCAGGTGGCATCTCCACGTGGGGGGCAGCATGCCAGCGGTGTGCCTCAGGTGGGGTAGTAGCCAGGAACGCCACTGGCCTCTGTGCCAAAATCACAGAGGCCTCAAGGGATAATAGCTCAAATGTTTCTGGCTCCACGGGTCTGTTGGGATCTCCATGGTGTGGCACAGGTATGTGTCACAGTCACCAAGGGGCTACAGCTGGTTTTTATAGGCTTGTGGTCTTTTACAGTTCTCCAGGGAGCGCATTAACTTGGGAATGCAGTGGGGTCTCCTTTCAGCTGGCAAGACTCCAACACTCTGCCTCTGAGCTGTCTCCTTACAAGCAATATAAATGCCAGCTTAAGAAGGCCTTTCTGCTCACACCAGTGTCTGGAAAGAACCTGTCTCTTAATTTCCGAGGCTGCGTTTACGTGGGAGAAAGGCACAGAAGAGGGGGTGGGAGAGGTCGCACCTCTGAAATTCTCTCGCACTGTTTGTGTGAGCATGTTGCTCATGCGTCATAGAAAGCAGAACAGAGCTGTCTCAGATCCCATGTGCTCCAGCCAGGTAGATTTTGTGGAATTATCAAAACTCTGGTTCGCCCAAGAGCAAATGCAGTGTGGCTGAGTGCCTGTCTTTTTGTATGCAATAAGTGACCACTCCCAGACAAGGTGGTGATTTCTACATACTGTACTAGGGGGGCACTCTGGAATTGTAGAAGTAGATATACTTCTAAGGTAAAAGAAAAAGAAAAGGAAACCTTCCCTTCCTGCAGAAAAACGTAACAGGTCGATGTGAACTGAGCACGCTTAAAGGCCAAGGCTAGCCCCAAACCTCCTCCTGCCTGAGGTGCTGTGCCAAATACTGCCTCCCTTTTACAGGCAGCAACTGTTACCCTGCACATGCCTGATCTCATCTGATCTAGGAAGCTAAGGAAGGTCAGGCCTGGTTAGTACTTGGATGGGAGACCGCCTGGGAATTTCGGGTGCTGTAGGCTTATACCATAGTCTTTCGAGACTGAAGGTTGCCAACCAACCATTTTACCTGGTGATGTACCAGTCTCTCCTCCACACTTCTTGTTCTGCTCTGTTCCTCTTCTTCCTTTTTTTCCAGTCCAGGGAATGGGAAATGGGAAGCGGAACAGAGTCATGGGTGGATGGAGGTGGGAGGCCTTGGCCATTTTGTTGTCCAAGGCAACCATTTGAGTTGGCTTCATGGATGGGCTGGCCTTTTCAGTTCTATCTCTCAGAGCCATGAAATGCTGAGGTGTAGATTGGGAAAAAAAACAAGAACACACAAGTGTGTGTGTGTGGGAGTCGGGGAGAGGGAAGCAGGGAGAGGGAACAAGCCTGTTGGATGTTGTCAGTTGGGCATTAGGGTTGGGAGATGCAACATTTAGCTCTGATGCCACTTGTCATTCCCTATAAGAACTAACTCAGGCCTTGCAATCCCATCAGCCTGAAGTCAAAATGGACCATCCACAAGATGTTGATGGTTTCTGGATCTTCACTGAACTACAGAGATTTGTAGAGAGTTGCTACTTAAAAAGACAAAACAAAACCACATCAATGGGGTGAAAAAGCTCAAACAAGCTTTGTTGGGGGGGGGGAGTTATAGCTTAAGGGGAAGAGTACAGGGAAGTTTCCTCCAGAGGGGCCAGGAAAGGGAAAGAATTTACAATTTAAGTGAAAGAACTATATACTAATAAAAGAGAAAGAAAAACTAGGACAGACAACTTAAGCACACAACTGAAAATATCTGAACCAGAAAGAGAGTTAGCGAAAGATAAGGCTGGCTGCTCTATACAGAAGTGACTCCTCACACCACTAACCTACCAATGTGATCCAGCCCATGACAGATCAGTAGAGAAAAAGTAGAGGAGAGTGCTGGGCTTGAGTGTCTCTGACCCTCTAGATTAGTGTCTCTGACCCTCTAGGCCAGCCATTTTCAACCTTTTTCAGCTCATGGCACACTGTCAAGGCACTAAAATCGTCAAGGCATGCTCCCAGTTTTTTTACTTACATTAAATTACTATATTACGATTAATTTTTAATTCATATAATTAATACAATTAAATCATTACATGACAAAGGGCACAATCCTAACCAGGTCTACTTAGAAGTCAGTCCTATTTTGTTCAATGGGGCTTACTCTCAGGAAAGTGTGGTTAGGATTGCAACCAAAGACTGGGGGGGCAGACATTGGGGGGGAATGTGCCTGTGGGACTTACTTCTGAGTAGGCACGCCTAGTATTGGGCTTTTGGTTGCACTCTTTTTTCTCAAATACAGGAGCAGGCAATTGGCACTGCTCGCTCCTCCCCTCCCCCACCCCACCCCACCCCCTCCCACCAGGACATCCCCCCCATCTCATAATTGCATTTAGCACTTCTCCTACCGTCCCTCCCCTCACTGGTCCACACCTTCCAAATCACTTGCCTCACATTCTCCCCCTCCCATTGCCTGCTCCTGTATTTCAGAAAAAAGGGTGACCAAAAGCCCAATCCTAGGCATGTCTACTCAGAAGTAAGTCCCATTATAGTCAATGGAGCTTACTCCCAAGAAAGTGGGGCTAGAAGAGGAACCTGAGCCCAGCACAGCTCAGGTGTGTCTACTCAGAAGTAAGTCCCATTATAGTCAGTGGGGCTTACTCCCAGGAAAGTGTGGACAGGATTGTGACCCAATGCCCCTCCTCTGAAAGGCAAAGGCAAGGCAGGGAGGGTCGCTTTGGGGAGCTGCAGGCAACTGTGGCAAGGAGAAGGGTCTTTCCTGGACCCTCAGCCAGACCATTCTTAGGCTGGTAGCCAAAGCAGCTGGCTTCCTACCTGCTTGCCTGCCCCAGGGTCCCTCCTTCGCACTCCACCCAGACCTCCTCCAGGCTTTTCTGGTTGACCAGTCAGCACGCAGGGCAGACAAGGGACTTGATACCCAATCATATGTGTGTCTACTCAGAAGTAAGCCCCCTAATAGTCAATGGGGTTTACTCCCAGATAAAGGAGGATCGGGTTGCAGCCTTCCTCTTGCTCACAGCAGGAGATGCAAAGCAGCCCTGGTTGCTCCTTTTTCGCTGCTGCTGCGTGAGGGTCAAAGCAGCCGCTTCTCCCGCACCCCGCTGCTGCCGCCTCCTCTGGCCCCGCGACACACCTGAGGCTGCCTCGTGGCACACTAGTGTGCCGCGGCACAGCAGTTGAAAACCGCTGCTCTAGGCCCATCACTCTAAGTACATAAGAAAAGCCTGGTTGGATCAGGCCGAAAGTCCATCTAGTCTAGCCTCCTGAATCTCACAGTGGCCCACCAGATGTCTCAGGGAGCACACAAGACGACAGGAGACCTGTATCCCAGTGCCCTCCCTCACACTCTTCTTTCCTCCAACTTCCAACTCTTTTCCCCTCCAATTTCCTACTCTGCTCCGTTCCTTTCTTCCTTTGAAATCCAGAAAGAAGAGGGACAGTCGGTCACCACTGAGTAGGGGCATGGCATTTGATGTGCCACTTCAGGTACCAGAAAATCTGCGGCTGCCCTGATGCTCAGAGAAGACATGGATGTGGCAGAGAGCAGGCTTGACAATGGCAGGTCCCCTAGAAAGAGAAGCTCATGCTGCTGGTCTGAAATAGCTCCTTATCTCCTTTACCCTCACTTGATAGGTTTTATATTCTCACTGACGATGCGGGAAATGCAAAAGCCAATTTAAGCTTCATGTGTGAAAACTGCCTTAGACTTGACAGTCATTCAGAGTCAGTTTACAAGGATCAAAATGAGGGATGATGGTGAACTTTATGGCACCCAAAATTCATGCTAGATTTCAGGGTTCTATTTGGGAAAGACCCCCCACCTTGCACATTCAGGAGTGCTACTTAATGTGTATGTCTCTAAATTGCAAGATGATGATGTGACCTCCTGCTTTCTGCCTGAAGCAGTTTCATTTTGCACTTGGTACCCACAGAGGCACCGTGTGTGTGTGTGTGTGTGTGTGTGTGTGTGTGTGTAAAATCTACAGCACACTCACCTGCTGGGTCTCTTGATAAGGGGGAGGGGGTACAGTCTGTGTGGCCATCATTGTCAGAGCTGGCGCTGGGGAGACATGTTGCATCATGGGATTGATTCACATCTAGGACCTGTTGGCAGGAGAACATTCAGTTTGATTAAAGGAGTGACAGAAGCCCTCTCTCAAATGACACTGTGCCCCAAATATGAAGGCAAACCAAACCACGCCAGCCCATCATTCAAGAAGAGATGAAGGCAAAGAGTCAGCAATGGGTCAAAATTTGTTGGTAATGTAGGAGTGGCTGCATTTGGGAATTTCAGTAAAACTGTACATAGTATGTTCCCATCCTGGGTTGACCCATCCATGAGTCTGCCTGGGGCAGACTGGTAAGGTCGCCCACCACCTGCCTCTTTCTTCTTCTGTGGTACCTCCTCTTCCTGCTCCCTGGATTGGAGATGGGATTGGAGCATAAGAGGAAGTGGGGAGGAGAAGAAAGTGATGGGCTAGACTAGCAGCGATTTTCAACCTTTTTCATCTCACAGCAGACTGACAAGGCACAAAAATTGTCAAGGCACACCACCTGTTTTCTGATAGGTGATAAGGCACATGGCACTGCCCGTGGAGGGTACACATTCCCCACTGGACCTACTAACCAATGACCTTTCACCAAACTTCCAAGGCACATTTGCGCATCATGCACAACACACTAAAGTGCTGTGGCACACTGGTTGAAATGTGCCTTGGTGTTGTTGGCCTACAGTGTTCAAAAAAAAAAAAAAAAGAGGATGTAAAGATAACAACAAAGATGATGATGACACTGCCACAACAGCAGAGAGTAGCTTCCTCAAAGACATTACAACATGCAATGGTGCCTAAGTGGTTCTCATTTCAAACAGAAACTGACAGCCCAATCTTACGCATGTCTAAAGCAAGTCCCATTATAGGCAATGGGGCTTACTCCCAGGTAAGTGTGGATAGGATTGCAGCCTGAGGGACCAATCCTATCCAACTTTTCAGCACTGGTTCAACTGCAATACAGCTCCAAGGTAAGGCAACAAATGTTTCCATATCTGGAGGAGGCCTCTGTGACTGCCTTCCCACCACAGGATGCAGTGTACACCCCATTGGCACAGCTGCTCTGGTACTGGAAAACTGGACAGAACTGGGCCCTGAGTCATCACTGTAAGATAATAGACAGGCCACATTCGTAGTCTCTATGGTTACATTCACACATGCAGGTTTATCCATTTGATGAATGCACCTGCAGTTACTGTGTGCAATCTTTGTGCATCAAAACACCAGAAGTGAGCTTTCATCTGACACTGCTTTCAACACAATTCTGCTCACTCCAGACAATGTGTATGACCAAGTGCGCATCACTGGGCAACGCATATGAGAAATCAGCCTGAAATTTTTGTAAGACACTCACAAATTATCACCCGTATCATTTTTTTTGCCTCAACCTCTTGCCAGAATTAAATATTGGAACTTCATTGTCCTTCATCAACAAGAGAAAAATCTTCCAGGTTCCAAGGTTTCTTCTAATTAATATCTAGGGTACCAGAGCTCCATGGATTATTCCCTTAAGACGCAGGCTTAAATTATCTATTCTTGCTGATTCAAAGTTTAATTTTAGCTGGAGAGCTGTTACATCCTCCTGACTGAAAGCTGCAGAAATGGTGCAGTATCCTTTATTTTTATCTCATTCCTTTTGTGCATGCAGAACTCAAACAGAACTGGAAGATGTCAATCCCTGCTAAAAGTTTACAACCAAGAAACTAAACAAAGTAAAGCAAAACAGAGAGATGGGGGGAGGGAGGGGGAACTTGAGAACATTACCCATAGAGCTAACTCCAACAATAACACAGGCCAACACACATTTTGCTTCCTTATACATTACACCAATTCCTGGGTGCATTTGGGGTGCCGATTCAAAAAATGGCATCTGTTTTGCCCTATCACGTCTAGTTTGGGAGACATAAACCTCCAAAGAGGTTTATACATAAACCTCCAAAGACATAAACCTCCAAAGAGGCATAGCCTCATGAGGAAGCTGCTTCAACCATTCACTAATGAAGCTATACTATATCTCCAAAACTAGACGTGATAGGGCAAAACAGATGCCATTTTTGTAATCCTGCTGTTCCTGTGTGGAACTCAGGATAGGGATGCACTAACAACCCCCTTGTTCAGCCCCTAAAGGACAAATGGTTTGAGCATATTCCACCAACATGCACACAACCACTAGAGCTTTGTGAGGTATCCATAGGGCCCAATCCTCACTGCCTCCATTGTTGTCTCATTTCCTTTATTCAAAGCTACCCAGAAACGTGCCTTGGGGTAGAGGGAAGGCAGCAATAGTGGCAGATGCAATCCTCCTGTCATTTCCACCTTCCCTTCCTCTTGTCTCAACTCACCCCAAACTTGGGGCAGTGGAAAGGGAACGTGAGCTGCGGAAGAGGAAGCTGCACCAGACTCTGAGACACTGGCTGTGTTCGTTTTTTGGCTTGAAAATAGCCGGAAGTGAAGTCGCTAGCAGGCCTCTAGCACGCTAGAAGCAAGATTCAAAAACAAACTACACAGAAAATGGTGTCCAATTCAAAACTATGTGCAGTCTTTACCATAGTGATGTAGTGGTTAGAAGGGCACCATCCTGTCCCTCATACAGAATCATTACAACGGAGGTGCCATGCTTTCTAGCACTGAGCTCGCAGAAAAATTGCTAAGAGTGGTGAGTATGCTAGAAGACGAAAAATGAATGGGACCCCAGCATGATAGAAGGAGAGGGAGAAAACAGCTTTCTAGCACTTCTAGTGATGGAAGCTGAAAAACAGCCACTGTGTATACCTTTCCTAGTAAAGCAAAGAGTGTAATTTACCCTCAAGGGCTGTTGGGACTTGCAGCAGGGAGGGAGAAGGCATTCCTCTGGGGCCTGGAGAAGCCACCACTGTCTCCCTTCCCGCTGCCTCAAAGTATGTTTTTGGGTGCCTGAGAGTTGGAGAAAGGGGAAGCAGCAATGGCAGAGGCAGAATGCAGGATCAGGCCAAACAGCATGAGATCTGCATGAGATCAAAGCTTGTTTGGCCCTTAAGTTGCTTTGCAAAAATGGAACAGGATCTGTTACTTTGGGGGCAAGAGCTGGACTGCAACAGGGATTGATAGAAAGTTTTTCGCCCACCATATTTTGAAAGTTTTCAGAGCTTTGGTGTTGTTTATGCCACAGACCCGAGAATGATCCATATTATTATTAATAAAGTACATTTTGCAAACAGGCTTGGAAAAACAATGAGCTCATTAGAGGCGCGTTCATTAGATCTTGTTGACATTAAACCCATTAGACCAATTAACATTCCATTAAATGGCACTGAGCCTTCCTCAGAGCACCAATGAGTTAATTCGGCATCATGATAATTGCTCCACGAGAGCCAGAGAGGTGTATCCTCAAATGCCGGAATTAACGGCAGAGCCTCCCTCCCGAGAAAAATAAACCAGGGCTAATTGTGAAGCTTTAAGGCACAGGGGTTAGGCAAAACAACAGTCCCACATCCTCTCATTGGTATGGAGCAACACTTTTGGCTACTTCAGTGGCTCGGCCAGATGTGAATATTGCACTCCCTGCTTAGAGGATGCCAAGCTCGTGGGAAGGGGCAGGCAACTGTCTAAGAGAAAAAGAAGAGAAGCCTATGGGGGGGGGGAGGGAATTACAATTATCCAAGGAGCAGCACTGATTTCTGAAGTTGCAAAATATGTGCTGGCCCATTGTTACCCAAAGACGAAAGACTTTTGACTCCAAGGTCTCATTTTATTCAAGCCGAGCATTTCAAAAGGAAAGTCATAAATTCTTTAGCGTTTAATTCATCTCTAGTTAATATAGTGCTAATGAATTCCTGGCCATGAGCCCACATAGCTCAGAGGAAAGATAACCGTTAACAGTGGAGCTGCAACTCTAAATGCACTTACAGAGACATGGGTCCCATTGAACTCAGTGGGGCTGACTTCCAAGTAAACATGTTCAGGATATCTGGGCTGCGGGGGTCAGATTCACAGAAGTATGAGGGAAATAGAGCTGCTTGTGCAACTCTAGAAATGCTTGTGCAAGAGTTCGTGCACTGCTATAACAGGTCGGTTTAGGGCTGATCCAAGACCTCCTGATGCCTGAGGTGGCATGTTAAATCATCCTCTCCTGATGATGTGCCAGCCTCTGCTCCTCCCACTCTCTAATGCTCTATCTCAGCAACTGTTACCCTGCACATGCCTGATCTCGTCTGATCTCGGAAGCTAAGCAGAGTCAGGCCTGGTTAGTACTTGGATGGGAGACTGCCTGGGAATGCTGTAGGCTTATACCATAGTCTTTCGAGACTGAAGGTTGCCAACCAACCAACCTCCACATTTCCTCTTCCTCTCTGTCCCCCTCTTTCTATTCCAACCCAGGGAATGGAAGGAGGAGAAGGAGCAGTGGAGGCAAGCAGGCGGACAGAGATGGATGCCCCCCCATCCACCTGCTGCCTGAAGTGACAACGTCAGTGGCCTCATGGATGAGCCAACCCTGCCAGCAGATTTTCTGCATGTGTGAGAGACTGGACGTGCCCTTGTACAAGTGGAAGACCATCAGTGGATTTAGTTGCAACCTCTAGGTCAGGTGTGCCCAAACCCTGGCCCTAGGGCCACTTGCAGCCCTCGAGGTCTCTCAATGCGGAGCGCCCAGGGAGCGCCCAGTCTCCAATGAGCCTCTGGCCCTCCAGAGATTTGTTGGAGCCTGCACTGCACTGGCAGTGAAGGAAAGGTCAGCCTTGCTTTGTACAAGGCCTTTTATAGGCCTTGATCTTTTGCAAGACCTTCATTTCATTCATATAAGTTCATCTTTAATATATTCATTTATGTAAATTTGTTCAAATTTTAAATGTAAATTAATTCTTTCCCCCCCCCCGGCCCCCAATGCAGTGTCAGAGAGACGATGTGGCCCTCCTCCAAAAACTTTGGACACCCCTGCTCTAGATCATGCAATGATTCAACACAAAGCGCAAAACAACCCTTCTGTGAAAGGTCTTCCCCATGCCTTGGAATAAACACTTGTGATCCTGCTTTTAATTGCTGACAGGTTGGCTGGCTTTCTTTCTCTTTTTTCTCTTTTATATTAGAATCCACGGGGCTTGTTTTTAGATTTTTTAATTATGTGCACCTGTTTTAATTATTGTTTTTAATTGCTATTTTTGTATTTTTATTGTTGTAAGTCGCCTTGTGTGCCCATGGGGCAAAAAGGTGGGATATAAATTGTATTTATTGGCAACCTTCAGTCTCGAAAGACTATGGTATCACGCTCTGAAAGGTGGTTCTGGCACAGCGTCTAGTGTGGCTGAAAAGGCCAATCCGGGAGTGACAATCCCTTCCACACCGGGAGCAAGTGCAGTCTGTCCCTGGTCTGTCTCCCTGGCTATGGGCCTTCCTTCTTTGCCTCTTAGCCTCAGACTGTTGGCAAAGTGTCTCTTCAAACTGGGAAAGGCCATGCTGCACAGCCTGCCTCCAAGCGGGCTGCTCAGAGGCCAGGGTTTCCCACTTGTTGAGGTCCATCCCTAAGGCCTTCAGATCCCTCTTGCAGATGTCCTTGTATCGCAGCTGTGGTCTACCTGTAGGGCGCTTTCCTTGCACGAGTTCTCCATAGAGGAGATCCTTTGGGATCCGGCCATCATCCATTCTCACGACATGACCAAGCCAACGCAGGCGTCTCTGTTTCAGCAGTGAATACATGCTAGGGATTCCAGCACGTTCCAGGACTGTGTGATAATTAATGTGTGAAATTAATAAAATTAATAAAATTAATTAATGTGTGAAATTAATAAAATGTGTGAAATTAATAAAATAATAATAATAATGTTACTCCCATCTAGCTGTGTGCAGCCTCTAGATTCAGAGGTAGGGTATGCTGTCATCTCCTGCTTGTGGGCTAGGCAGAGGATGCTGAAGTAGATGGATTTTTGGCCTGATCTCAACAGGACTTTTCTTTTGTTCTTATATCACACCGGAAGCATCGTTTTATCACATACAGAATGTAGCATAACTAAGCTTAGGTGCATAGTCTGAGGAAGAACGCAAGGAAAGCTTTTGAGATTGTGATGTTTGCTGGCACTGGTCTATGTACCTGAAGGCTGATTCTCATGGCTCCCACATACAGCTGGAGGAGACCATGCAGTTTCCATGCATTGAAAGAAACCCAACCCAACACTGTAGGGTTCTGAACTATTCAGTCAACAACCAACAAAAATATCCAACTACCAAAGGGAGACAGAATGAAATGTCACCAAATAGCAGGAGAGGCTGCTAAGAGAAACCACCTACACAGACCACCCTGGTGCCATCAACTTGCAAATAGTGCTACCTGCGGGGGTTTGGGCAAGAATGTGTACATGCAACTCAGAAATTCTGTCTGCTTTTTCTCCTGGGATGCTGTCACTTTTAGAAGGTTTTTTTTTCTGGTGTGTATGTATTTATTTATGCATGCATGCATGCATGCATGCATGCCATAGGAACTGCTGGAGAATATGTACCCACGAAACTTCCAGAGTTCCAATGTCTTTGTACAACGTTCAATGCACACCATGAAGACAAAGCCAGGGCCGACTTGTCTGTGAGGTTACCTGCAGCGATAGCTTCAGGTGGTCAACTGGCAGGGGATGCGCACATCCATTCACCTTGGTCCACCTCCACCACTCCTCCTCATCTCACTTCCAGGATTCTCAAAGGAAAAGGGAAATTGAGAGAAAGGGGAAACCCTTTCTCCATTCTCCTCTTCCTTTCAAAATCTAGGGAACAGGAGGCAGGGAGATGGCAGAGGCAGCAGCTGGCATGTCACTAGGTTAGTGATTCCCAAATTTACTGGGGTCATGGTGTCCCTGCAGTCTCTTCTTCCTAGCTCAGCTGGGCACTGCCATCTTGGATCGCTTGATCCAAGATGGGGATGCTTGGGAGAGCCACTAGGAAGGTCCATCGGGGATATCCCGCAGCAAGGTGCCATGATGCACATTTTGGGAACAAGTGCACTAGGTAAGGGGGTGGCATTGTGTGTTCCCCTTGGGCCCCAGGATGTCTTGGGTTGGCCTGTTCTAAGATCGTAAAGTGGAATTTTTCAGACCCTCTTGCTCTTTACAGCTGGAGCTTACAGAGCTAGGAGTAGAAAAAACGTGTTTTCCTCCAAACATCTTTACACTTTGAAGAAAGAAAAAAGATGTTGCATTCTAATGAAGCAAAGAGAAGCAAGAAAATGGAACCCCCCCCCCAGTGCGCGCTCAATTCTTGTAGAAAGGAGAAGTTAAAAGTCAAAACACAATTACTTTTTATCTACTTGGTTATACATTAAGCAGCAAGGAAAGAAAAAATGAACCCAGATGGGCACCCCGTATCAAACAAAAGAGAGCAAGGGAAGCAGGTCTTTCTGGGGTGCTAACTCATGTCAACGCAATTGTACGTGGCTCCGGTTTAGAGGAGCGGTTTTCCTTTGGGTTCTCTTATTGGGGCATTGTGCAAAATAGAGAGGAAAACCAATTTCCTTGCATGGAGAACTGGGTTTCCCTGCAGAATCCTGCAGTAAAATTTAGTTTTCAGACGAATGGCCTCCGATGTAGACATCTCTTTGAGGGTAATACTGAGTAATACAATTTGTTTTTGCCACAAATTTTATTGTGAATGCCGGCTGCCGGAGATGCCGATATTGATGTCGGCATAAACAGAAGGGAGTGAAAAATCACTTTTTTCTGGGGACTCAGATAAATATTTCTTATCAGTTTAAGCTCAGACCCCCACCTGCCTCTCAGTCTTAGTATCTTACTAATGTCTGACCTCTTCCAGCTCCATCACCTTCAGCCTTTGGAAATTGTCCTCCTCTGTCAACCAACTCCATCCTTTTTCACTTGCTTCAAACTCCTTTTTAAAATAGACCTTTTCTATGAAGGCTTCTGCACCCTACCTTAGTTCCCATTCTGTACAGTCACTAAACTAAGCACAAGTAACTGAAATAATTGCACATGCTTTATTTATTTATTTATTTATTTATTTATTATTATTATTATTATTATTATTATTATTATTATTATTATTATTATTATTATTATTATTATTATTATTATTAACAGTATTTATATACTGCTCCCTGTTTCTCCCTGCCTCTATCCCCTAGATGTCTCCCTTTTGTCTACAACATTTCATACAGAGGTTGAATAGGATTCATGGCACCTACTGAGGGCTGGAAGTGATGCCATTAAGCAGGAAGTGATATCATTAAGCAGGTGATGACCAGAAATAACTCCTTTTTTCTCACTTAGGAACTCATTAGCTGCAAGTGACTAACGAGAAAATACGCAAATCTGATCATATTTTCATGATATAGCTCAATTATCATCTAGCCACCCTTTCAGCAGCATTGCTTCTGCCATGGCATCTCTTTGCAGCTCAGCAGCTGAGGGTGACGCTGAGAGAATCCAAATATCACGTGGGCAGTGGTGTAGCTAAGAGGGTGCAGAGGGTAGCAATTGCACCAGGCAACAAGCTTTAGGGGGGTAACAAGCGCTGCTTGACACTAGTGGCCAAAATTGTGAAAACCTTGGTATATATGAATAATATATGAATAATACCACCATGTTATATATCATTGGAAAGGTAATTCAATGCTGAATACAATGAATATCTGTATTCTATCAAAGGTTATGGCCAATTAACCAGAAAACATTTTCATTGTGAAAACCTTAGTATGTACAAATAATAGCATTGTATTATATATAATTGGAAACATAATTTAATGCTGAATGCAATAAAAAAAAAGTCATGCTGGAATATCTGCAGTCTATTTAACCAGAAAACCTTTACTTACTTACTTACAGCCCAAACCTGAGCTGCCCAGGGCGCACGGCTGCAGTGGCGCCGAGAACAGCTGCGGCCGCATCCTGCGCGCTTCAGCCTGCTGTGGACGGCACCTCAGGAGAAGGGGACTTTTGTCCCCTTCTCCCAGGTAAGGGAAGCAGCCCCGCAATGGGGCATCAGGTAAAGGTGTTCATGTAGGGCGCCGAGCCCCACACGAATGCCTTGGATCCGGTGGATCTGCCTGCCTCCCTCCCTCCCTCCCCCCAGCATGCCTCCTCCCCACCCTCTCTCCACCCTCCACCTGCCTCCCTCCTCTCCGTAACGCCTCCTTCCCGCCCCCGCTTACCATCCCGTGGCTCGGTGGTCCGTGAGACCGCCGAGCAGCGGAGGATGGGCGCCCACCCAGTGCTAGCCCACCACCGGCCAGCACTGGGCTCACATGGGTGCTGGCCCAGCGGTAAGCCTTGCAGACGTGCCTTACGGCACTTTTGCAACAGTGCACTCCGGCAGAAAGTCGGAGCGCCAGGATTGGCCTCTTACTTAATAAACAAAATTAGATTTCATTGTGGGGGGGGGGCTACAAAATTTTCTTTGGTCCCAGGTAGCAGATGCTTAGCTATGCCACTGCACCATTTTTCACTTTTTAAAAAGTCTGAGTGTGACATCACTTCCAGAAGTGACTTCAGTTCTGGGACATCATTTTGCACTCAGCACCAAACTGCACTTCCATCAGCCCGGGGAAGCAGGGTTCTGTCTTTTCATTCTATGTAAAGACCATGCATTTTGAGGTTTCAATAATGATTATATTATATTATATTATATTATTCCTCCTCCCCCTGCATCCCCTGTTTGTCTCAACACTGCTCTCCCTCTCCAATTCCGATACCCACAATCCCCTCTTCTCCCTCCCCCTGCATCCCCCGTTTGTCTCAACACTGCTCTCCCTCTCCAATTCCGATACCCACAATCCCCTCTCTTCCCCCTCCCCCCTGCATCCTCCGTTTGTCCCCGTTTTGTCTATATTATTCAATCCTCTTCTAAAATATAGTGTGTTTCTTATAATTTAAGTGCTAAGAAAAAATTATTCTACTGTACCAGGCACCCAGCAAGCAACGGGCTAATTTTTCTGTTTTTCTTTGAATACTGCCAATTTGAGTTAGTTCCATTTCCCCCTTGAATTTTAGAGTGTCTGTTCTCAACACTGCTGGTTTTTTTTTATGGATTTTTACTTTGTTGGGGTATCCATGCAAAAGATGGCTCAAGGGCTTGGTGGAAAAGTGGGATATAAATATTTTAAATAAATATGTTTCTAGAAGTAAAACGGAAAAAATATATGTGAAAATGGGGACTACCCCTGGAAAATAAGGACAGATGGAGCATATGTATACATGGCTAGGAGGCTCAGCTGTAAATCTGATAGCTTTGTGAGTTGTACAGGCGCCTTGCAGGGAGGAAAGGGTCCCGTTTGTGTCATCACCAAGGATACAACTGCTAGAAAATATTTGAAAACAAACCCCACCCTCTCCACTGAGTGGATAATGCCAGATTTCTCCTGGGATGTGTTAAGCCCTCTGACTCCCTCTTGGATTAAACCTCTCCACTAAAGCCGGAACATTCAGCGACGGGTTGCAAAACATCACAACAGTTCATCTCGTTTGAGAAAGGAGAGCAAGCTCACTGCTCTCACCCCCAGGCGAGTGGGTCAAGATGTGCTATACAATCAGAGTGATCTGGACCTCGGAACTGCAGTGAGTTTGGATGTTTGGGCTACATAGAGAGCTCTGCTTCCTAATCCACCCCAAAGTTGCCATGCTGGATGTGTTCAAAAACCTAAATTTTCTGAACAATGGCTAGTGATGTCCCCAATTGACAACCTTTGAAAAATGAAAACAAAGAACCCAATCTTATCCAACTTCCCAGCACTGATAGAGCCATGCCAATGGGGTGTGCGCGGCAACCTACAGTGTGGGGGTAGTCATGGGGGCTCCATCAAGCTAAGGGAATACTGATTCCTTTACCTTGGGACTGCATGTGGTTGCACTGGAAAATTGTATAGGACTGGGCCAAAATCTAGTTCCAGGACAAAGCCAATTGTTGAAGGGACAGAGCCTCATGGTAAAAAGGGTGGAAACTGGCAGTGGCCTAAAACATCCTGAGATTAACCTTTGCCATCTGTCTTCCTGAGAAAATGCCGAAAGCTGGAGCAACAGGGCTGTTTTGGCTAAACTGTTGGTTTGTCAAGGCATCCACATAGCCTGTGGATCACATCTGGATTATCTCTTCTTTACTTTGTTCCTCTTCTTTACTTTGCACACTCCCTCAGGCTTGGAATGTGAACACTTTCTCAGCATTAATGCTTAATGCACCAACAGAAGGTGGGGGGAACGACGACATGGGGGTACCAACGCAGGGCTTTGCCCCAGGGCTCCCAGCAACCTAATGCTGGCCATAGTAGCTGAAAGGAGCGGTAGAGTGGACTGTTATCTCTCCAGCTGGCAATCAGGACTGGGGAGGGAGAATCACATTTTTTAATGCTCCCCTGCACAAAAAATCTCAGCTTGCAACTACGTAAAATAAACCTTTTCCACGGGACTGCAAAGGGCTGCGACCCCGATGTGCTCATTTGCTTCCTTGCAGGAAGGTTTTTGTGTGTTCATTTCACATGGAAGAGTATTGAAAGTGGCACTGCCCCCAGTGGCGTCGCTAGGGGGTGTGAGCTGAACCGGGTGGTGACACGCCCCGGGGGAGGATGCAATAACTTTGTGGCTTTCAGAGCTACCCTGTCGTGCCATAAACCGTTGGATGCAGAATGGCCAGCGGAGTGCAATGCAAAAAACAGAATTGAAATAGCTCCTTTCGTTCAAAAGGTATGGCCAAAAAACCAGAAATAAAAAATGAATGGATCCCTATGGAAAGTGAAAGTGAAACTATCTCCAAGGGGTGGCCTCTCGGCCCCAATTCCAATCAACAAGGGGGTCAAACAGGGGTGCGTTCTTGCACCCACTTTTTTCAATCTCTTTATCAATGATTTGGCTCCCTTTTTAGCTAACTTCGATACGCATTCTCCCAAATTAGGTTCAGTGGAAACTCCTTTACTTTTGTACGCGGATGATATGGCCTTGATATCCCGCACTAAAACAGGATTACGGAGACTGGTTAACGCCTGTATAGAATATTTTACCAACAACGCTCTGCTGTTAAACTATGATAAGTCCAAGATTGTGGTGTTTGGGCACTCTTGGAAACCGCAGTCTTGGCTTTTTAGTGGTAAATCAATACAACAAGTCAAGGAATTCCAGTATCTTGGTCTCCAGTTCCACTAACGGCACTCCTGGTCTTCCCATCGTCTCACAGTAATTAACTCATCCAAATTAGTTGTCCAGGCTATAACCCACTTTTTCTTTTCTTGGGGTAATTCATTTGTTCCAGCTGCTCTCCAAGCTTTTAATGCTAAAGTTACACCTCAAATTTTGTATGGCATTCCTATATGGATGCCAGCATTAAATGATTTGATTGAAAAGATCAATTCAAATTTTTTATACAAAATCTTAGGTGTTCCGCATTGCGTTCCCTATGCGGCACTCTGCCTGGAGACAGGCCAATAAAGGCTGGAGTTTCTAGCATGGTCCCGTTTCTTAAAATACTAGGCCAAAGTGTGCTTCAGGGCTGATCAAAACCCTTTGTTAAAAGGGACACTGACTGACCCAATGTTATCTCCCTGCTTAGCTCTTTTCTATAAGAAAATCAGACAAATGGGCCTCGAGGCAGATCTACAAGGAGCTGCTACACCTGAGGTTTCTATTAGGCTCCTGATAACAAGATTAACTGATATAGAAAGGCAAGAGATTTTGGGTGCAGCACAAAAAAAATGTTCGCCCCTGAATTTCCACCTAAGTAATACATTTGGTCAACAACCAAAATATCTGACCTTCTTGGAGTGCCCCTTCGCAAGGAGGGCTTTTACATTAGCTCGCTGCAATGTGTTGCCTTCTAAAGACCTACTTGGCAGGTTTAGAAATGCCCCAAAGGAAGAATGAGTCTGTAACTGTGGCCTTAGAGAGGTAGACTCTCTTTTACACATTGTTTTGCACTAGAGATCAGTACCTTCTCCCATTATTAAGAACTAAAAAAGGTTTTTCTGAGAATGTTTGCCTACAATTTTTGTTGACGGGAGATTCTAAACTCGTGACCCTTCCAGTTGCGAAATTTTTACACCTGAGTAACTTGAAGAGGGCTAATCTGTTGGTCCTAAGCAACCTGGAGTTAACGCGCAAGTAAATTGTTCTGTTTTAACCTTTATCTTTATTTGTTTTTTTAACATATACTTATATATTGGATTGTTTAGAGATATTATGTGTTAATTTTTATGCCTAATAAAGGTTTGATTGATTGATTGATTGAAAGTGAAAGTGAGTCGTATCGCGCGTTTACTTGCGAGTAGGCGCACTTGCCATAGTCGGAAAGGGCAGGCTGAGAGGAATCCAACAACACCTGAATGGTCCTGATCCAATGAATGCAGCCCCCAAAAACACGAGAAGGAGGTCCCTGCCTCCCTCCCAGCTACGAGTCTATTGAATTGGAAACAAAGCCAAGTGGCCGCATTTAGTCCGGAGCAGGCAAATTTGCCTTAGTCCATCGGAAAGGGCAGGCTGAGAGGACTTGAACAACGTCAGAATCGTCCTGATCCAATGAATGCAGCCCCCAAAAACAACCGAGAAGGAGGTCCCTGCCTCTCAGCTGCCCTATTGAGCTCTATGGAAAGCAAAGCAGCCTCATGGTTGCATTTACTCACGAGTAGGCAGACGAGCCTTGGCTGGTGGTCAGGCCAGGCAAAGGGGAATGTGAGGACACCAGAATGGTCCCGATCCAATGGAGCTGCTCCAGAAGGCAGCCTCCCCCCCCACCTAAAAAGGACCAAAAACAGGCCTCAACTGGTAAGGGGGAGTTTTCTATTTTGGACTTGAAAAGCCAGGTGGGTCTATCTTGATATACCTGAAATAGAAGAACTTTAACTGGGCACTGCGGAGGGCTGGAAATCTCACTGATTCTTTTTGGGGGGTTGTTATTGCAGGCAGACTACAGAGTAAGCTCCATTGACCACTATGGGACTTACTTCAGAGTAGACATGCATAGGAGTGGGCTCACAGGCTGCAATCTTACCCACTTTCCTGAGAGTAAGCCCCACTGACCACATTAGGACATACTTCAGAATAGATTCACTTGGTGGAACAGGACTGGCTCCCCCTTATTTAATTATTTCTTTTAGTTTAATTTAATTATTTATAATTATTTATTTTAATTTGCTTCGTGATGTCACTTCTGGCCATGACATCACTTCCAATGGGTCCTGGACAGATTGTCATTCTAAAAAGTGGGTCCCAGTGCTAAAAGTTTGAGAACTGCTGCAATAAGGTGTTAGAAAGTTGACACGGGTGTGTGTGTGTGTGTGTGTGTGTGTGTGTGTGTGTGAGACTACAAGTTTTCAAAATCACTAAAATCAGAGTTTGGAGCAATAAGACCATCATGTTATATATCAATCAATGCATAATTTCATGCAGAAAGCAATGAAACAAACCACTTTGAAATATCTGTGTTCTAACAAAAGGTACAGCCAAAAAACCAGTGGGGGCAGGGCGATGGTACATCACCACGCCGACCACCTGCGGCGTTGCCCCTCCCACTGGATGGGGTGACGCGCAGGCCTCCCGCACCGGGTGACACGAATCCTAGTGACACCACTGATTGACCCCCTGCAGCATGAAATCTGCCCTAACTCATTCCCCTACTTACAGAAACCAAGCCCCAGTCTTTAGCTAGCATTAGCTGGATATAAGCCAAGTCCTATGACTTTTGCATCCTCTTTCAAGCCCCAGACTTGATGGCCATGATGTGTTTGAGTTTGGTGAGATTTACTAGGGCTGGAAGTCAGTAAATTTCTAGAGACAGGCTGAAAGAACAGGTGTGGGTTGAGCCAGGCGCTGCCCAGGGCAACCTGATGGCCACAGCTGACTCTGCTGTGGATAAAACCTCACCTTCTGCCTCATTTTGGTTTTTCCATATTCCAGCAGGTGGCAATATGGCACACGGTTTAATTGTCTTCTGTCCCGTAAATGTGCTCCCTAAATCTCAGCCCCTAAGCACCCCAAGCTCCTAAATCATGGGGCCGCTTGTCATCGGATTTACAGCTCTGGGTGTTTTCAGAGAACTGAACTTATAGTCAAATATAAAAACAAATAAAAATGAGAGACAGCTGTTGCTGATAACGCTATATTTATCTTTGGGACGCAAATTCGCTTTGCTGCAATAAATATGCCAGCAAAGGCATTCTGTTTGCGGGGAAAGATTTGGACAGCTCTTTCTCACTCTCGGGCTGGGAACCTACAGCTATGAATCTTGAATTAATGGCGTAAAGCTGTCACCGATTTCATGCAACTCCATGGATATATCGGAAGGAAAACACATGAGGATCAGTCCTGCAAAATCCATGAAGGGCTCAAAAGAGCTGGGTTGGAACGGCATGATGCAGAAAAGCACTTTCCTGGCCGATGTGTAGTCATGACTGCCTGCCGTAGCACTGGAAAGCAGGATGTGTCCTCTTGAATGGCTAGTAACTACCAAGACCAGCAGTCCAGCTGCAAAGATATGCAGGTGAGCTCAGGATCCATCGTATGGTTAAAACCTGCAAACTCCAAATATGAATTCCTACACTTTGGAATTTCTGGACTAATTACAAGCTGAGCCAAAGCCTCTCCAATGTCCATAGTCTACTTGGAATTTGACTGGACCCTGTGCCAGCCAGTTTCAGCCTTAGGAGCTGGGGGGCCAACTGGAAAGATCTCTTGTGGGGCTCAAGGTTCACAACCATGGTCTGTAGAAACTTAGAGACATAAAGTCTATAATAAAGTTTATTTATATCTCTATGGTAGAATGGAAAGCAATCAAGATGTGTACTTAAAAAGTGCATGTGAGTTAATGGGCTGAATGAATCTAAGCCAGTGTTTTTCAACCCGTGGTACTCGTACAACTGGTAGTACTTGAGGTAGTACCAGTGGTACTCACAGGACCCCGCCAGACTCCCTGCCACTTGGCAGTGAGACCAGCAAGGCGATGCAACAAACTGTGGTAGGAGGCTTGACTTGGCGGGCATAGCTTTAGTATGTGCTTTACATGTGCTCTACAAAGCTCTCCTGTCTGACCTGAACCTCTTACTGGTGTTTTTGTGTTGTGTCTGACCTCCCAATCCAGAAGTAACTGGTGATGACATCATTGCCAGTTACTTCCAGTGATACTTCCCCTGGGGGCTGGGGATAAGAATAGGCCCTCTGTTTGGCTGTACTTGTCGTAAGAGGCGACTAAACAGCCACCGGGTAGATGGGGCTCGTCAGCCTGGGAAGGCAGCTCATCTGAGAGAAGGAAAACTCTGATCCCAAACCTCCACTGCCTTGTGGCTACATCCAGTTCTGGAAAAGGCTTCAGGAGTCCACCTCGAGGCAAAATCCGGAGCCAGAGTCCCTGAGGCAGTTCATGGCTGAACACAGTCACGTTCTGGCAACTCCTGCGACGCCGCTGGAACCAACCGTATTGGCCTCTGCCTTTCCATTGGACCATTTCAGCGACGTGGAGAGGGGGGACTTGCTGCGTGGGTAACAGTCTATCCTCCATACCTACTTTACCCAGGCTTCGCACACTGGAGAGGACACTCTGTTCCAGAACCACCATTCAGAGCGTGACACCATAGTCTTCCGAGACTGAAGGATGCCAACTCAACTTCCAATAGGTGGACCATGCAAAGTGGTACGGTAGGGCACAAACATTGAGAAACACTGATCGAAGCACGTTTTAATACAAAATTACATACTAGAGTAGGAAAAAACTGGACCAATTTTTCCCTGCACCTGTGGGGACCCCACACTGGAGTACATTACCCTAGTGTGGGATCCCCAAGACATGGGGCCCAACTGGGAGGAACTGGTCCAATTGGCTTAAAGCTGGCCCTGGTGCTCACCTTCGGGTTGTAACCAGCTGCCCACTTCCTTCTCCTGCTGAATGTACTGGGCAGTGAAATATTAGAAGCGGGGAGCAAAATGGAAACAAAATCTACAAAAGAAACAGGCTTCATCCCCTGGAGGTGAAGTCTCCAAAAGAAAAAGAACAACAAAAAAAAAAGCCTAGGTGACTGGCCAAGTCCAACTCTTTTAACTGATGGCAGTTCACATTTAGCCAAAGTGACCTCCAGGGATCCTTACCCAGCACTCCATTCATCTGCAGAAATGGCAGCACCAGGAGAAACGATCCTCATGCCCATTTTGTGTTTAGTTTCTGTTGATTAACGGCATGACTTTGTGCAGCCGTAAAGATGCCCAGTTGGAATATAAGCTGCTGATCACTCAAAAGAAAATACAGCTGAGAGAGCTGATTGCAGATGCCTGGGAAGGGCATTATTTGTAACACATGCCTCTCCAAGTAGCACAATAGTTAATATCCTAAGTTTTATTCCCTCTCTTTCTCATTCACACACACACAATAACTGCCTCCACTTGCAAGCCTTCACTGCTCCGCTTTCCTCCCACGCCCTGAATTCAAAAAAAAGAAGAGAGAGGAATGGAGGATAGGAAGTGTGGAAGAGTGGAGAGTTAGAGTTAGAGCAGTAGCACCAGGACACATTTTTTAGAATGGCAATCTGTTGGGACACACCGGAAGTGATGTCATCAACCTGGAAGCGATGTCATGGCTGGAAATGACATCATCAATTTAGGCTTCAAACCTAAGCCACAGTCACTCAGTCACAGAATGACAGTCACAGTTATTCAGTCACCGAAAGTCACAGTCACAGAGAGCCAGGGTGGTGTAGTAGTTTGGGAGGTGGACTCAGACCTGGAAGACCCAGGTTCAAATCCCCCCCAGCCATGAAGCTTCCTGGGTGACTTTCTCTCAGCCTCACCTACCTCACAGGGTTGTTGTGAAGAAAAAAAAGAGGGGAGCAGCCATGCACACCACCCTGAGCTCTTTGGAGGAAGGGTGGTATAAAAATATGATAAATAAATAATTCAAAGGTCCCATTGTTGCTCTTGTGCTAATATTTTGTGTAGGTCAGAATTCCAACTTTTCCGCTCCGAAGTCAAAGCAGAACACAAATTTGGCTCCTTCTCCACCCACACAGCCCTCCTCCCTATCCACCATCCCATCTTCCCACCTATTCTAGGCAAAGCACTAGGCCTCTCTCCCACCCGGAGCTCGTCCTGCCCAGTAACTCTGTCCCCTGTATTTTCAGCTTTGCGTTTTCAATGGTGGCTGAGCCAGGTGCTACGCGACCCACGTGAAATTGGCTTGCAACCCACCTTGTGGGTCCTGACCCACATATTGAGCAACACTGAGTTAGAACATCCTCAGATGCTCTGGTCCACCACTCTCACATTGAGTGTGAGGGAGAAGAAGATTGTGGCGACAGGTCTGCACAGCCTCTTACATATGTATGAACTGCATGCACACGGGCACTTCTGTGCAACTGAGGAAACTGCTGTTTGCGGGGATCTTTCCTACATGCACAATGGACAGCTACAACATGTGCAGATAGCAAGTGAACATGCATAGGTTAGGGTTTGCCACTGCAATTCTGCTCTTCCCCAATGGCTGAAACATGCAAGTTCTTCAAATAAATCACTGTTTCATGCAAGTCCTTAAAACAAAAGAAGCAGTTTACTATGCTATTATCTGGGCTAAGGCC
This sequence comes from Tiliqua scincoides, assembly GCF_035046505.1. Lineage (NCBI taxonomy): Eukaryota > Metazoa > Chordata > Lepidosauria > Squamata > Scincidae > Tiliqua > Tiliqua scincoides. The sequence goes on from NC_089831.1 coordinate 13,738,085, forward strand.
TGATCCTTGGTGCCTTCTCCCTGCTAACTCAGCACCTTTTAAAAAATGGTGACTGTCTTGTACTTAGCCGGGGTGGTGGTGGATCAAATGTCCCTGCTCCTTCCAGTATATGCCACCCTCTCAAGAGCTGTTTGCTGGCATATCTCCCTAGGTTTCTTGTAAGATTGCAAGTCCTTTTGGGAAAGGGAATAAGTTTCAATCCTTTGTCACGTAAATAGCTTTGTGAATTTTTCTTTCATATAAATATTATTATTGTCAATATCACCACATTCCCGACCCCCCACAGCAGCTCTGTGTCAATGAAACCAAAACCTTTGTGAGAGCCTAAACACAGAGTAATGGCCATGATCCGGGATCCCCCTCTTCATGCATCTATTGGATGCAGAGATCATGTGTGAAAAAGGGCAGGGGGCTTGAAGCACACTTGAATCCAACCTTCATTCCTGATATAGGAAAGTAGCTTAACAAAAAAAAAGTTAAAGAAATCTTCTTAGGTTAAGAAGAGGGGATCGTACCAGAGCTGATTCAAGAGTAATTAAAAGAAAAATAAAGAGGTGTTCAGCCAGAGACATCGCAGGTCTAGGAACAGAACTGCTAAGGAGAGATGGAGAAGGATTCAGCCCCCCCCCCCGCTAGTGAAAGACAAGGGACTGCTTCATTCAGCCTCATTAAACACTACAATAAAAGGCAGGCAGGCAGGCATTGCACACTCCAGCCAGCATTCCAGTGATGGAGAAGGGTCGGGGTCAGGTCAGAAGGTCACTTCCTTGCTCAGTGAAGATACACCAACAAAGGCTCAGCCTGCGGAGGTATACAAAGAGGATGGACTCAGCTTCACACTCAACCCACAGGAAACAAAGATCGCCTCCTCCTTTGAAATAGAACGGCTCCAGCATACCTGCCCCAGCACACAGCCTTTTCTTCCGCGCTCATAAAAGTCCACATAAAGTATTGAACAACTGAAACGCAGATTTAATTCTGCTCCAACGTCTCTCTCCATCCACGCTGCCTGCTTAATCCTTTTCATCTCGCTGCTCGTAACTTCTTGATCTTCAAATCAATTCCGTAAATAGCGGCTGAATATTTCATTATTTTCCGGCCCGGTTTCCTGCACTTCGATGGCGCAGCCCCAAACATCTTCGGCAGCACTGTACAAGCACGGCCAGGTTCCCTCCTTCGAACCATTTAAGGAGCCCACAACCGATTCCAATTGATTCCCCGTCTCCCAGAAAAAGCACTTCTTTCTTTTTGGCCAGCCCGCTGCTGGGCATACCAAAAACATATGTGCCATTTTTAGGGAAGAAAAAAGGCTGTTAGATTCTGGTTGGAGAGGAGTAGGGTTTGGAACTCTTCTCTAATTTGGTGGCTGGTTTGCAGGAACAAAATCAAGACAAGACCATTCAAACAGGCATGCCCCATGCATCACTCGGTGCTTGGAGTAAAACACTTTCTGTTGAAAGATGTTCTCTTGAGCCTTTGATATTCTCCCTTGGTAAGAACCCATGAAGGGTCCACCAATTCCCCGAGTCCCACAAAAGCCAGGCTGATGCATCTGTGAAATGGGCAAACAGGACATGAAGCCCAACAACCCTCTCTGGCCAGAGTCCCAGCTGGACCCTCTGGCATCCAAGGCAGTGACCCTCAACATCACCCCCTGGAAGTGCCGAACCTGGAAATAATTGCAATGATGTGATGACGTCACCACCAATTACTTCCAGGTTGGGGGCACTTGGAGTGGTTGCACACTGCTCTGAGCCGCTGACTCATGGAAAAAGTGGGGGGGGGAACAGTCTGCTGCTCAGAGTGGAATGCAATTGCTCTGAGTGCCGGGGGGGGGGGCGACGACAGGAGAAGGTACTGTAGGGGTGGTGAGGCACACCACTCTGAACAGCCAACCATTTTTTAGTGTAACAAAGCAGTCAGCCACTCAGAGCAGTGTGCAACTGCTCAGAGTGCCCTCAAGGTAGGGTGCAGGAAAAGGTGGGATACAGGAGAAGACTGCAAGAAGGCCTTTTAACACCCTTAAGGTGTGGTACCCGGAGCCCTGTCCCCCCTTAGCTATGCTACTGTCTCTGGCTATTGTAACACTGCAACTCTGAGGCATTACGCCAGAGGAACATAGAAAGGGATCTTATACTAGAGTCAGACTAGTCCATCTAGCTCACTACTGCCAGCACTGACCGGCTATATCTCTCCAAGGTTTCTTACCGGGGTTTTTCCCTCTCCTAACTGGAGTTGCTGCCAAGGATGGAACCTTGGACTTCTTTTGCAAAGCAGGTGCTCTGCCACTGGCCACTGGGTCTGCTCTGCCCTAAAACATTATCCTCAAATTACAGTTGAAGTGGCTTGCCTGAGCCCATTTAGCTCATTCATGGCAGTGATGAGATTCAAACCAGAGACGTCCAGATTCACAGATCAGTCTCATAGCCACTGTGCCAGAGGTGCAATCGAGGGAGAGCAGGACTGGTGATGTCATCTTTGCTCGGGTGTCATCTCTGAAACTTTTTCCAAAGGACAGTAGCCAAGAAGAAACCTTGCTCAGCGGGAGGCAAACTGAGAAATTTGCCTAATGCTATCACCTTTCCCAAGAGCTACCTGAGAGACTGTATGTGGCTCATATAAGGCTACAATTCTATGCAAATTTAACTGGAAGTAAGCCCTACTGAATGAGGTGGTGCTTACTTGTGAGTAAACATGCATAGTCTAGCAGTCTAATATACCATTTATAGTTGTCTGGCATTTTTCTAAATTCCATTTCTGTATGTTTGTTTTAAAGCTGTTGCAATCCAAGCCAAGAATCCAGGATGAAATGAGCTAGGATCTTTAAATGAAGCATAATATGCTTCAGAGAAGGATTTGACAGCAGGGGAAGAAAACACTGTGAAGGCAAAATTGAATTTTTTTTGGCGGGTTGGATAGACAAAAAAAGCCCAATCCTATGCAGGATCGGTCTGTCACATGGAACGCAAGTCACATCTGCTGTTGTAAAATGGCTGCCGATGGGGTGCATTGTGCTCCACTGGTGGCTATTTGCAAGAACTGTTGCAACAGGCTGCAGCTCCACAGCTCCACTGGCAGACCCCTCCATGTCTGCCAGACCAGGTAAGGTAGTAGTGGGGATGGAGATTGGAGATGGTGGGAGGGGAGGGGGTGGATCCAGCACTGATGGCATGTACCAGATTCTATCCCCTCTGTTTTGATGTTTCCTGCCACTTTCCTCCCCTTGGACTTGCACCAGCTAAAGAACTGGTGCAGGTCTGAGTAGCCTTATTGGTAAGCAAGAGGTTTACAGTGAGGAAAAGGGAAATGTTCACATCTCCCAAACCTCTGCATCCCCCTCCCCCACTAGATGTAGTATGCGCCTTTTCGGCTAAGTTGCACTGCTGTTACATATGAACATAAGAACAGCCCCACTGGATCAGGCCATAGGCCCATCTAGTCTAGCTTCCTGTATCTCACAGCGGCCCACCAAATGCCCCAGGGAGCACACCAAATAACAAGAGACCTCATCCTGGTGCCCTCCCTTACATCTGGCATTCTGACATAGCCCATTTCTAAAATCAGGAGGTTGCGCATACACATCATGGCTTGTAACCCGTAATGGATTTTTCCTCCAGAAATTTGTCCAATCACCTTTTAAAGGCATCCAGGCTAGATGCCATCACCAGGGATCCATTTGTCAATTCCAGGGAAATTGTGCAATTTGCCCTTGTGCAAAGTTTGCCTCCAAAGGAAAATTGCCTCAATTCCCTGTTGGGGAGGCAGAGGATAGAATTGGACCCTTTGTAGGACACTGTGTGTGTTTGTGTGTGTGTGTAAAGGTCCCGCACTTTAAAATTTATCACTAGCCACTGTACTACACTAACTCTTTGAACCTGGAGGTAACATTCTGGCTACTAACTATTGAACTGACTCTTTGAAACGGAAGGTAACGTTGTGGTTACTTGCCATTGAACCAGTACCCATTGAAAGACTTCTCTTACATGAACTAATCTAACTCCTTTCAAAGCTGTCACAACCAGTGGTTATAGTAGGATTTTAAATTACACAATTACAAAATCAAATTGACATTCTCAACTGTAGGTTGTCAAACCGTGGGTCAGGGTCTTTAAAGTCATCCCAATCATCTGGCACCAGAATCAAATGCTGGTGCCAAGCCTACCCAGTTGGCATATCCCTTCTTTAAAAAAAAACACAAAAACACCAGATGTTTCAAACAAGTGTGAATCAGACACTGTGTGTGTCAGGAATTTGCCCTGACATGTCTAAAGGTAACAATTACAAATAAGCCATTTTCTCCCCATCGCAGCCAGTCTTCAAGCCTAGAATGCTCCAGGGATGTGTCTATAACATAAACACTGGGGAGTGGGGGGGAGTCAACAGGCAGGAAGAACTTTAGCAGACAAGGTTAATGTACCTTGAACAGAGACATTAAACAACATTGTTTTTTATCTGTAAGTGGAAAAAGACGATACCCACAGAGATTTTCAAGTTGTGCTTTCCTAGATAAGGTGGTACCTTCAAAAACAAACAGTAGGAAGCAAAAGGGAAAAAAGAAAAGGAGGCACCTTCCGTGTAATATGAGGCAGGGAAAAATGGACTAGATCAGCAGTTTCCAAACTCCTCCAAGGGAGTTGGGACCTCAGTGAGTTTTTTTGAGGGTGGGGTAGGAGTGGGGGAGGTAGCCCTGACAGATGTGTGCTGGCCTCCCCACGCCAATGCAAGTTCTGGGGACAGTGAGCTTGCGTTGGCCTGACTCAGGAGTTGGGGGGGCGTGGGGAGGGTAGGGAGGAGGTGGGAGGGTGCCGTTTTGGGGGGGAGGGCAGGCGGGGAGTGGGAGGTGGGGCCAGGATCCAGTAGTTAGGCAGGATCCTAACCCCATTCCCAGGCAGCCTGGGGCAGTCCCGGACTGCTCAGATCTGCGCCATCTCCTGAGGTGGTAGAGATCTGAGTAGCCCCATTGGGACTGCAGTGACTCTCCTCAGGGTAAGGGGGAAAGTTTCCCCTTGCCCCTGGCTGAGCCTCTCACTTCCTGAAACTTGCACTGGTTATAGCACAGGCCCGCTGGCTGGCCTGTTCCAGAGCAAGTTAGAATTGGGATGACAGCCTTGCAGACCGACCCACCTCCCAGAATTGTAAGGATAAAGTCGGAGTATAGCAGTGCCAGATTGCTGAGGAAACCAAGGCAAAGCCCTGTATTGGGCTTCCCAGTGTAATTCGAGCCCTCAAATGTACTGGTCCTAGGGGAAGAAACAATGGACAAATGGCAGCTCATGGTGTTTCCCATCCTCCCTAATGAGAACTTATCTCAGCGCACAATGATGGAATTCCCTACCAAGAAACACAGTGATGTCAACTGACTTTGCACAGGAGGAGGCCGATTCACAGAGGACAGGTATACAACTAAGAGTAGTTGGCCAAGGTACTTAAATTGAACCTCCATGTGCAGGCTCAGCATACCTCTGAATCTGAAAAGCTGGAAACAAGCAATAGGGGTTTGGTTATCAACTCCATGCTGTGCTTGTGAACTTCTAAAGGCAGCTGCGCAGACACTTCTGGAAACAAAATAGGTGGCAAGATGGACCTCAGCCTAATCTAGCCAGGCAATTCTTACATGGGGGTGAGTTGCCCCTGTAGCCCTGGGACTTATATGCTGTGGAGGAATGGGGTGTTAGAAACTAGCCAGCCTCTTGTGGCATGAATTTTCATAGGTGAATGAATTTCGACTGGGATCTACAGAAGAGTGAATCACAGCAAGTCAGCCAATCTGTAGGATGCCACAGAACTTTTTAAGATTCACCAAGAGAAAAGCCAGCTCTGGCTCTCACAGTGAACTTTTGTGCCAGTCTCTTTAATCACATCTACTTCTGGTCTGTAGCAGCAAAAGAGAGAATGGGGAGGGGAGGGGGGAGATGGCGATCTAACAGATCCTTTTGAAAATCAATGCTCTTTGCACTAGAAAGAGGGACTGAGTGAAGTATTTTTCTGCATTTTTTCTGACACTTGCAACCAACTAGCAGCAGCTAGCAAAAAAAGAGCTTCTTTAGTTGTGCAGGTTCTTACAACAATCCTTTGCACAGAGTCCTGAGCCTCTCAGCAACTCCAGCAAAAGTTCTTCTTCAGATTTGGATTCTGAAGGAAGCGCCTGATGTACTACCAACAGACAGGTGCTGGTCTTTGGAAACCATCTCGCAAAAATGAATTTTCATCCACCTTTTCCCCCCACAAAACGTTTGACAAATGCAGGCGTCCCTGTTTCACAGTTACACAAAACAGCCTTCTGCCAAGCTGTAATGAAGAATTAGCAATGAAGACACCTCACTCTCTTGCTATATTGCAGTTCTCACTGAGAACAATGTTGCTAAAAAAGAAAAAAAATGTACCTCTTACGTGCGCCTAACTGGAACACATTCCCACACATAAGCTAAAATCCCTGTAACTATTGAAATGTCAAATGAACAAGGAAGGGATGGGAACCTGTCTCTGTCCTGGCAATAGAGTCCTAAGTTGAAACTGCACATCACCAGAAATATGTAATGCGGTCATGTGGGAACCTGAAATGCTGTGAAAACATAGTGGGGGTTTAGCTCTTTAGCCCCACCGTAATTTCTGCCCTGATTACGGTCTCCCTTGTGCTACTTTTTTGATCTCCAATGGATGTTTTCTTTTTCCCTAAAAATATTGTGTGGAGGTGGGGAGTCATGATCATGCTAAAGCCTCCCCTCCCCCGCACCCTTGCAACAGTTTTGTACCATTTCTGGTCCCCACTAGCATGTCCGAAAACAAAGGGTCATGTTATGCATCCCTAGTAAGGTCTAGTTCGGGGTGGGTGAACATTTTGGCAGGAGGGCCACATCATCTCTCTGACACCATGTTGGGGGCCAGGGGGGGAAATCTGCATTTCAAATTTGAATAAATTTACATAAATTTACATAAATTAATATATTAGAGATGGAATTTATATGAATGAATAAATTTTACTGAGCTTATTTATAAAACACATGAGAACTATAATGCAGGCAAGTAGAACCGCATGAGAACTATGAACTGTTTGCCACACACCTCTTGAACAGTGAAAACACAGACCAAGCCAGAAGCACATGGAGACAGAAGTTGTCCAGAGGCAATGGGGTGGTGGTGGTGGTGGTTAAAATAATGCCCAGGGAAAAGTAGAAAACACATGAAGACTATAAAGGGCCTTGGTCTAACTTGGCCCTCAGCCTGCATCTGGCAGTCGAGACCAACACTTGTGGACCAGCGTGGGCTCCAAAAGTCTCCAATGGGCCAGAGACTGGGGGCTCCCTGCAGGCAGAATTGGGGGAACCCAAGGTCTGCAAATGGCCCCCAGGTCAGCATTTGCTCAGCCCTCATCTAGTTGGACGCCCCCCTGGGGGGGGGGAAGCAGTGCATTAGTCTTCTGAAATGGGTACCTCAATAAGGTTATGTTGGGCTTGACAATGAGTCTGACCCAAGATATAGTGCGGGGGTGGCCAAAGCATGGCTCACAAGCAACATGCGACTCTTTCACATTTTCACATATCGTGTGTGGCTCTTGCATATAATGTTGGCTGAGCTCCTTTTTCTGCCACAATTAATAAAAAAGAGGTCTCTCCAAACCCAATCCCACAGCCTGGATCTAGAGTTTGGAAGAATCCTTCCCCCTGTGAGTGGCTCTAACAATTCCATCGCACTGCAGCTCTTCATGGGACCAGATCTAGACGACGCAACACTCTGGGCAGTGGCATCTACCTGGAAATCTGGGTGCAATCCCTACTGGGTCATCGACATGACTGCCTGGAGTGTTGCATTGTTCAGATCTGGTGCCCTGAAGAGCTGCGATGTGGGGGAACGGTAAGAGCAGGCCTGAACGGGAACTGCTTTTTCATTGCACAGCGGTTGCAAGTTTAGCGACCATTGATATAAAAGGTAAATAAGAAATTTTCAAGCTTTATTTTTATTTACTAGGTATAAACTGAGAGTCCACTGGATTAAAATGCAAGTTTAATGGTGAGTAAACATGTTGAAGAATTTAAACACTCCTCAAATATTGTTTAAATAGGCAGGAGGTCTGGCTCAGTTGGTAGAGCTGCTGCCTTGTACGCCTCGTATGCCTGAAGATCTGAGGCTGCCAGTTCGAAACAACCGGAAGTACCCGAGAACTGAGGACATGCTGATATACTGATGAGCTGACCCTTGGTGGCAGAGAGGAGTTGCCGTCAAGTGGAGCGTGGGAGGCGAAGGGCCAGAGAGAGGCCAGACCGGGAAGGAATCCAGCTGGAAGGAGGAGTTCTATGAAAGACTAGAACGATTCAATTGTAAAAATCTCTACGGGAGTTTAGAACAGCCTGCCTATGTAAACCGCCTTGGATTAAAGTCTGAGGAGAAATCTGACGACCAAAGAAAGGCAGTATATAAATACCTGTATAAATAAAATATTGTGGCTCTCAAGCCTCTCTCTTGTGGCTTTCAAACATCTGAAATTTATCGCACGCAGTTTGTATGTAAAGAAAGTCTGGCCAGCCCTGTTATAGTGGCATAAGCTGGAACACCACTGAAATTCATGTCATGTGGAAACTGGAATATGTGAGATACTTGTCAGACAGCCTAAGGTTCTCATCTTACTTCTGCTGGATGGCTGCTGTATTTTCAAGGGCAATTCAGTGGCTATTTTGGCTCTGCTGACAAATGAACCATTTTTTTGTGAACAGCACACGGGATTGTACATGACACCCAGGCTACTATTACTAGAAACTATTTTAATATGAGTTACTACTCTTAGTAGAAACTATTTTAATATTACTGTTTTTGATTCCATCCGTCCTCCAATGCACTTGGTGCTCTCTCATTTTACCTTCACAATTTCTTGCAAGGTAGCTTAAGCTGAGAGACACTGACAGGCCCCCAGTGAGCTGAATGGCCAAGTGGGGATTTGAATCCAGGGCTCCCCAGTCCTAGTCTGACACTTTGTCCACTGTGCCTTGCTAACTGGAAGCAGTCCCAAAGAGGCACCTTGACCTGACCCTTGAAGCAACCACGATCATGAAGAGAATATCAAAATCTATAAAGGTAGGTAGATGTGTTTCTACAGGGATGCTCCAATCTTGAGATTTATCTAGGCAGCTGCAAAAGCAGCTTTGGGAAACACACTCCACTGCTCCTCTCCCCCCCTCCAACCCCAACTCACATTTTAAAAAGTAGAAGAGAATGGAGAAGAGGAAGAAGTTGAGAGGAGAAGAGAGTGGTGGGCTAGAACATCTCTGATCCTCCAAGCAGCCCTTTTCACAAATGAAGATTGGGAGGAGTACCAGAGGCAGGGGCTGAAAAGCTAGGTTGTGGAGGAAAATAATCATAATAATACAGGTATTTCTATACCGCCTTTCTTGGTCCTCAGATTTCTCCTTAGACTTTATTCAAGGCGGTTTACATAGGCAGGCAAATTTAAATCCCTGTAGGGATTTTTACAATTTAAAGAAGGTTTCTATCTTTCAAGAAAACACAACATTCAGATGTTTCTTTCTTGATCTGGTCACACATTCTGGCCTCCATCCTCCCACACTCAGAGCAGATGGAATAGCTCAGCTCAGCTTGTCAGCTGCTTCAAGGTTGCACGGTGCCGGTGGCCTCGAACTGGCGACCTTGTGGGTGTTATCTTCAGGCAAATGGAGGCTCTACCCTCTAGACCAGACCTCCTGCCCAGATGGGTAGAGGAAAGCATAAGAGGAAAAGATGCATAAGAGGAAAAGATGGGTAGAGGAAGCATAAGACTGAATGAAGGAAGAAGGGTCTTGAAAGACAGAAAGCTAAAGGAAGAGATATGGGAGATTAAAGTCCAGAGATGGGAGAGTGAGGGAGATGGGAAGACGGAGGGAAGAGGAAGAGGGCTGGATTCCAGATATGTATTGGAAATAATAATGTGAGCTCTGTGTACAAATGGTCTTTTCATTGGAAAGCTTTTTATCCTTTTTTTTTTTTTAAACTAATCAGTTAAATTGTTAAAAGCCACAGGAACAAATTTCTTCCTGGAACCATAATACTCTTAAAGTAACTTCAAATTACTTATTTCAGTGGAGAAAGAGGCTGCATTACATACGAGTATTTCTCAGTCTAATAGAACTCTTATTTTGTTTTTAACCAACATTACTTTTTTATGTGAAAAATGCAAAATTCCCCCTCTCTTTCGACATCTGGTGGGAGTGGGGGGAAATCCAAACAGCTGCAGTGTCTAGTGATGCTCCTTTCTTACTTATTCACTTTCCTCTGTTCCTGCTGGATAGACTGGGAGATACTGAGAAAAACAACTGTTTCTACTGCCATCACCCAAGAGCAGGTGAGACTAAACAGGAGAAGGAGGCCTCAGGAAAGCCTCTCCCTGGTTAGACAAGTCCTTTCCCCCAATTCAAGGGGTTCCCACTTAAAACCAAACCATAGTGAGGGCAGAACAATCTGATGAAGCATGGCCAACAAGTCGTTTAAGGGAGGGAGATCCAGCAGGTGATAAAGAATAAAAGGAGATTTTGAAAAGGACAAGGCAAATGCAAGAAGCTGGGAGAAGATGCAGAGAATCATAATCCAAAGCACATTATAAAAATAGAAACATCTCAGTCAGAAACTCACCAAAATTGGGGGGGGGGGGGCTGGCAAAAACACATATCAAAGAGATTAAATAACAAGCAAAAATGAAAATAATAACCCCTGAAGGTATTTTGCTACTTGTGTTCTTGTCCTGAGATAATCACACTCTCTAGGGAAAGGGGGACCAGTTACTGCACCTCTAAGGGGGGGGCACACCTTTAGCTAATGCACAGACTCGGGGCATCAGATGATGTACTAAAACAGGGGTCTCCAGACCCTGGCCTGGGACCAAATCTGACCACTGGGAGTATTTTATCTGACCCCCAAGGTTCCCCAGACTCTCGGATATAAAAATAACTCAATAGATGCATTTTGGGGTATATACTGCATTCAGCCACTAGAGGTGCCAAATGTAATGCAATGTAAATCAAAAGAAATTATTCCATTACACTGCACTACATTCAGCACTTCTAGTGGCTGCCTGAGATATATGCCGATGCTGAGACACCTGGAATATAAATATAAATAAAATATTCATTAAATAAAGCAGAGCAGAAGCTGAGACAAAAAAAATTTAAGATTTGCGTCATAGGTTGCTTGAAGCTTTCTCAAAATCCATTCCCCCCTTTTCCTGTGCAATCAATTTTGCCCTCTGCTCCCCTTCTCCTTCCACCCCCACCCACTTATTGTATTCAGTCAAACTCTCAGCACATTGGTCCTCCATGTATTTATTACTTACTTATTTTCTGGCTCTCAACACTGTGTCAGATACATGATGCGGCCCTAGTGCCGAAAAGTTTGAAGACCACTGAACTAGAAGTAACAACCTGGAGCATCCCTGTATGCAAACTTTAAAAACCTAGATTTGCTGATGTGATGAGGTCATCCAATGGGGTGAGCTATGACCCCCTGGGTATTTCAAATCACTTCTTTACCAAACCAGGTGGACCTGCCCGTCCAACCGTTGGGTACATGCCAATTTTAGCAGGAAGGTTGGCAAAAATCCTTTCTCTCTGGAGAATACATCACTCATGAAGGCATGGGATAACCATAATGTTTGCCCATAATGCCATGTGGCAGTTTTCACATGCTGAGATATCCCAGAAGCCTTGGGGGGGAGGGGTTAGAAAAGTCTAAAAATAGCAAAAAAAAAAAAAAAAAAAAAGGGCGCAAATGAAGGGAAACTCAAGGACTAGAGAACATAATAAGAGCCCTGCTGGATCAGGCCAAGGGCCCATCTAGTCCAGCATCCGGTATCTCACAATGGCCCACCAGATGCCTCAGGGAGCACCCAATACAAGCAACTTGTATCGTGTTTCTACTCCCTTGCACCTGGCATTCAGAGGTAGCATACTTCTAAAATAAGGAGGTTGCATATACCCATCATGGCTGGTAACCTGTGAAGGACTTTTCCTCCATAAATCTGTCCTTTTCAAGGCATCTAGGCCAGGCGCCCTCACCACATTCCATGGCAAGGAGTTCCACAGATTAATCACAAGAGTAATTAACCGATTACAGATTAATCGGTTCTTGCCACAGGACAGACAAAACAGACAACAGCTAGAGTCAGGGCCAGGTCAAGACCACCTGATGCTGGGAAGAAGCACCAAACACCACCACCTCTTTGTGCGCTGTCATGCTCGACCAAATACAAAGCAGTGCATTGGCCTCTGTTGCTCCCAGGAAGTGAAATGGAAGCACAAAACATGGTGTGAAAGAGAATGGAGTGTTGGGCCAGCACATCTATCCTTACCCACACTTGGTTTGCTCCATTCTCTTTCTCCTAATCAAATTTAAAATGCGAGGGGAGGAGGTGTGGCGATATTGAGTAGGTGACATGTGCCACCCCACCAATCTGTCCCTTATGGCAATGTCCTCAGCCAGCCCACAGACGAGCCAGCCCTCGCTGAAGCCACATTGCTAAGTTCATGCCTCCCAAACTCCGGCTTCCAGCAGATTATTTTATTGTGAAGTTTCATTCTGACTGTGTTGATAAGGCATCCTTTAAAATGCCCGTGAGTTCATTCCTCATCAATGCCATGTGCAGAGCCGCTTTCTGCCTGTTCGCTGAACTTATGGAAATCAATCTGCACTGCTGCTTGTATGTGAAAACTATGGAAATGCGGCACTTACTATGGAGTGCGCTCTGGGAGCCGTCGGTCTTTTGAAACTCTCCCCTCTTGCCCTTTCTCCGCTGGTAACACAAAAGCGGCTTCTTCCAGCCAGAGCTGAGCCACCTGAAAGGAGACAGATAAAACCATCAGTTGGAGAGGAGGGGACCTTTCCCTGCGGCAGAGATGCTTTCCAAAAGCAACCTGCAAAAAGCGACAGAAGCCAAGAGTCTGGTTATTTCCACTCAGATCTTCAGACGCGCCACTGGCCAGAGTCCAAAGGTTCTTCCTGACCCAGGCGGACAAGAGAAAGAGAAAGGGGCTGCTTGTTTATCTATTTGTTTTTCTGAGATTAAAAACCTAACCCAGCCAAATAGGCTCAGGCAGGGAACCCAACCTTGCAAAAACCAACAGCATATGGTCTGAACGCCCTTGCATACTGTCTTTAGTTCATCCTGGCCCCTATATTTGATTTTGAGGAATGCTTCATTTCAATTTTATTTGCAAGTGCTACTGTCATTTTCCATCATTCCATTCCTTCCCTGGGTCTCCAGGAGTTAAATCTCCGAGTGGAAGGTTGGATGTTATGCCTCTCTCTTGAGCATTCTAGTTAGAGTCAGATGTCACAAAAAACTGGAACACTAAAGTTATTGTGGGTTATTAAGTAGGGACCACTTACATTTAGCAGGGGAAGAGCAACTGACCCTCTTCACTCCAGAAGTGGTGTCTTTTCTGGTGGCTGTTGCAGGTGTCTCTTCTATATTTGGGGGGGGGGGGGGGCTGTGAGGCCTTTGGGGACAGGGAACCAGGAAAAGGCTCTGGCCAAATCTCGAAGGCCGCCCATTAAGACTCGTGCATCAATCGAGTCGAAGTGGGCAGGGAGTTGGAACTTGACTTGAGTCTCACGATGGTGGATCTGCACACCTTTGAAGTTTACTCAAGGCACAATCCTAACCAGGTCTATTCAGAGGTAAGTCCTATTTTGTTCAGTGGGGCTTACTCTCAGGAAAGTGTGGTTAGGATTGCAGCCTCAGTTGCATCACATCAAAAACTGAGTATTAGAAGCAAGTTTCTTGTGAATTAGTAGCCAAATCAAATAGGAGTATGTCTATTTATTTATATACATACACTGTTATGTATGTTATGTATACACTTGGCCAACAGTCTGAGGCTAAGAGGCAAAGAAGGAAGGCCCATAGTTAGGGAGACAGACCAGGGACAGACTGCACTTGCTCCCAGTGTGGAAGGGATTGTCACTCCCGAATCGGCCTTTTCAGCCACACTAGACACTGTTCCAGAACCACCTTTCAGAGCGCGATACCATAGTCTTTCGAGACTGAAGGTTGCCAACACAAATACACTGTTACTTTCACTACTACTTTTTTCACTGAACAACTTACTTTTCCTAAGCCTTTTCTAATTATTTTGACCAGAACACACAAAGCTGGCCTATAATAAAGATTCTTTCATGAAGTCATGTGGTCAAACCTATCGCAGAAGTTCCGACAATGCACTTCCCAGTCTTGGGGATTGCAGATGAATTGATAGCATTGGGAGTTATTTTGCAATCTATTCAATCTATTCCAGTAATTAACTAACAATTCCCCACTTGTTTCAGAGTTACCATTTACTGTTTCTCCCTAATGAATTCCTCCTGTTTTAATATATTCATTTCAGTCACATTTGCCATTTCCTATAATATCTCCATTTCTGATGGAAAATTCCGAATTTTCCATCTCAATCCTATTTTGAATATGTGTCACAGAAGAAGTTAGCAAGAGAAACTGCAGAGAAAGTGGCAACCCCAGATTACAAATCTTTGGTTACCATTGGTTACTGCTAAATTAGGACACTATGCAATGGTTTATTTATTCAAACTATACTCCAGTTTAGTAGCCATTTTGTAGCCATTCACGAATCCTGATGAGGTTGCTTTTGAAGCAAGTCAGGTGTCACTCAGAGTGTAATCCTACCCTGCACTGGAACAGGCAAGCCAAGAGGCTTGCGCTGTATCCAGCACAGGATAGGGTCCCAAAGCTGCTCAGCCAGAGGCAAGGGGAAACTTTTCCCCTTACCTCCAGGTAAGGCGCCTTTGCCCCTATGAGTCTCCTCTGGAGGTGGCGCAAGTCCAAGTACAGCAGAGCAGCTTGAAGTTGCTCCAAACTCCCTGGGAACAGGGCTTGGGATCCAGCATAAGTGCTGGGTCACAGCCCTGCCTTCTGCTCCCCGCCGCCCGCCCATAGCACACCACCACCCTGTGTTGCCTAAAACTTCTGTGTTGTGTTTTATTGTTTTGATTGTTTTTCTGTTAATGTTTGGTATTGTTTTATCTACAATTGTATTAATGTTTTATTTTGTAAGTTGCCTTGAGTGCCTTTGAGTGTGGTTGAAAGGTGGGGTATAAATTCTTTGAATGAATGAATGAATGAATGAATGAAGGTTGCTAGAATCTACTGGTTCTGAATTTCTGGTTCTCTTTAGGTATCCTGGGGACCATTTCTCCGAAGGCCCTGCAGCCACATCCCTAGTTCTCTCTGTCAATGGGTGGATGCCAATGCCCGCTTTTCCTAAAGGCTTGTATTGTTGTGTATTAGAGAAGCAGGCTGTACCCACCTGTGCTGCAAGGGCATTCTAAACTTACACTGCAGATGAATGCAGTTCAGGTAACTGGGGATTAATAAAACACAGTGGAGGATCAAAAGAGAGCAGCTGAGGTGACACTGCAGCACCTGACATTCCTGAGCCTAGGGAAATAAGCACATTTTCTACCCATAATTAATGCCTCACCTTGTTTTCATTTTCCCTACAACTGCCCAAAGAAAGCTTTCAGCTTGAAATATCCCTCCTAATCTAATTTGCTCTGCCAAGAACCCATACCTTGAAGCTCGAGTGCAGCAATTTATATGGGGGGGGGGGGAAGGAAAGAAGGCAAAACTAGGAAAAAGAGAGGAGGAAGAAACTGTAGCCAATGTCAAGCCACCTGGATTTATAGCGCTGCCTGGCAGATTTCACTCCTCCGGTGCCACTGCAGACAATACAGAAAGCAAGGCTCTATCCCCCAACATTTGACAGAGGACAAGAAAGAAACATTGCCCTGTCCACTAAGCAGACAAGAGGAAAGGCAGACTACAGGAGTGGAAAAAGAGGCAGCCGTTTAGATGCCATATATTTGCACAGTCCAATCTCAGCATCCGTAGATCCAGAATCCACAGATCCACTGTGGATGCCAGGGGATACTGGGGTCTGAATTCAAATGCCTTTAAAAAGGAAAAAAAAAAAGTGCCAAAACAAAGGTTCCTACCATTTTGTGGCTTGAATCACACCGCTTCCAAGCCTCTAGAGCTCTTTTTAGTACTGTAAGACCCACTTTGGCAAGCATCCTGGGGTGAGGTTGGAAGGAGCACGGAACCTCCGCACAACCCGGAAATGGGTCTTTCAATCCTAAAAATAGCCCTAGAGGTTTGGAAGTGGTGCGGTTTGGCTGTGAAACAGTAGGAAACCCGGTTTCGGCACTTTTTTTTGTTTTTGCTTTTTAAAGGTATTTAAATTTGGACCCAAGTATCTACGGATTCCGTATCCACAGGGGTTCCAGAAATCCTGCAGAAACTGTGGTCCAACCTGTACATATTAATACATGAAGGTCAACTTCTGCTGAAATTGGTCCCAGCTAGGTAAGCATTATCTATAGACGGACAACAGCTCCCCAGGGTTTCAGGAAGGAGTCTTTCCCAGCCCAATCTGGAGATGGTAGGAATTGAATCTGTAGCCTTCTACATGCAAGGGAGTGACAACAGGATGCAGGTATCTTGCTGTCTGCGTGCTCCCAGAGGCATCTGGTGGGCCACTGTGAGATACAGGAAGCTGGATTAGATGGGCTCTTGACCTGATCCAACAGGAGTCCTCTTATGTTCTCATGTTCCCCAAATACTAACATTTTTGGTGCTTCAGAATTCAGTATGTGCCCACATTATTTGACCCATTCTAAAGATAGAAGCATGGCATGTTGCCAAACCCATGCTTGGCAAGAAAATCTGTTACTAGATGCCTAACGTCGCTACAGACTTGCACATATTTTAAAACAGCACCTACATTAAATTGGTGTATAGTGAATGAACATAAGGGGCAGCGGGAGAGCAGGATTGCACTCATAGGCTCTGTCTTCCCCAGACCCAGTGTGTTCAGCATGATATATACAGAGAGTCTATACAAATACGTACGAACTGTACGAGTGCAATTTCATGCCCACACACAATCTGGAAATACAGTGTCCCAGAGTCTGCACATATATAGGTACAAGATCACATACGAGTATCTACATATGTGCAGGCTCTGAGCATATATAATGGTGATGTTCATCACAGAGCTCACAGAACGGAATCACGTCTGCAGAATCCTAAAATATGTGCAAGTCCTTAGATTTAACCCTTAACAGTAGAAGTGAGGGTTTATATGTCGGACCGCACTTCCAGACCTGTCAGGGAGAAGCATCCTAGTCTAGCCTTTTCCCTGACATTGTCCATTACTTCCATTTGGACACTCAGGGGGAGATGCCTGAATAACTTGCCCGACTGGGGCCAGCTGATCAATGCTCCCATGCACCAAGGTCATTTGGCACCTGGAGCCCATAAATTTTTGACAATCCCCCATGAAAATTGTTTTCAGTAATATTCATGGCATGAAATGAATAATAATAATGGGCAGAGAGGAAATGCAAACGGTGAACATTTTCTTTTATTGAACTTTGTATTTATAATATATACTAACTTTGTAAGTTTGTAAACTTACATATAACTTTGTAACTTCATATATATGAAGGTGCTTCTCTTGCAGGTGGCTGCAGCCAGTACTAGCCAAATTATGGCTCCAGCCAGGGTCACTTCTGCTGCCACTGCCACCACAGCCAACTTGGGGCAGCGTCTTGAACACCCCCGACACCCTTCCTGCAGCCTGGCACTCAGGGCTGCCCCCTGGCCACCCTCTTCATATGCCACTGATTCTAGATGGAAGGTTTGGAGGATCCCAGGTGATGAGCACTGTTTGACTTCTGCCAGCTTGGGCCCATGCTCCACATGGCCAAGAAGCACTAAGGTAGCTTGCAGCAGAGATTATATGGCAACAGAGATGCTACTCTTCCTCCTACAAGGCCCAGATGCCCCATGAGACACTGAGAACTTCTTGTGGGAACATGTGGCTTGCTGTACTACACCAGTAGATAACAGAGGAAGCGAAGGAAGATACAGGTGAATGAGAAGCATCGTTAACTCTCTCTCGTCTGGTCTGAATGTTTTGGGTAGGGTTGTCCGATCTCAGGTTTTTCTCAGGGTCTCCAGCAAGGGTCTGAGGCTTTCAGTCTAAGGTTCAGATTCACTGTCTCCCCCTTTCCCGCCATACAAAATTTAACGTGGGCTGCTAACACATCACTTCCACCCACTAGACCTGAAGGACAGGAGAAGAAAATGGTGGACTGATATAGAAGAAGGATTTTTGCATTAGTGTAACTAACTGTAACACTCACCAGATTGAACAGGGATCAAATGCGTACACCAGTGGGCTGGGCAGAAATGGGTTAAAGCCAGCCTCGGTAACTACTAAGGTCTGAAATGGTGCAGCCTAAATGCAGAAAACAACCATTGACTCAAATGCCCAAGGTCCAGGATGATATACATATTACTGAAATTGAAAATAACAACAACAACAAACAACAACAACAACAACAACAGGTATTTATATACCGCCTTTCTTGGTCTTTATTCAAGACTTTATTCAAGGCGGTTTACATAGGCAGGCTTTATTAAATCCCTTATTAAATAGGGATTTTTACAATTTCAAAGAAGGTTCTTTCTTTCAAGAACGGCTACATTCAAGGTGTTTCATTCTAATCTGGCTTCACATTCTGGCCTCCATCCTCCCACGCTCAGAGCAGATGGAATTGCTCGGCTTCAGCTTGTCAGCTGCTCCAAGGTCGCACGGTGCCGGTGGCCTCGAACTGGCGACCTTGTGGATGTTATCTTCAGGCAGACGGAGGCTCTACCCTCTAGACCAGAAAATATATTTCACCTTTTATACAGAAGCAAACAACAACAGGGAAGGCTAGTCTACTGTGCTTGTATGTAAACCTCCTGTCGAAATATAAGCCAGTATTTCTTTTTAAAAAATTATAGAGATATACGATATAATCTCACTCAACCAACATCTCACAACTTCAAGCAATCTAGATGCGAGAATGAGAAAGATGACAGAAAAACAGACTTGATTGAATTAAAAATAAACACATATACTAGAAACATAATGTTTCTAGAAACATATTAGAGACATAGAAACATTATTAGATGTTTCAGTAAAATTAAAGCAAAGTACCCCAATGAAACATTTGCAGAATTAGCCTGTGTTTTCTTTCTGCCCTTAAATGATTAGTTATTTTTTTCCTCCGTGACAAGGATGTGACACACTTTATGCAGTGCTTGCTTTCTGAACAACAAAAGGACCCATTTTCCAATTATGTGCAATAGTGAATTTAGCATCCATTAAGAAATGCTCACAATTACTAAATTGCTTGCCTGCTCACTCAGCCGCCTACACCCTGACAGTTCTCACCTTTTCACCAATCTCAGTTTCTCTGGTTGTAATCTGGCTGTCTACACTACAACACAGCAATGCTAAGGCCTATGTGTTTTTACTTACAAGCCAGACCCATTGAGTTCAGTAGGGCTTCTTCCCAAGGAAGCTTACAGACAACTCCCATGTAACAACACAAAGCTAAAGGCATCCAACTCTGAAGACAGGCCCATTGAGTTCAATGGAACCTACTGCCAGAGAACTGGGTTTAGAATTACAGCCCAACAGAACTGTTCAGAAGTCTGCCTCACTAGTTCAACTAAGAACTTCCTGGTAAGTGTGCACAGGATCGCTACCCAAATCACTTTGGGTATTTGAGCCAACTTGCACTGGGGGAATAAAGCAAGCAGGCCTGAGGAACTGGAATTTGACAGTGGGTCCACATTAAAGTCACCGCTGCTGCATTAAATTATGCATGGGATGTATAGATTGGATAGAGCAGGGGTGTCAAACTCGTTTCCTACCGAGGGCCGAATGCCATTCATGATGCCTGCTGAGGGCCGGAAGTGATGTCATTAGACAGGAACTAATGTCATTGAACAGGTCATAACCAAAAATAAGCACTTTTTCTCACTTAGAAATTCATTAGCTGCAAATGACAGAAGAGAAAACACGCAAAACTTTATCGTATTTCAAGATATGGGGGAGCCGAACTAACATGTTGGCCACCCTTTCAACAGTAACACCTCAGCACTGCTCAGCAGCTGAGAGCTTGAGGGCTGGATAAAAAGCTTCCGCGGGCCACATCCGGCCCCCGGGCCTTATGTTTGACAACCCTGGGATAGAGGGATGTTCCTTTCCTTTCCACACAACACCAGAACCAGGGGGCACCCACTGAAATTGAGTAGCTGGAGAGTTAGAACAGGCAAAAGAAATTCTTTTAAGTGTGTAATTAATCTGTGGAACTCCTTGCCACAGGACGTGGTGATGGTGCCTGCCCCAGCTGCCTTGAAAAGGGGATTAGACAGATTTATTGAGGAAGAGTTCATCACAGGTTGCAAGCTATGATGTGTTTGTGAAACCTTCTGGTTTTAGATGTAGGCTAAGTCAAAATGCCAGGTGTAAAGGACTGGCAATAGGATGCAGGGATCTTGTTGTCTTGAGTGCTCTCTGAGGCATCTGGTGGGCCACTGTGAGATTCAGGAAGCTGGACTAGATGGCCCTGTGGCCTGATTCAGCAGGGCTCCTCTTATGTCCTTACCAGGAAGGTGTACTTGTCCATGCTTGAAAACTAGAATAACATCTTGAGCTGATTTTCAATGTTAATTGGTATTTATAGGTGAGGTTCTATGTAGCCATCATGCCACATGCTTGTAGCTAACAGCTGTGCAGCTGGAGAGAGACACAGAGCTCTTAGGCGGCCATCAGGACCAGCCAGCAAGATTGAGAGATTGGGATTTGTTCTGCTTCCCTCCCTTTATGGTGGTCCTTGCCACCTCTTCTCAGAATTCCAGAAGTGCTCACAAGGACGTCTAACAAGGATGGGGACCTCAATCCCACAACTGGCAAAACAAAGTAAAATGGGCTGCCTCAATTGAAACCTAAGTCCAGGCTACGTGATGGATTATCCAAGGACATGGGTATTGGTCCTTAGGCCTTAGGAGGTATTAGGCCTTAGGAGTGGACCTCAACAAGTGGGAAACCCTGGCCTCTGAGCGGCCCGCTTGGAGGCAGGCTGTGCAGCATGGCCTTTCCCAGTTTGAAGAGACACTTGGCCAACAGTCTGAGGCTAAGAGGCAAAGAAGGAAGGCCCATAGCCAGGGAGACAGACCAGGGACAGACTGCACCTGCTCCCAGTGTGGAAGGGATTGTCACTCCCGAATCGGCCTCTTCAGCCACACTAGACGCTGTTCCAGAACCACCTTTCAGAGCGCGATACCATAGTCTTTCGAGACTGAAGGTTGCCAACAACAAGGGTATTGGTCCCTGTTTCTTCAAGGGCAGTTATCAACCCCTCCCCCCCCAAAGCTGCATTTGTCTTGAAAATGGCCATCTTAGAGACATGAGCTCTCAACTTTAATCCAATGTAAGAAGTCTTCGAGTCTGAAGTGATTTTGTGATTAACCTGCTTCCCCTCTAGTCAACTGGCCCTCAGGCTAGAGAATGGTCAGCGGTGGAGATATCAAGCTGTGCCTCCCCAAACACCTAATTAACAGCCAGGCTTGACTGCAAGGAGGACACCATGGGAGGTGAGTGAGTCTGCGAACCGGGGGGGGGGTGGCAGGGAGAGACGGAATTTGCTAAGAAATTAGCTCCAGCCCAAACTCTATCAAATGGCCCTGGTTTGCATATTGATCCCTAGCGAACACACGTAGATATGCTGTGCTGAAACAGTGCTGGGTTCTTATATAGGAGAAACCTTGTTAGATGCCCGCAAGGAGGAAAATGCAAGGAAATGGATCTTCTCGCTTTTCTCAGAGATAAGGTCAGGAAAGGTGGGATATCAAACCAGAAAATGGAAGATCCCAGGAAATTTTCAGGCCCCATCCTTTGGCTCCCAGGCTGCTTTTGATGCTGGGCTTGGGTACAATTTACTCTCTGCACCCCCTTCTCATAGGCCCTGGACATCACTTATTCAGCATTTGGGGTAGAATTCAGGCAATGAGGGGAAACTGAGTGCGCTCTGTTTTATTATGACTTTGCATGCTGAATGGCAACATGATGCTGAATTTTGCATGATGGGGAGAAGAACTTAAAGAGATCACTTTTCACCTTCATCTGGCTTCCGGGCTTCCCAGAAGACATCTGATTGGCTACAGAGAGAAACAGGAAGCTGGATTAGGTGGACCTTTGGTGAGATGACTCTTAGAAACCGAAGAACCTATCTTCCATTGAGTCGGATCTTTGAGCTCCCTAGCTTTGTACAGAGGGTCCTTGATATCTGCGGGTGAAATGTTCCAGGACTCCCTGTGGATATCAAATTCAATAGAAAATTAAGCCCATGGGGGCTGCACGATGCTGCAATTTCTTCCCTGGAGGCCACACATGGAAGCCACTTCCGGTCACAGCTGGGAGGAAGGTCTTCTGAGACCTTCCAGCTGCAGACTCAGATATTCAGATCCACAGATGCCAAGCCCACAAATAAGGACAGCCCACTGTGTTGTCAACATTGATTGGCAGTGCCTTTCCAGGGTTTCTAATGGAAAGCTTTCTCTGCTCTACCTGGAACTTAAACCCTGGAATCTTGTGCACACAAAGCGGATGCTCTTCCACTGACCTACAGCCCCTTCCCAGTTCTTACTATTGCTTTTGTCCCATGCTGGCTATGAGTTATGTCCCACCTTTCCTGACCAGTCAGCTAACCAAGTAGATAAAATACGATTATTTTATTGGTTGGTTGGCAATTATTGCTACTGTAAAAGTATAAAAACTAATATTATTTCAGAGGGGTAATTTGGGCAGAGCCTGAGGTGCATGTGACTGGGGCACTATGCCAAGAGGGCCCTCATGATTGTCCCTCAGGCTCCACCCTATTTACAGAGGAGGCACCATGGCCCTGGAACTTGGGATTCATCTCCCTTCCACCGTGGCGTGGTCTTTAGCCTTTAAATACTGGTTACGCCTTCATTTAAATTCTCAGCCTGATTCCCTTCTTTCCAATCTCCTAAAAGATTCCTATACTTCAACTTGGTTCAGCTTCTTCGAAGCTAAACTCCAATCCTTGGACATTACCTTAGAATCACTTGCCGATTCTGGTCTTAATCAGGCCCACTCCATCATCAAGACCAGACTTTTTGAAGTCGAAACCCAGTTATTATTATCTACCATTAATTCCACCTGCTCCCCCCATTACTTCGGCCTACTACCATCTTTTGGCTGTGACGCCAATTATTTTAGGGAACTAATCAATCCAAGCAAGAGGCGGGCTTTCATGCTCGCCAGACTTAATATTTTTCCCTCTGCAGTCCTTGAGGGAAGATTTCATAATGTCCTGTTCGATAGCAGGATCTGTAAATTCTGCTTTCTGGAACCCGATACGATGGTTCATATTTTGTGTCATTGCCCTGCTCTCCGAACACTTCGTGATACCTTTTTAGGTCCAATTCTGTTTACCCTTTCTGGCTCACCTGATGATTTTTTGCGTTTCCTTTTGGAAGATATTTCTGTGGTTACTACCAATTTGGTTGACAACTATCTGTTAGCTGTCATAAGGGAAAATATCCTCATGTGTTCCCCCAATTTGAATACCATGTGTGAATTGAACTTTGTTGGGTAGACTGTATTTTACTTTGAATTGAACTTTGTTTGGGTAGACCTCCTGTTGGACAGGAGGTCTGGTCTAGAGGGTAGAGCCTCCATTTGCCTGAAGATAACATCCACAAGGTCGCCAGTTCGAGGCCACCGGCACCGTGCGACCTTGAAGCAGCTGACAAGCTGAGCCAAATTATTCCATCTGCTCTGAGCGTGGGAGGATGGAGGCCAGGATGGAGGCCAGATCAGAACGAAACATCTGAATTTGTTGTGGCTCTTGAAAGATAGAACCTTCTTTCAATTGCAAAAATCCCTACGGGGATTTAAATTAGCCTGCCTATGTAAACCGCCTTGAATAAAGTCTTGAATAAAGACCAAGAAAGGCGGTATATAAATACCTGTATTATTATTATTATTATTATTATTATTATTATTATTATTTTAGGTTTCCTGTGTCACTCAAAATTGTTTGAATGCCAATAAAGGTTCTCGAACTTGAGTTACTGATTATTGATTACAGAGGAGGCGCTGGTTGTTTTGCACCCCTGTTCCTTCTCCTTCAAAGGGAAGCCTCCATGTGAAAAGGAATGAGGGGGTGTAAAGCTACTATAGCAAGTGCTCCCTTTTCTGGGGAGAGCTTGGAAGCGATGCCATGTGACATAGTGATATCACTGCCCTGGGAGCTGGCACAGGGCATTATGCTTCTGTTATTACTATTATAAGGGACCTTTTGTGATGGTTTTCTTACTTTTTTTTGGGGGGGGGGGGAAGGAACTAACCCTTTTCAGCCCATCACATCTTCTTTCCTAGTGTGGCTGTTTGCTGGTGTCTCTTTTGTGCCTTTCTTTTAAGATTACGAGCTTCCTAGGAGAGGGACCCATCTTCTGATCACTTTGCTGTGTCACCTGCTTTCTGAACATTTTGGTGGAAAAGTGATATGATGATGATAACATAAGCCAGTGGTTCCCAAATGGTGAGCCATGGCTCCCTGGGGAGCCATGGAAACCAGCCAAGGGAGCCGCAGAATCCTTGAGAAAACCTGTCAACCTATACAATGTATAGGATTGTAGCCCTAATGGGGAGCCCTGACCAAAGGCCCAGTAGGTCAAGGGAGCCGCCAGTCGAAAAAGTCTGGGGACCACTGATGTAAGCCATTCTTAATCTTTAAAAACACAATCAAATATTAAGAGCAGCAGAGGAAAATTCAAACAAAAGATGTGAGAATACACACATGAGAACCTTCTTTGGTGTTCCACCCATCATAATCTCAGGTCCCACCTACTTGGCCCTTTTCTTTCTTCCCTTCCTGTTTCCCTTGTTGATCCTTTCCCAATTCTTCTTAGCGATTATTCCCCTCCCATCACCAATCTGGTGGCGGAATTTTTAGCGGTAGTCTCTATGGCAAAGGCCAGAAGCTAATACCTGGTAAAGTGTATTTATCTGCTATGTTATATTTATTATTGTCTGTGGACTTCCAATATGCCAATAAAGATTTACCAAAGTAAGTAAGTTACACACATGTGAGAATATGTACATATGCGTGTGTGGGTGTTGCGCTGGGTGCGTACATGGGATGAAAGAACTGTGATTAGGCTGACGGAGTTTGATGCTCAATGTGAAATCTGGCTTGCTGCACTGGGACAATAAATAATAGAGAGTCACAGTGCCCGGCAGAAGCTGGCCCCATACTGCTTGGCCTCAGGCAAAATAAGGAAAATTCAGTGCCCACAAGGTCTAGAACAGTGGGATTAATAACACATCAATTTTAATGCGGATTTTTTTTTCTGCTTCATAAACAGCAAAGTGAATGTTTGAGCATCTCAGCAGGGGGTTAATGAGGACTCTGATTAGTTATTCAGATTTCCTTACACTGCCTCAATCCATCCTCCAAGAGGGGGAGGAAAGGGGGATGTACAAAGAATCTCTTAAAAATACAGTAAATACATTTCCTTCCCGTCCTCCAGTCCACACCCCCGCCCTGTGTTGTCAAGTCGGCTCCAGTTATAGAACAACAATACTTCACCAAATTCATCATTCTGTTTTTCTCAGTGATTTCAAACTTTGCAAAGATCATGTAGAGGGTCTCCAGTAAATTATCCCCAAAGAATGAGAGCTCACAAAAATATCATGCCTGGATTGATGTCACTCAGAATCATTTCTCTTACTAGGGGGGAAGATATTCTGCACAAAACCCCAAAGTATGCTCAAGCCTTCTTATGAGAAAAATTAACCCTCCAACAGCCCTATGACAAGATATAAGATTGCTCCATCTAAAGAATACACCTTTCTCAATTAGGGTTTTTGTTCTTGGTTTCAAGATCAGCAGGTGAAAAGGGGGAGGGGTAAAGGATATTGATGATAAAAAGGGATAAGGGCACCAAAGCAGAATGTGTGGTACCAGTGTAATGGTATATTTTTAAAAGGGTGGAAAATGAAATTTATTGGAGTGGAGGCTACAGGCAATTGAAAAATGGGCTTTGATAGAAATGTCAGTAAAGATCTGTACTCCTTTTCACCCTGAGATTCCATTTACTGTTGGGACTGAGGCATAGAACTCAATGAAGCTTCTTCTCTGACAAGGATCAGGCCCGACCACTATTTCCTGGAACTCACCATCTTCTACAGAAGCCAAGGGATTGAGAGCCCACTTTCCCTGTCGCTGACCTACTAGAGGGGTTTCAGGGGAGTTGGGTCATCTAGACCCCATCAGTTGGACTCAATTCCACAACCAGGTTCCCACCAATTCCCCGCACCCCAAGAGTATCAGAAATGTAGGATCTGGGCTGAACTGGGCAGGATGTGTGGTCCGGAGGATGAGCTGCTGCCTTGCCTGATAAAGCTCAAGCAGGATCAGCAGCCTTGGATGGAAGACTGAATGCCAAAGACTGAAGCCACTGACAGATCTCTGTGGAGGAGTGTGAAGGAATGTGGAGAGTCAGCTGGCAAAGAACTGGAAAGCTCCTGGGGCTTGATTTGCAGTTTCATGTGAAAGCTTGGAAGCGCAAGGGCTGGCAAGCCAGGATGACGACTGCACTTTGAAGGGAAATATCTGGAGAAATGGAGGGTTTTAGGAGTCTAGAAAATAGGGATTGTTCATGGAAGGAATCAAATAGAGACATTGCCACATATAACATCCACTCATTTATTGTCTGCTTCCAGAGAAGGGAAACAACAAAGTGCTTCTTCTTTATTCACACATTTCTTGCTTGTCTAGTAAGAATCCAGAGAGCTGGGAAATTCAGACAACAGTGCCTTCCCCTGTATCTGTTGTAAGGCAGGTTTCATTTTGCAATTATGGGATCTGAGATCAATAAGAGCTACTGTTTGAAGCGGACCAGGGCAGGGGGTGTGAAGTGAGAAGGGCCTGACAGTGTAAGCTCAGCAGCTGTCAAAGCTATCAAGACTGAGCAGCCACGGCTGGTTTTGTGATATGCTGACAAACTGAGAACCTTCACTTTATGACCTGAATCTGATTGTTGCTAGAAGGAGTGTTTGTTCCCTTCTGTGACCCAGGGAGGAGGCTCTACTTTGAAATGAGCTAGAGAGGCAGAGAGAAAGGGGGAAAAAAAGCTGATATTCAAGCTTAGGAAAGCAAAAACAAAGCAAGGGAAAGGGGCAGAACAGATTTCACAGGGGACTGCCTAGGATCTGTGTCAGGCTACACGGCCCCAAATCACAAATGTCCATATTTGTGGACAGGAACTTTGGGCCAATCAAGATCTCCCATCTTCAAAATGGATCCAGCACAAATATGCTTTTAATTTTAAACAGTAGTGTGTGGAACAACTCACTCGTATGTGTTCTGGGTTGGCCCAGTCATGAAGCAAGGCTAAATGGACTGCTTCAGGGGGTGGGTTGGTTTACAGGGGCCGCACTGCAGGCCACCATCCAGCGATTGTGATGAAAACGGGAAGCGGTTTGAAAGGAAAGAAGGAAATGTGGAAATGATTTAAATAGGAAAAGTGAAAAATGGGAAGAAAAGGCCTGATGCAGGCAAGAAAATGTCATGAGTTGGTTCTGTGCAAGGTCCATTGGTTGTGGAGACTAGATTTAGTGGATGAATATAATAATTGCACTGGCCTAGATGCCTTTAAAAAGGAATTGGACAGATTTCTGGAGGAAAGGTCCAGCACAGGTTACAAGCCACGATGGATTTATGCAGTCTCCTCATTTTAGAAGTATGCTATTCCTGAATACCAGATGCAAGGGCGTGGCGACAATGCAGGTGTCTTGTGGGCTCCCCAAGGCACCTGGTGGGCCTCTGTGAGATATAGGAAGCTGGACAAGATCAGCCTTCCTTCAATGAGGTCTAGGTGGTGTGCATAGTTCATTCCCTCCTTTTTGCCTCAGAACAACCCTGTGAGGTAGGTGAGACTGAGAGAAAGTGACTGGGCCAAGGTCAGCCAGAAAGGTTAATGTCTGAGCAGGGCTTTGAACCTGGATCATCCAGGTCTAAAGTCCAACTCCTGAACTGGAAATCACCAATGTTCTGCCCTGTTTCCCTCATAAACACAGAGGGACGGGCTTATATTAAGTGAGTGCACTGGTCTATGGAGCTCAGGACTGTTGACACTGAGTTCAGACAGGAATTTTTCTTTGCTGGGATATGCTTTTCAAACTGGGAGATGCTGGGGGACTTTCCGTGTGCAAAGCAGGTGCTCTTCCACTGAGCTACTTTCCCCTCCCAGTCCCTCTGCACCACTACCATGTAAGGTTTGCAGACAAAGAACTTCCTTTCTCTAGTTTTCTCCTTCAATGTAATAGGGAAGTCATTTATTCCTTCATAACATTTGCTTGAAGGAACGTTAGACCTGAATTATAGCCAGGACCATTATCTCACAATAACTGTCTCAGAAAATGTTAATGCCCGGATCATGCAGAATGCCATATTACAGTTTTTATGGTGGACATAACATTTTTATGAACTTTTTCTCAGGTAACACCACCATTTACTACAGAGAGGAGCACCTGCGATGGGTTCATTAGCCTGGGCATAAACTTCAGGAAAGCCCTGGAGCACTGGGCTGGAGGCGACCAACATAGGGTTCACCTCTCAATGGTTTATCTCATGTGCGGCCAGCAACACACCATTCCTGGTATGTGCCAAAGAAGAGAGCTGGTCAGTCCTCATGCATGCAAGAGGCGTGATTTCTCCATGCTCTTTTCCTGTGGCAACCTGATTTTGCCAGGAAGAAAAAGGAACTATCAGGAGGTGATAAGAAACAGGAGCAGACAGTCATCTTCTGCTGAACTTTGGGGACCTCTCTCTCCAGAGAAGTCAGAACAATTACTTAAAGGGCTTCTTATTCTGCCCTGTGAAAAAAAATAATGGTTTCAAAGTAGCCATATTTTATACAGACTTCCATAAAAGGACTCATAAAGATAGTGTTTAGTATTTTATATCTTCACACAAAAATAATGATCCTAGATCTTTGCTCCCCAATGCAGAAAATGTTTTAAATGGGTTTACGTCTCTCACCTCTGGAATAATTTTATTTCTTTAAAAAAAAAAAAAAAAAGAAAGGTTGAATTTATGGTCTTGTTCTTTATCTGCCTCCAGCTTCCATTAAGCACCATAACTATTCCATTACAGGCAGGCTGGGTCCCTCTCCTTGCACCTTCTTGTGGGGGTTACATCATTTCATTATTCTTCCAGACAGAGTGCTGCTTAACCCCTGACACTGCTAGTAAAACCGAGATGCCCAACATCAGTTTACAGTAGTTAGGGCTGACAAGTGTCAGCGCAACACACCCAGGGGTGGAGGCATAAAGGCAGCTGAAATGACCTGGTCATTCCCTCTCAATGGGCAAAATTACTTTTGGAATATTCACAATGACATTAGATGATCCTGCGACAAAAGATTCATGTCAACCTCTCGCAAAGAACACCCAGTGCAAGTGTGCAAGTTAACGGCAGGGACGCTGCGTCTTGGGAGCCTGTTGCAAGGCTATCTCCCTATCTCAGCTTTAAAACCAACTTCATTATTCATCCGAATGTGAACGAAAAGCATGGGTGATGCTCCTCTGTTGTTCCACTGCAGGTGACAGTGGTGGGGAATACTCCAAATATATAAATTTCATGTGAAAACACCCTGCACATGAAAAGCTACACTGTCAGGGCGGAAGGATTTACTCTCCCTGATGCGCTAGCTATTCATATGCAATGATAGGGATCCCCAAATGAGAATCTGGCTTACTGGTCAGGCATTAGTTGTGGTTACCACAACCTACTTCCTCTCCTCTCCAGTGAGCCTACTGGAATGTTGAGCACTTGAGAGACAGTGAGACGAGGTCTTTTCCCATATGCACCAACACTGAAAGGAAAGAGAAAACGAAGCCTCCAGCAAGATGTGCATGGTGCTGAGAGTCCTGGGGGGGAGCACCTGCCCCAGAGAGTAGGTTTTCAGATGTCTGAGCAAAGAGGCTCTTGTTTGTGAATGGGTGAGCAGTCAAACATGTGCAGTAGTGAAGTCCCAGAAACAACCAGACCACTGGTTTGTCAGCATGTTTGAATGGAATGGGATAAGACAGTGGTTCCCAAATTTTTTAGCACTGGGACCCACTTTTTAAAATGACACTCTGTTGAGACCCACCTAGCTTTATGAGGCTTTTAAAAAAAAAAGTTTCACTTAAACCATCTGTTCAGGCCTGTTTTTATCTACGGTGTGCGCGTAAGAGGGCAGTCTTCTGGAGTGTTGGTTGAGCTCTATGTTCATTGATTGGGACCATACTGGCAGCCTTGTGATTCCCTTCACCTGGCCTTCAATAAGAGCTGAAGTATGTTTGCTTACTCACAAGTAAACACAGACATTTGGCTCGGTTTTGCTTTCCATAGGGCTCAATAGCTTGGAGGGGGGACTTCCTTCTTGAAGATTTGTTGGGGAGTATGTTCATCAGACTGGAACCATTCTGATGGCGTTGCATTCCTGTCAGTCAGCCCTTAGAATTGGACCAAGGCATGCTTGCCTACTCATGGGTCCCACACAAACATGCTGCTCCTCTTCGGTTTCCTTAGGGCTCAATACATATGCCTTGCTAGCTATCAGCTTGTCAGTTTCGTGATCCACCAAAAATCAGGTTGCAACACACTGGTGGGTCCGGACCCAAAGTTTGGGAACCACTGGGGTAGGACGTAGTCAAAGCTTGTTCATTTTGCGCTTCAACAAGAAGGAGGACCAGTTCATATAAGAAAATAGGTGCATTGTGAATTTGGGCTGAGGGGATGGATGCATCTTCTGGAAGGCTTCCATTCACACTCAGTTTGCAAATCAACATATATTTATTGCACTAGTCAAAGACCAATGCTCTATAAAGCTCTGAACATTGTAGCCTTTCCTTGTAAGGATGGTGCTCCGGTCCATGCTCATTTTGGTTACCCTCTTTCCACACCTTGTCTAGCATGCCGCCTTCTTTTATTTGTGGGTGACCATATACAGTCCTTCGATATGGAAGGTCAGGTTTAAACTTCCAACAGCACTGGAATTACACCCAACCAGGAAGGCTTCCCCCTGAAACTTAAATCAATTCTGATAAGTTGGTTGATCTTAAGGTTTGCAAATTGCTTGTTTGCTTTTCCAGCTGGAGTTGTTAATTCAGAACAATTAACATGCTGTTTAAAACTGAAATGAAGCATATGGAAGGGGTCCCAAAGAAAAGCCGTCTCTGTTTACAGCATCTCTTTAGTGTCAGAGAGGGAGTCTGCAAAGCAGGCTGTTTTCAGCAAGAAGGAGGGGTGTAGGTTCTGGGCTACTCAAGAGCAGGTGTGGCATCTTTCACTTTCTTTAGGGAAATAACAAATGTCTGGTGCGCAAGCTCTGGCAATACATCTTCATTTTAAGTACTTAGCTGATTTCGGTTCATCAAACCAAGGCTTAACATGGGGCTGATTTCTCTTTCTTGCAATCTGAACATGTCGTAAGGCTCTCCGTACCCAGCAACTACACCAAATACATTCCTCATGGGAACATGTGAAGCTCTGCATATATTCAGCCCATCTAGGTTGGTTTTGTCTACACTAGTGGTCTTAGAAACAAAGAGGGAAGGGACCTTGGAAGTCATCAAGTCGAACCCTCTGCTCTGTACAGGTGACTGATACAGCATCCCTGACAGATGGCTGCCCAATCTCTGCTTGAAAACCTCCAGTGAGGGAGAGAAGTGGGGCTGGCCTTAGGACAATTCACATTTGGCCCCGCAGCTCCTAAGGCCTCCTAAGGTCTTTGACTAGTGCATGGGTCGGCAACCTGCGTTTCTAGAGCCACATGCGGCTCTTTCAGCTGTCTGCTGCGGCTCCTCTGGGTGAAAGTGGCAAAGAGTGTGACAGGAGGCACCTGTGTTGGGAGTGCAGGCTGCTTCCCTCTGCCCCCTGAGCTCACTGCCCTCCTCTCCCTTCACCCCCACCTGCCCCACATTGGTTTCCCTTTTCAATTTTGCCCGCTCTGCAGGCTTAAGCTCCCTGTTTTTCCCTTCCCCAACTCTCCAGCAGGCTCAGCCAATCAGCATACAGCAGGCTCCTGGCTTTTTCTGTTGGAATGGCTCAGAGCCCTTCATTGGCTGACCACCAGCCAATCCTGAGCCGCCTTCCTCCTCAGCCATTGCAAGCCCTTGCAGCCCGCCTTTCCCTGAGCAGGTCCCCACTCAGTGCAAGGAGAGGCTTTTCCTCCACAGCAGAGGAGACATCCTGTGTGTCTACTCAGTAGTAAGCCCCATTACAGTGGATGAGGCTTGCTCCCAGGAAAGGGTGCCTGGGATTGCAGCTGTGGAGCCTGCTCCTATGCATGTCTACTCAGTTGTAAGCCCCATTACAGCGGATGAAGCTTACTCCCAGGAAAGGGCGCCTGGGATGGCAGCCTTGAAGTCTGCTCAAGGCCAAGCACAAGGACGGGTGAGTGGGAGCCCGCGCAGGTCTGCTCCAGAGTAAGCCCTGATGTAGTCCCTGGGCTACTCCCAGGAAGGTGTGGAGGGCTGTATCCTCAGCCTCCTCCTGTGCAGGTCTACTCACAAGTAAACTGTAGTCAGTGGGGCTTCCTCCCAGGAAGGTGTGGAGGGCTGCAGCCTCAGCCCCCTCCTATCCAGGTCTACTCACAAGTAGTCAGTGAGGCTTCCTCCCAGGAAAGTGCGGAGAGGACTGCAGCCTGAGAGCTCCAACCAACTTGTCTGCTCAGAAGTCCCATTGTAGCCAATGGGGCTTACTCCCAGGATAGTGTGGAGAGAGTTGCAACCTGAGTGAGGGAGGGCAGACAGGCAGGCAGGGCAGAAGCTGGCCTGTGGCTGCCCCCCCTTCTCTTCCTCACCTCTGGAGTCTGTGTCCTTTTTTCCTTCCAGCAGGGTGCCTCTGGAAGGTTGGGGGGGGGGGTTCTTTAGTATCTATATAAGATAAGCAGATGTCATAACTGCCATATGTATTGGAATCCTGGAAGATCTGGTGAGGAGGTAGATGTGGTGTCAGCAGTGGCCCCTTTAAGGGTAAGGCCTGGGCATCCAGCAGAGTGTGCTGCACAGCTGCAGCCACTTGAAGGCAATAGGGCCCTCAGGGATATGAGGAGCACCTGGGAAAGGGGGTGTGGGTTTGTTGAAGGAGTGCAGGTTGGAGGTAGGAGAGAAGAGGAGACTGACTGACTGGGCTTATTGACTTTGACTTGGATACTCTGACTGATTTGACTGACTGACTTTGGAATCTGATCTTGGACTATGACTTGGCTTATTGACTTTGGACTCTGCCCTGGATACTCTGACTGACTTTGTGACTAATGGACTGCTGGAGACACTGGAGTTTGGTGTGTGGTCGCTGTGCCCAAGACCTGCTGAGGACCCAGGGTCTGCTGTAGTGGTGGGAGGCTGCTGGCAAGAGAGAGGACCTCTGCAGGTTGAACAGGCCAGCTACCCTGGAGGTGGGGTCCAGCAGGACTGCAGGGTAGAACGAGGGTCATTCATTGGGGGAAAGAAGGGGAGCTAACTTGCTTAAAGTGGGCCTAATTCTCCAGGCAGAGAATGGCCTTGGAATCAGGCAAAACACCATAGAGGACCAGGCGTCTGAAAACACAGGACAAGAATGTATGACAAAACTAACTAAAAGCTACAAGAGGGGGCTACATTATAAAAATGGGACCTATAAGAGCATAAAGGTGAAAAAAACTATATATGCAGTATTATCTACATTTTAGACGTCAAAAGGGTTTTGTGGCTCCTGAGGTTTTTTTCCCTCCGGAAAATGGGTCCAAATGGCTCTTTGAGTGTTTAAGGTTGCCGACCCCTGGACTAGTGCAATTAGTCTTTGACTAGTACAGGGGTGCCCAAACCCTGGCCCTGGGACCACTTGCAGCCCTCAAGGCCTCTCAATGCGGCCCTCGGGGAGCCCCCAGTCTCCAATGAGCCTCTGGCCCTCCGGAGATTTGTTGGAGCCCACACTGGCCCAACGCAACTGCTGTCAGCGTGAGGATGACTGTTTGACCTCTCACATGAGCTGTGGATGAGGACTCCCTCCACTGCTTACTGTTTCACATCTGTGATGCAATAGTGGCAGCAAAGGAAAGGCCAGCGTTGCTTTGTGCAAGGTCTTTTACAGGCCTTGAGCTATTGAAAGACCTTCATTCATTCATATAAGTTCATCTTTAATATATTCACTTATGTAAACTTATGAAAATTTATTCAAATTTTAAATGTAAATTAATTCTTTTTTTCCCCGGCCCCCGACACAGTGTCAGAGAGATGATGTGGCCCTCCTGCCAAAAACTTTGGACACCCCTTGACTAGTGCAATAAATGCATGTTGATTTGCAAACTAAGTGTGAATGGAAGTAGTCCTGGGACTCGCTCTATGCCTTCCAGAAGATGCATGCATCCACTCAGTCCAAATTCACAATGCATCTATTTTCTTATATGAGTTGGTCCTTCTTCTTGTCGAAGCGCAAAAAGAACAAGCTTTGACTATGACCTATCCCAGTGGTTCCCAAAGTTTGGGTCGGGACCCACCAATGTGTTGCAACCTGCTTGGAGAGAGTTGGTGGTGGTAGCAGTGACATATTCTGGCTGAAAATCACGTCGAATGCCCCATGGCCTCCCCAGCAATAAGCGGCAATGCCACCAGCATCAGCTGGATTCATGGATGGGCTGGGCCTGAACCCACAAAAAAAAAACCAGGCTAAAACTCAAGTACCAAGCAAATGGCAATGCCACTCTGCCCTTCTTTCCATTTCACATCATTGTGCCAATTAATCTTCCTTAGTGGAGATTTACAAGGACCATTTTAAGAAAGCCTCAGCAATCAGATATCTTATCAAATGCCGCCTCAATTATTCAGATAATCCCAGCCTCTAAACTTGGGCACAGTTTAGGGGAAAGGGGGTCCCTATTAACTTGCCGCCACTTCCCCATCACGTCCGACATTTCTGAACTTCACGTCTGATTACTAAAATTTGCATTCAATTTAATTCCCCCCATCTGGACTAAATGAATAATCCAAGTACCTACCTCAGCCTTAATTACATTTGTTAAATTAAGAACTGGAATGGGAGAAATTGAAATGCATATAGTTCTTCAGACAGACAAATGGCAGGTTTGGCCAGCACCAACGGCTGTCTCGCTATCTCCTGTTCCAATTTCTTGCTCATCTCTATGAACCATACATCAGCAAGCAAATACATAAAGGAAAACTGGAGAAAAACAAAAAACAAATCTTTATACATGATGGAACAATGGACGATCTTTTGACATTTTCAGTGCGGTTTGCAGGAGAAAGCGATAAGACGCCATAAATTCGTGTACTTCTGCGTATTTCTTGGCTTCAGCTGCTAGAATTTCCATCTCTTTATGCAGGATTCCTGGGGTGCAGAAATCCTTGATAATGCCAAACAATTCGACACTTAATTTTTTTCTCTTTGCTCAGTACAACACAAAATAATGACCTCAAGCTGCCAGCTGCTGGGAGTGAAACCAGATGCCATATTCCCTTTGCACAAGGAAAATATATATATATATCACTGGAGTTCTGAGACCACACAAATGATAGGCGTTCATAAGATGTGAACCTCAGACTCGGGAATCATGACCGGGTTATAGTACCCCTGGAATACAATGTACAGTCCTGGACATCACATCTCAGAAAGAACAAGGAGCTAGAAATAAGCACAGAAGAGGGCAGGGCTGGCCTTAGGGCAATGTGGCCTATGCTGTGACATTGGGCCCCACTCTCTGGGGCCCTGCGCTGGGGCAGCGGGTGGATCCCCCACTGCTGCAGCCAGCATCTAGCGGCCGGGGAGGGCAGGGTGGTAAGCAGAGTGTGGGCTTGCTTGCCCTCCCCTGGGACTTTTTGGCTTGAAATGGGCCTCCCGGAAGCAGTTGGGAGTGACATCATGTCACTGTCAACTATTTCCAGGTGCAATGCTTTCCACGCAGCACCACAAGTGTCTGGCTTGCAGTGGCTGCAGTTGCCGTGGCAGCCTGGCAAGTGGGGGGGGGGTCAACACAAGTGTCCTGCATTGGGCCCCACTGACCCTGGCAGTGGGTGACCAAAATGATTGGGGGACTGGAGCGTCTTTGTTAGGAGGAAAGGATACAGTGTGTGGAACTGAGCATAAGTGAAAGATGATGACATGATGAGGACTATCAAATTTCACATGGCGTGGGGTGGAGTCAATACTCAGTGCAGTTGCTGGGAACCTCGGAGGACTCCGGGAGGAACTGCTAAATAGATGTGTTTCCAGAGGACCTCAGCAATGAGGGACTCTTCACTGTCTAAGAAGAAGACATGAAGGCTGAGAGCTTGAACCCAGGGGATCTCTAGGGACAGCAGGTGGGGAGGTGGGGAGGGCACCAGGATGAGGTCTCTTGTTATCTGGTGTGCTCCCTGGGGCATTTGGTGGGCCGCTGTGAGATACAGGAAGCTGGACTAGATGGGCCTATGGCCTGATCCAGTGGGGCTGTTCTTATGTTCTTATGATCGCAGAGGAAATCCCCAGAAATTGCTCTATGCTGGATCACATCATATACCGGACGCCATCTTCGGAGCAGACAGTTTTGGATAGCTGGGTACCACCCCCCCACGGCCTAGATACAACAACATGACAGTGAAAAAAGCTTTAAACTGTGAGTAACCAGTTCACTAAAAGGCTATAAAAAGAACTGCAATCAAGAGGTTGGAAGGAGGGAAAGATAACTTTTATTTATGTTGGCTGATAGCCACCCAGAGGGGAAAAGAGCGAACCTGAATTTAAAGAAAACCTTGCTGGAGTATTTTTTTTCTTTTTTGTAATAAGGGTGACTGGAAGAAAAGGAGAGTGATAAGAAGATTAGATCACCCTGCTGAAATGGTATGCATGGAAAAGAAATAGATAACTAACTTTTAACGGCTGAAATAACTTTTGCTTTCCTAGCAAGAAGGCTAGATTCAGGCCTGGTCATTTAAAGGCATACTAACTTAATTTGACAATGTTATTGACCTGGATTACTGATCCACCCCTTTTGGATATTAAAAATTAAGGATTACCTTGGACAAGATGGGATGCAAGATAATAAGACTTGGATGACTCTTTAATTGTTTGACTGATTTGACATTGTTATTGACTGGAAGTGGAATATTGACATACCCCTTTTGGATATAAAAATTGGAAATTAGCCTTACAAGAAGGTGAAACCAGATAATGAGAGTTGGTTGATTTTTTTTTTTTTTAATTGTTGGACCATTTTATCTTTGTTTTTTACAGCCAGAGGTATATTGGCTTGATCTGATATTGATAAGAATGGCATTCCAAAATTTAAAGGATGTTAGTAAAAGCCAGTCCTTATTAATGGATTTGTTGTGGAATTTCAGAAGTGAAATGAAGCAACTGGTCAGAAAATTATCTGAACAAATGAAGCAAATTAACTCCTCCCTGACAAGCATGCAGGAACAGATTACAAATAACAGACAAGAAAAAAGAATGGATCATATGTCGGATGAAACTAAAGAAGTGGAGATTTTTGAAATGAGACAGGAGATGGAAAAAGCAACTGTTATTATCAGAATTAAGAATTTTAAGGAAGAAAAAAGAGGGAACTTTCAGAGAGCACATCGTTTCAAAAAGAGGAAGAATTTTTGGATTAAATCCAAAAAGAACAGAATGAAGAAAAAGAAAGAAGAAAGAGAGGGATTAAGAAATTTAAGAGAGTTAAGAAGAAAAAGAAGTAGAAGGAGCAGTGGAAGAAGGAAAATACCGACAAGACAGAAAACAAAGAAAGTACTAAGACAGAAAGTGAAAATGAATGAACAACAAGTAGAATTTTTTTTGGTAGATATTAATGGATCGAATTCTCTTTAGAAGTGAAGAGTATCCCATTAATTATATCAAATAAAAGCAGATGTAAATGAAAACAAACTTGGAACACAAATATTGCGATAATTAAAGTAGTATTAAGATAACTTAAAGGGTTATTTTTTAAAAGAGAAATTATATAAAATGTTTTATAGATGGTATTTAATTCCAGAGAAAATAGTAAAAATGTACCCTGGACCATCAAACAAATGTTGGATAAGTAAAGAATTGAGGGAACTTTTTATTATATGTGGTGGATATGCAAAAAAAGCAAAGAAATATTGGAAAATGATATATAAACTGTTACAAGAGATATTGAAGTGTGTATTACCATTCAAATGGGAAACATTCCTCTTAAATGCGACATCAGAAATTAAGACTCAGATAAGAAATATTTTATTTTAAATATTAGTTTAGTGGCAAGAATAGTGTATAAGTAAAATTTGAAGCCTTTTTGTGATTGGATAATTTTAGATAAAAAATATTGATTGTTTAGTTAAATTATTAATCAGCAGATTAACAAATATGATAATTTTTGTATCGATGAATAATTTTGTTTTTAGACATTATTAATTTTTTTTTACTAATGTATGTTGTAATCGATGGCCAATACCCTCATGTGTAACCTGTGTAGTCCCAGCCCTAAGTC
Organism: Tiliqua scincoides; assembly: GCF_035046505.1. Taxonomy (NCBI): domain Eukaryota; kingdom Metazoa; phylum Chordata; class Lepidosauria; order Squamata; family Scincidae; genus Tiliqua; species Tiliqua scincoides. Next base: position 13,776,507 of record NC_089831.1, read on the forward strand.
TAACCTATTTTCCTTACCTGTATCTGTAATAAATAAATAAACTTTGTTGCAAAAAAAAAATAACAAATTTCACATGGCGTGGAGAAAGTGATGAGTTTTTCACCCTCTCGTGCAACCCATAGTCACTCAATAAAACTGATGTGCCAGATGGACAAAAGCAAAAGAGAGCGACTAAGATGATTACGGGGCTGGGGCACCTTCCTTATGAGGAAAGACTACGGCGTTTGGGCCTCTTCAGCCTAGAAAAGAGGCACCTCAGGGGGGACATGATTGAGACATATAAAATTATGCAGGGGATGGACAGAGTGGATAGAGAGATGCTTTTTACACTCTCACTTAACACCAGAACCAGGGGACATCCACTAAAATTGAGTGTTGGGAGAGTTAGAACAGACAAAAGAAAATATTTCTTTACTCAGCATGTGGTTGGCCTGTTAAACTTCTTGCCACAGGATGTGGTGATGGAGTCTGGCCTGGACGCCTTTAAAAGGGGATTGGACAAGTTTCTGGAGGAAAAATCCATTACGGGTTACAAGCCATGATGTGTATGTGCAACCTCCTGATTTTAGAAATGGGCTATGTCAGAATTCCAATGCAAGGGAGGGCACCAGGATGAGGTCTCTTGTTATCTGGTGTGCTCCCAGGGGCATTTGGTGGGCCGCTGTGAGATACAGGAAGCTGGACTAGATGGGCCTATGGCCTGATCCAGTGGGGCTGTTCTTATGTTCACATATGTTTTCACACAGAGCCTAACTGTTGGAGCAAACCTGGCACAAGATGTGGTGATGGCCACTTGCTTAGTGGGCCGTAAAATGGGACAAAGTCATTTAATGGAGGTTAAGTCTATCCATGGCTAAGAGTCTACATCCTGCTGCCAAGTACAGAGGCGGTTTATCTTTGTATACAATGGGTTGGAGAGCAATGGTAGGAGAATGGTCACTTGTGGGCTTTCCAGAGTCAGCTGGTTGACTCTTTTGAGAAACAAGATACTGGAATAGAAGTGCCCTGAGCCAAATTCAGAAGCTTCTTATGTTCTTCTGCCTTCCAGAGCCCAAAGGAATTTTTTTTTTAAATAAACACTCTTTCCTGGAAGATAGCTCCACTGAGCACAAAGGGTCTTACTTCAATAGTACCTTATCCATGTGGTAAGGAGATGAAAAAACTTAAAAATTTCTGCATCAGAGTGTCAACCTAACTATGCTCATCCCTGATCCCTCAAGTACTCATGGCAGAGGTAGCACTCACTACCCCATCAGGGAGTGTTCAGGGGGCTCCATGGTGCGCTTTTGCCCCAAAGCCCACAATAACCTGGCACCATTAATACAGTTAGCTTCTCTTGCCACACCTGCACACTTTTCACTGTTCTCCTTTCTGCTCTATGCCACGGGGTGTGGGTGTAAGCAGTGGCATTTGAAATTGACATTAAAGCTTCCCAGGTGTCCATTCAAATAAACATTCACCTTGTCATGCACTGGAAGGAAGCAAGACCTCCCAGCAAGTCAGAGGCTTGGACATTCCCGCAGAGCATCTCTGGCTGTGCAAGCTTTCACAGTTCAATTCTCTGGGTTTGCTACCCAAAACAAACCAACACTAAATCCAAAGGCTTCTGGCTGTTGAATCTATTCTAGTATGGGAACATGAAGGGAATCAATAATCCATTTAAAACAAAAAACTGGGTGCATACTTCCCTGAAATAGAAAATGCCTTATAAGCTCCTTTATTCCAAGATACCCAGCTCTGTGTGGCCAGAGTAAGTTCTCTCTGAAAGTTATAATTATGCAGCCTCTGGCTTTCAGAGGGAGCCTATCTCTGAATGCTGGATGCAAGGGAATGACAATAGGATGATGATGATGATGATACAGGTATTTCTATACCGCCTTTCTTGGTCCTCAGATTTCTCCTTAGACTTTATTCAAAGTGGTTTACATAGGCAGGCAAATTAAATCCCCATAGGGATTTTTACAATTTTGAAAGAAGGTTTCTATCTTTCAAGAAACCACAACATTCAGATGTTTCTTTCGGGTCACACATTCTGGCCTCCATCCTCCCACGCTCAGAGCAGATGGAATAGCTCGGCTCAGCTTGTCAGCTGCTTCAAGGTCGCACGGTGCTGGTGGCCTCGAACTGGCGACCTTCGGATGTTATCTTCAGGCAAATGGAGGCTCAACCCTTAGACCAGACCTCCTGCCCTAGATACAGTTCTCTTGTTGTCTTGTGTGCTTCGAGGCATCTGGTGAGGCCACTGTGAGACACAGGAAGCCAGGACTAGATGGGCTCTTGACCTGATCCAGCAGGGCTCTTCTTATATTCTAATGTCCCACTTCCCAAGGAACTTTCCATTTCTAGAGCACTCTGCTCTAACACAAAATGGAGAATTGAAACTCCAGCAACAGCCCTAGAAGATAAGTACCTCCTCAAACTTTCTGCCTCTTAAAGGGCTCATTTGGCATTGCAATGGGAACTTTGTAAGATGGGTTTTAATGGACTTCTGGGACTTCAGAAGTACAGTAACTCCTTGGTATCTGTGGGGAACTGGTTCCATGACCTGCCATGGATACCAAAATCCGTGGATGCTAAAATCCGTGAGAGGCCAGGTTCGTGGTGCCACTATAAGTTACTTGGAGGCCACGCCAGGCCCTCTGGAGGTCATGCCGCCCTCCCAGCATCCTCAGAGATCTTGGTTGCGACGGAAGCCACTAACAGTTCACATCAGTGACTGCTGATTGCCTCTGAGGCACAGGGAGGGATCACGTGGCCTCCCTATGCCTTTGAACACCTTCCGAACATTACTGGAAGTCTCTGGTGTGAATCAGAGGTAGCTTCAATTTGTGTTTGGGAGGCCCTCTGAGGCCTAGGCTCAGCATCTATGGATACTGAGCCTGCAAATAAGGAGTCTGTTATTTCCAAAAATCGGTTAAATCGAGAAACATTAAAAAAGGGTTCACTGCATAGGAACACCCCCACCCCGTCACAAGGCTATCCACAAGATAGGAAAATGACTCATGCCAGGCACAAGGAAAAGAGAGATAGGAAGGAAAGACAGACTATAGACTTCCTTGCTAAGTTCCAGAGTCTTTCTACGAGGCTATCAGGCTCATTTTTTTTTCCACTCCCAAGAAGCATGGAATTTGATTTACCACCAGGAGGGGAAAAAAAAAAAAGCCCCCAAGAAACAAGCAAGTGGACACATCCAGCATTCAGATTTGCAGCCCCATGTTCCCATTTGCACCAACAGTAAATCACTTCAATTGGTACATGGATTCTGGCAGAAAGAAAGAAATCTGCCACGTCGTAATCACCTGCATCAGACTGGAGGAGCTTGTCATTATAACTTCAATCCCCCGGTTCTCTGATTTACATGTATAAATAATCCTACTCAGTGACATTCACCCTAGAGACTAATAATAGATTTTCTGTGGGAGCAGACACAGAAAACACAAAATAAGAATGACACACACACGGCAAGCCAGGGTGAAGGGATGGCGACAAGAGCTCCAGGAGAAGTCCCCGGGGGTTGCAGAGGAATAAATGAGTGGGCTGCAGCCTGCATCCCAACACACTCAGCTCTACATGCTACGTTTATCGGTCACTTCGGCTCTGTTGTTGCAAAGGATGGTAGAATCGAAGGAGAAACAGCTTCTGTGAACGGCCCTACAAAAAAGGCATTGATTACTTTCAATCAATGGTATTTTTTAAAAACTTAGAATCTGGCAATATAAGACTATTTTAACTATCCCTGTTAAATGGTGAGAAACATTATGGGTCTGAAAGGAAGGTCTGAGAAATTTGACTTTTTCTTTCCCGATGGCTCAAGTTATATAAAATCAATAGCCTTGTCTGGGCTGAACTTATGTGCAGCATCTTTCCATCTTCTAGCAGATCAATGCTGGGTCCGGGGGGGGGGGCAGGGATAGTTCTAGGGACATTGTGTCCAGCGATAAAATGGCCAGAAAGGATCTATGGCAAAGATGATTCACAGATGGCTCTTCATGAACCATGGACAGTGCTCCCACCTCTTTTCCAGTGCAAAACATTCACGACTAGGGACAACATCCTTGCTCCAAACTCTTGCAAGCTCCTCTTTGCAGCATTATCTCTCATGCCATATTGCATTGTTCAGGACACAAGAGAGGCAAGGACTCTTATTTGCAAGATGACATAGCAGATAATTCTTGAGACGTATACACACGATAGCATCAGAATTCTTCTTCTGCGGTGTTGTCACCAGGGAGCCTATGTGCTCCTGCACTTTCATTAAACCCCGCACAAAAGAGATCTTGACCAATTGTATCTATGATCACACCAAGACTGCTTTCTTGCAGGGTCCATAGGCAATATGTACATCAGTGACATGTATATGTGGCGTGGGGGGGGGAGGTGCAAATGGACTGAAGGTTTTGGCCATCTGTGATACACTCTGGTTGGTAAAAAACTTAGAAATAATAAAAAAATAGAACAATGGAGAATTCCTAATGCCTCTGTTCCAGCCTGGAAAGCAACCAGATCATTTGGAACTTTAAAATTCATGAATGTTTTTCTGGGGGGGGGGGGGGGGGTCAATTTTTGATCATTGTTTAATCAAGTTGAGGAGAGGCTCAGAAGGGGATGCCCCATAAAGAATTAACCAGGTCTTGGTTGCCGTATGCATGGCAGTTGCATATCACTGGAAGGTTCCTCAACCATGTCAGGTAGAAAACTGGTATTCCCTTGTACCCTGTGTGTCTATGGCATGTATGACTCAAAGAGAAGTGTACCTATCGCACACTGTTACCTAGACGCTTAGCCATATCCGATACTTTCCAAGCTCCTTGATATTTCTTTATAACATGTTAACCATGATCCACCTCTTCCTAAGTCCATTGGTTTTTTTTATTGAAAGATATTTGGCTACATATATATGTTCCAATACTATAATTTTTAATTTATTTCCTTTGTTCTAAAATTTAAACTAAAAGTGATCTATTTGTTAATTTGTGCATTCATTTTACCTTTGTGTCTCTTTGAAAATGTCATTAAAAACTCCCCCTCCTCCCCTAAAAAAAATCAGGAAGCATTCCCAATAGAAAGAAATACCTATTACACTAGATACTACCTGGTATAAGTTTACAGGTTTACAGTTTCTCAGAGTAATCCTCTCTCTTTCACAAAACCAAAAAGGGGCAAATTATAAAAACCAGACTGTCTTGCGTTCTCTATTCCAAGCTTTCCTTCAAAATGTGCTGCTTTTCAATCAGGCTGGTGCACTGCCAACTTGGAAAGTGTTCAGCAACTAAAACCTTAAACTCTTTTTGAAGTTCCATTAATATATACTTTTTTTTCAAAAATAAAAAAAAAATGGAGCAGATTGTGCCTGCCGAGCGAGACCCAATCTTCACAAGGTTTCTTTCTGTTTTGTTTTGGATTAACAGTTATTGTGCCAGAGGATAAATCGTCATGTTTTAGCAATGAGGTCCCTAGTGAGCCTGTTTAAAAATTAATTAGCAGCATGCAACAACAGATTTACAATGAATAGCAATTTTTCCCCCTGACATCTTCTTTACCCAATCACCTGCCATTGTTCTTCCAAAAATCACTTTGCTACTTTTTCTAAGGCCTGCATGTCCTTCTGAGGAAGTTTCATGTGCAGAATTGTTCCCCTACTCATCTGGTTGGCATCAGCCCAATACCGAAGTTTCTGCATATGGATCATCATATCCATAGCATCACTCATCCCACATTTTCACCTTTATGACTAATATGGCTCTAACTCCAATCGTGCAACTGAACAACATGATAACTGTATAAAAATAATGGGGTGAACAGAAGAACACAAGAGCCTTGCTGGATCAGGCCAAGTGCCCATCTAGTCCAGCAGCCTGTTTCCCAGTGACCCACCTCTGGGAAGACCCCAAGGAGGAGAGAAAGGCAGGTGCCTCTCCCACCACAGATCCCTTGCAACTGGTTTTCAGAGACACACTGTCTCTGATTTTGGAGATAGCACGCTACCATCATAACCAGTAGCCAGTGAGACTTATTCCTCTAATTTGTCCAATCTCCTTTTAAAGTCATCGAAGCGAGTTGCAACCACCACATCTTGTGGCAGCGAGTTCCAAAGACCAATTATGTGCTGTGTGAGGATCTATCTCCTTTTTTTCTATCCTAGATCCTGTCAACCAGTTCATCGGGTAACCCTTGGTCCTAGTGCTGTGACAGAGTAAGAAAAACTTACCTTCTCCATACCATACACAATCTGATAAGCCTCACCGTCCATCCTATCCAACTCTCCAGCACTAATGCAGCTGTGCCAATGGGGTGTGGGCTGCATACTGCAGTAGTGGGGGCGGTCATTGGGCCTCCTTAAGGTAAGGGAACATTTGTTCCCTTACCTTGGGCTGCATTGGTGCAGGAAAGGTGGATAGGATTGGGCCCTCGGTCATGTCCTCCACTTAATAATCTTCCTTCTGAAATAAAAAGCCCCCAAACTTTGTAGCCTTTCCTCTTAAGGAAGGGGCTCCAGCTCCCTGATCATCTTGTTTGCCCTCTCCTGCAACAGATGAATTTTGAGAAGCAGTGACCAGAACCATACATCCCTAGCTGCAGTTGTCAGGGACTGAACTTGGGATCTTCTTCCTGTAAAGCATACAACTATTGTGCAACTTTTCCAGTTCTGTTGGAATCCAAAGTGCGGGTGGGGACTCCACTTTCTTATTTTTGTTTGTTGAGAATGCATGCAGTGAAGTAGTAAAGTTGACCTGGCCAGACTGCAAGGAATGTCTGGTTGGCAACCTTCAGTCTCGAAAGACTATGGTATAAGCCTACAGCACCCGGTATTCCCGGGTGGTCTCCCATTCAAGTACTAACCAGGCCTGACCCTGCTTAGCTTCCAAGATCGGGCATGTGCAGGGTAACAGTTGCTGTCTGGTCTATTACATTTCACTCCTGGGCCAATGCTTCCCCATTCAAAAACAGTTCTGCCTTTATTTATTAGGGCCACTTGAACACTAAATCATTACATTATTTTTTAAACTACACAAATTGCTCTGAGTGTGGCATATGTGTGTGCGTGCGAGTTACCCATCTCAGTGTGGTGCAAGTTACCCATCACAGCAATGCATAGCTGTGAAAACTATACCAAAATATACACATGTGCTGCAGCAGATGAAAAACCATGCTGGGAGTTATTTATTTTTATTTTTCTTAAAATCTGAATATGTTAGCAGCTCCACAAGTCTGGCTCCATGCCTGTAAAAAGCTATCACCTCGGCAAGACTTAAATAAATCAAAGCTCAGTTTTGGAGGCTACCAAAATGACTCTCTAAGTCATCTAGATGTGCCCACTGAAGATGCCCAACAGGCTGTTTGCTGCTGTTCATAAGGATTGCCAATTTGTACCAAAGTTGGCACAAATTGGAGCTATTGTAGTGGCTAATGGCCCAATCTTATCATTCCCTCCCTCCCCGCTGGTGCAGCTGAACCAAAAAGGAATGCACTTGGCCAACGAAGGGCACAATCCTAACCAGGTTTACTCAGAAGTAAGTCCTATTTTGTTCAATGGGGCTTACTCTCAGGAAAGTGTGGTTAGGATTGGAGTCTAAGTGGCGTTACCTGGGTTGGCAGATGATAAGGCCCAATTTGTGCCATACAGACCAACCTGAATGGAGACCCTTAATTATTTGCCCATTTTTTTATTTTAATAATTTCTACCCCGCTTTCCAGGCACTGAACAAATCATTCCTTCCATAGGAAAAAAAAATAGACTTCTTCCTGCTTTCCCAAGAAGGCAGCAGAGAGAGTCTCACCAAAGCTGGATGTCTCAGGTCTGCCAATGATGTAATCAGAACATGCCTGGCCCAACTCAGAACAGGACAGGTTACAGAACAAACCCAATGCCCCACACATCTTGAACAGCAAAGCAATCCAAACTGAATTATTTCTGAACAAAAACCAATGTGATATCCCAAACTTGATCCCTATCTTTACATTCTTCATCCTATATTATCAAACGAAACACATTTTGAGAAGTGTCTCTTAGGAAACTACCTCCTCAAACCAACACACTTAGCTTGATGTATTATGGTTGCACTTCATTCATTCTGCCATCGCTTCAAATGACCTTGCTATGGGCTGGCACTCCCTTCAGCGCTCCGGTCAGAAAAGGGGCTCCCATCAAAAGTTTAGAACCCACTAAGACTGCCGGATCAGATGCATCCCTGAATGTAGATTTCTGAGGCCTGGTGATGTCTCAAGACAGCCAATGCTTAAAAAATTGAGGGGGGGGGGAAATAAGATAACGGGGTGGATCCCATCAGCAACCCATATATGGCCTGAGAGTAATCTTTGCTGCTTATTTACCCAGGGCCATTTTTGGCAGGCTGACAACCCCAGATGATGATGATGAAGAAGAAGAATAGTTGTATACCATTTTTAACAAAAAAAATTCACAACACAGACAAAATCAAATAATTAAATAACTCCCTGTCTCAAAAGGGCTCACAATCTAAAAGCACGCAGAAGAACACCAGCAAACACCCACTAGAAAAGACACTGTGCTGGGGTGAAGAGGAACAGTTATTCTCCCCCTGTTAAATATAAGAAGAGCACCACTTGAAAGTGCCTCTGTGACCAGTAAGCAGGGTCACCTTCCACTTTCAAGGTGGAAACTACAAAACTGCCTTACAGGGTTGAGAGCTTCCCAAAGACGTCCGTTTCACTCTCCGACACCGGCGTTCAAAGTTATTCCTCACTGCTGCTGACAAGATCACGCAACCAGGACCAGCTTCCACCTTTCAGGAGTGACTAAATCCATCAAAGCGCCCGGTGTCAGCACAGAAAGACAATAAGGTGCAAAGGGAAAACATTTCCTACTCAATAACACTCACATAGGTGCAAACGGGTGGTGGAGAATTCTTGGGGACATCTGGAAAGCATTAATTTTATGGTAGGTTTCATATCACAGGCAGGTACTTTGAACTGAAAGCTGGTAGCAATTCTGCACTTCCCCCTGGGTGGGCTGCCGTTCCCTCTTTCAACCCACGCCGCATCAACATGATAAAGGGGCTGGGGACACGTCAATGACATATTCCAAACACAGCTTTCTGCCTCTGGGGGGAAAGTAAAAAAACAAATTACAAACACCATCAACAAACAAGGATACAGATCCGGCTGCCCCCGCTCTGCATATTAAGCCATTAACAGTCCTGCCGCAATTTGTCAATTACTCAGATGACTTAAAAGGTTTAAGCAGCTGCTGAGAAGGAAACTTCTGAAGATTCGTTTTATGAATAAGAAATTAGGAAGTATATTTATATGAATTTTGCCCCTCCCCAATGTACTCCTGTCACTTTTCTCCTCCTCCTCCCTGCCATATGTAAAGGGAGAGGGTGGGGAAGGCATAGAGCAGGGTGGCCAAACGGTGGTTTGTGATGTGGTTATTGGACATATACGGTGGGCCCTTCTTATTCACACACTCTGCATTTGTGGACTTGAACATCCAGGAATGCCAAGCCTGCACCTCCTGGACATGATCAAAAGTCACTTTCTCTGCACATTAGCAACTTTCAGTCATGTTCTGAAGACGTTCTGAGGTGTGGGGAGGTCATGCACAGCCTCCCCGTGCCTCGGACCACCTCAAGGACACAATTGGAAGTTATCAACATGAACTGGAAGGGACTCCTGGTTGTGGCCAGGAGACCTTCTGAGGAGGTTGGGAGGCTGAGTAGGACCTCCAGGTAACTGGCAGCATGTTCCGAGTGGACCAGCCACAGATGCTGATGACTGTCCTGGCCAAGATGCCACCTGGGCCCTTGGTCCAATTAGCATGTTGGCCCTGAGAACAGAGCAGATCCACACATTTTATTTCCCACAGAACCAGGTTTCTTTCTTCTAAATTTTTTCTACCCCTGCCCCCAAAGGGAGAAAATTGACAAAAACACAGGAAAGAAAACTAGCCCAGTACTATGATAAGCAAGAAAGGGTAGACAAGGGGAAGACATTCTGGTCAAAATGGCATTACTGAAAGCTAGGGGCCTTATTTCCATGAAAAGAGAGAGAGAGAGAGAGAGAGAGAGAGAGAGAGAGAGAGAGAGAGAGAAGAAAGAGCAAGAGAGAGTGAGAAAGAAAGAAAGAAAGAAAGAAAGAAAGAAAGAAAGAAAGAAAGAAAGAAAGAAAGAAAGAAAGAAAGAAAGAAAGAAAGAAAGAAAGAGCAAGAGAGCGTGAGAAAGAAAGAAAGAAAGAAAGAAAGAAAGAAAGAAAGAAAGAAAGAAAGAAAGAAAGAAAGAAAGAAGAGAGCGAGAGCGAGAGAGAAAGAAAGAGCAAGAGAGAGAGCGAGAAAGAAAGAAAGAAAGAAAGAAAGAAAGAAAGAAAGAAAGAAAGAAAGAAAGAAAGAAAGAAGAGAGAGAGAGAGAAAGAAAGAGCAAGAGAGAGTAAGAAAGAGAGCGAGAGAGAAAGAAAGAAAGAGCAAGAGAAAGAAAGAAAGAAAGAAAGAAAGAAAGAAAGAAAGAAAGAAAGAAAGAAAGAAAGAAAGAAAGAAAGAAAGAAAGAAAGAAAGAAAGAAAGAAAGAAAGAGACAGTGAGTGCTGGTGACATAATTGTCTGCTCTAGGGTCAGCAACATTTCCCAAACAGCAGGATCTGGGTTTCCTGTGGATCAAAATTCTGATGGATGTCACAAAGCACGGCACCAGGAAGCTCAACTTTTATAGCAAGCAGTGAAGATGATAAGCCCCTGAAACATCTGGAAAGAAACACACTTGGGAACGTTCAACTTGAAGGATTTACTGGAGGTCTCGTGATGGCCAGCAGGGAAAATCCTTGGGGTTTCTTAAATGTAAGAAAGATGGTAATTGTTTGACACACACAGAGATTTATTTCCCAGCAAAACAGCATAGAAAGCTGATGAGAGCTGTTGCTCGGAAAGGTCACTAGACACAAGACAGAGGGAGAGGGATTTTCTCAGAAGGCTTGACAAGAATTTCCAGTTCTGTGAGAATGTACATCTGCAATCTAAATTTAATCTGCTGGCTTGCATGGCAGGCAGGCAGGCAGGCAGGCTGCAGCGGTGGCACAGGCAGCAGCAAAGGTGTGGGCCACATGAGGAAAGGATGAGTGAAATCCCATCTGGTACTGTGGGATGTGAAGCCTGCTTCCTGAAGTAGATTGGGAGGACAACCGAAAGAGCAGACACAGATGTGACCTGGGAGGTCTTGTGAAAGCACATCGCAGAGCCCAGCTGTAGCTCTGTGGCAGAGCCACTGCATCTCCACTCACTTCTCTAGGCAGGGCTAGGAAAGACCCTGTTTGAAGCCCTGAAGAGTCACTGTGTAGACCAGGGGTGTCACACATGGGCCAGATGTGGGCCAGATGTGGCCCCCACAAGCTATTTATCAGACCCCCCCCAGGCTTTCTTAGCACCACCATCAGTTGCTCTCAGCTGCTGAGCTGTCACTGTTAAAAGGGCAGCCCACATAATATTTGGGCTCTCCCATATCTTGAAAATGCGATCAAGATTTGCATGTTCTCTTTTCTGTCATTTGCAGCCAATTAGTTCCTATGAGAAAAAAAAGTACTTATTTCTTGTCATGACCTGCTTAGTGACATCACTTCCGGCCCTCAGCAGGTGCCATGAATGCTATTCAGTCCTTTGTATTAAACAAGTTTGACATCCGTGCTATAGACCAGGTGTCTCCAAACCCCGGCCCAGGGGCCAGATGCAGACCGCAGCAAGCCTCTTTCTGGCCCGCGGCCAACCTCTTGTCCCCTGAAAGCCTCTGGCCCACTCAACTGAACATGACCAGAACCATGCTCTGATTGTGTGTGGAGGGTGTTCTTAGGGCCAGAGAGGTTGAATGAATGAGTCCATTCATTCATTTATTCAATCATCTAAGTTCCATCTCTAATTTATTTATTCAAATTTTATATTTAAATTTTTTTTCCGGCCCTCCACACCACACCAGATATTTGATGCAGCCCTTTGGGCAAAAGGTTTGGAGACCCCTGCTATAGACCATACTGAGCTAAACAGATCTACAGTCTGAGGGCACAATCCTAACTAGAAGTAAGTTCTATTTTGTTCAATGGGGCTTACTCTCAGGAAAGTGTGGTTAGGATTGCAGCCTGACTTGTTATAGTGGGTCCCAATGCTAACAAATTTGAGAACCACTGTCCTAAACATTATCAAGGCATACACGACTGTGGTCAGGTCAAAGTCCCAAAAAGACATGATGGCTAAGGCCAAGGGGATGGCATGGTGGAGTCAAGGCATTACATCTCTGTCCATTTCCTCTGCATATTTCCAAGCTGTGCTCTGGCTCCAGTTCCTGGTTCCCAATGCACTACGGTTAGACGATGTTTCGTAGCCATTTCTCCCCTGCCTTCCACCATCTCAAAAATTGGTTCCATAAAATCTTGTCCTTTTACCACTTCAGATGCATTCATTTTCCCCATTTTACTGGCTGCACTTACTCAAGAATCCTTTTACGCTGGATTTCAGATGTATAAAAGATGTAAAATATTTCTAAATTATTCACTTGGCATTTAAATATGAATCTGCTACCATTGCAAAATTATGAGAGACGGAGAGGGTGAGAGAGAGGAGCTTGTATTAGAGAAGCATAACCTCCATTTCACCTTCTTTTCTTTTATTTGAATGGAAAACCATTTTGCATCTGATTGCATAAGCGGATGTGGGGAAAGGGCAAACAGAGAAGACTGCTCTTACTGCAGGCCGCTACCCCATTTAGGCACCCCTCACACTGTGAGAAAACCAGCCTGGCAATTCTGAACCCCCACCACTGATATTTCACGGAGTAGCCTGTCAGCCTCACCACTAGATAGCAGCACAACCTTGCATCCCCTTGTACTGTTTCAAGGCATCTCTCTGGCAGATCAATGGCACTAACCCAATTTCCTGGAATACCCAAGGATCACCTGGATAAAACCTGATGCTCTCCCACTGAGACAGGGGCAGACTAGCCCTATATCCTAAGAACCAGAGGTGGGGAGAGAGCAGACCAGGTAATGAGCTTGACACATGCTTCCAGTGACTGTCTCCCCACATATCAAGCTTGTGCCTTCTGGAATAAGTCAAACATCCAAAATGGATGGAGGATCATAACTGTGGTGGGAGTAAAGCAGTAAATCTACCTAACTTCTTTTTGTGATTTGGCTGCCTTGGCCTGCCACACTATGAATAAAGAAACACACCTCTCATCTGTTACATATTGCACATTTAAGTTCACATGTTGTTCAATCTTAATTACAACTTTATCCACTCCCCCCCCCCAGCTTGCACAACTTTTAACTCAATTATATGTGTGCTTAATCCAAAGACAGACAAAGGCAGGGCATTTTCTGCAAAAGATATTTCATTTTAAAGCCACGGTTTCAGCTGCAAAGATTCTGAGGTCAAAAATTGCAGCCTGTTCTGATCTGATTGGCACTTCTTGGGTTTTAGCTTCCTAACAGTGGGTCAGGTCAGGAGGTGACCAGAAAGTTTAACTGTTGGAAGGCTGGCAGTCATTCTAGGAGACCCTTGCAATTCACACTGAAAGGCTGCATTTAGTGAAAGGCTGAAGTTCCACCCAAAATTAAGATTTGCAAAAAAATGTCCATAAGCCCGCAAGTGGACATTTTTAATGATTTATTTAATACAAACCCCAATCCTTGCTCTGTCCAATGTCAGATGTTGCTGGAGGGAGGAACAGAATGCAAAACTACAGGACTGATCTAAGAACATTCAGGTCAGTTTCTCACAACGGAGAGGTTTCTCAATAGAGAACCACCTACTTTCGTAGACAGAAGATCTCAGATTTGATTTCAGGCATCTCCCAGTAGAGCTGTACTACGTACAATTCTGGTCACCACATTTCAAAAAGAATATTGCAGAGAGGTTGCATGTGCAAAAGAAGACAATCAAGTTAACTGAGGGCTGGAGCACCTGCCTTATGAGGAGAACCTATAACGCTTAGGACTTTTTAGTTCAAAAGAAACAGCAATGCAAGGACAACATGAATAAGGTTTATGAAAAGATAAATGGTGCCAAGAGTGTAGCACGAAAGCCAACATTCTGTCTTTCTCAGAAAGACACAACTGGGGCCATTTGGTGAAGCTGAATGGCAGATTTAGAAAGGACAAAAGGAAGTACTGTTCCACACCATGCATCTGTCTACGGAACTTACTGCCACCAGATGTGGTGAAGACTGCTGGTTTTGATAGCCTTAAAAGGGGATTAGACAAAGTATTTTTCATGACGAATAGAAGGCTATATGCTCCCTCCAGGGCCAGAGGCAGTGTTCCTCTGAGTACCAATTGCAGGGGAACAACAGTGGGAGTGGGGTATGCCACTATCCCTTGATGGGTACTACCCAGAGACAACAGATAGTCCACTGTGGGAAACAGGATGCTTTGGTCTGATATAAGGGCTCTTCTTATAATTGCAAACGACCTTTGTCCAAAATCCTGGATAGTTGCTGCTAGACCGTGCTAAAAATAAGATTAAGAGGCCTGCTGGAGCAGGCCAAAGGCCCATCTAGATCAGCTTCCTCCATCTCACAATGGGCCACCAGATGCCTCTGGGAGCACACAAGACCATAAGATACCTGCATCCTGTTGGCACTCCACTGGCATCTGGAAAATACATGCTAGAAGATGGACCAATGCTGGTTTCCCTATGGTCAATGAGCCCAATCTCTTGGTTGCTGTCCTTTTAATAATGTCTATTGGATTGAATGGAGTGTCACACAAAGTCAGAGTAATGCATTCCTCCTGAGCTACTGCACTGATGCTCATGCAGGAAAATTTCTGAGGGTGTTGCACCCAACGTTTTCTTAAGGCACAGTCTGGAACAGAAACTGAGACAAGGCGCAAAAAAAAAGTAGCTCAGAAAATCCTGATAAATCAGAGCACAGCTTGATGCTCACTAATTACCCAGCAATGCTATTTATATGCTGCTGGCACTCTCTGAAACAAAGCTCCTACGAAGGGAGGTCCGCATCAATATTAATGCTGCTGCTCTCATGTTAATACCCTGAGTCGCAAAGAGACAAAGGCGCACGCTCAGAAAAATGAAGAGAAAAAAGGGGAAAAAAATATTTCCAAGTTCAGAGGATCTCAGGAAAAAAAACACAAAGAGAGAGAGAGAGAGAGAGAGCGAGAGAGAGAGAAGCGGGAGGAGGAAGAAAGTCATGCAGAAATGAAAGGACAAAGCAAGGTGTGGAACAAACAACTGTAATTAACTCCTTCCAATAAGTCAGAATTTTTAAAAAATTAATTTGTGGAGGAAATAAAACCAGAACAGGACAAGGGCTTTAAAAGCAGGCTTTTAATCCCATGGAAGACAGATGCACTTGGTTGGAGCAATGAGTAGGAAAGTCACCCATCCCAAAGAGAGTGGAAGGAGCCCTCTTTGTGCAAATTCTAGCTGGGCTTAAAGTTGAGATGGAGGTCAAAAAATATGCCATATTTATGGTATAGAACCATAGAATGTTCGAGGTGGAAGGGATCTTGGAGGTCATCTAGTCCAGCCCTCTGCAACGCAACCCAGCAAAGCATTTGCCTTTTTTTGCAGCAGCATCACAGTGCTGGCTCATGTGCAGCTTGAGGTTGTAATTAAGAGAATGAGAGGATGGGTATATCAGCAGCTATGAGCCACAATGGCCATACGGAAGCCTTCATATTCAGAAGGACTCTTGCTTTCAAGACGTCAATAAGCTGCCCAAAACCCAAATGGCTGGCAAAAACCATTGTAGAAGAAACATTCCCTGCTATATGCGAGAGAAGGAAGAATGCCTCCTCTAAAATGGTCTCTTCTGCAACAGAGTGCATTGTCTAATCACAAAGTAGTCTTTCTACTTCACCACTGTTGTTTCCACTCCTATGCAAATGTACATTAAAACTCATACATTAATCCACTAAGGTTTCTTCAACTGGGTGGCAGCCCTATTTCGTCCTTCTGCTTTTTGTGTTTTCTCTCCTTCCATGTTTATTTTGAACAGCTATTTTTCAATCTTGGAACCATCTCCCCCTGCCACCCCACTCCTGCACGTCTCCGCTTTATGCGAAAGCAATGGGACTCCTGCTAGCAGAAATCTTCTCTGTATCAGATCTCCTGTTGTCATTGCATGTGATGAGTGGGTTTTTTACTCCCCGATTTCACCCACATTCAAATAAACACGTTTGTTTGAAATACATTAAATATTTTGGTGAAATCATTGGTGGTGGTGGGGAGTTAAAGCCCCCTATGTAACCAGAAAACTGAGAAAGTACTGTCGACCGTGATGGACAGTAGCAATCCAGTTTCTCTATGACGAGGAAGTCTTTCCTCAGCCCAGTGAACCAATTCAAAGTGCAGGGGACTTAACCAGGACTGTTCTGCGTGTAAATGCACATTCTCTACGTGGAGCTAACAGTCCAAAAAGAAAATTCGGCAAAGCGTTCAGACTGCTATTGGGGAGGCATTTGCATGGAGAACTGTAGTCAGTGAATGGCGCCCTCCACAGATACAAGCACAACTGTCTGGTAGTAATTCCCACAAGGATAGAGCTGCATGGTTTTTAGCTCCTAGCATTCATGGGCAGGAGCTGGGAAAGCTCTTTCTGCAGAGCTTTCGGTTCACATGCAAAAGCTCCCTGTGCAAATACATCCTGGGGACCGTCTGGAGGTCTCATCATGCACACCCTTGTGCGGTGTGTGACTTGGCCTGGTGTCAGCAGCTTAGCTCAAAAGTTTCTCAGGCAATAGAAATCTCTCCACTGGTTTGCACAGTGGGCAATAATTGCTGTCCTCTCTCTCGTCTGATTAAATGGGACATGGTGGATAGGAGGTCCTTGGCCCAGGTTAACTATCTCAGCTATGCAACAGTTCATTTTTCATCCTGTCACCACTTTATGCCTGGAGTGAATTGAGAAAGGAAAACCTCATCAAGCCGAAGGTTTAAGAGATTCCCTCCCTACAAGGCAAAGTTGCATTCCTGCTCTTTTAGGTAAATTAAATTCTTTCACTTTAAACCTATACAAGCACAGACAGGATCAAAACTATTTAGAACTGGATTCTCTGCTGTATCCACCCCCATGAGAACATAATACTTTCTTTTCCCCCATTTACCAATATATTCCCCCCCCCCAGTCAAATGCAATTTGGATGGCTCACATGGGGTTAAATGCTGAGCAGGCACAAACACTTCACAAGTTCTGTTTTCCGATTCTGCCTTAAGTAGAAGCTTCCCTCATGTCCTGTTTACACCACGGTGTAGATTACAGTGGGAAATGCTACTTGACTCATGCTACAAGACGCAAAACATAAACAGACATCACACCAGACAGCTCCGGTCATTGTGCAAACAACATTCTCCAGTGCAGATATTCTTGGGCCCTGCTGTTCCCAGTGTCTACATTTTAGAAGGCCCCTAATCTGGCAGGGGGGAAATTATTTACTTCACATTTTCATTTTTCACATTTTTATACTGCTCTTCTTCCAAGGAGCTCAGTGTGGCATGTATTCCTCCAATCCTTTGGTCCTCACAACAACCCTGTGAGATAGGTGAGACTGAGAGAATGACTGGCCCAAGGTCTCCCAGGAAGCTCATGGCTGAGTGGAGATTTGGACTTGCATCTTCCAGGTCTAACTAATGAACCACTACACCATCCTGGTCATAATTAGAAGGAAACAATGGAACCTCAGGGCAGATCAAGGTGACATTTTTAGTATAGCGTACAACTTGGTGACTGTGTGGTGAAGCTACTATCCAGTTCCAAGGGGAAGTCAGAGATTGAACTAAGGTTCCAAGTTCATCAGAGGGCCCACGCAACTGGGTCAATCCCTGAACATCCCCCACCCCATACCCATGGCATTGGTGGTGCAGGTTGGATTTTATCATGACCCACATAGCTTTACAAAACAAGAGAGAGAGAGAGAGAGAGAGAGAGAGAGAGAGAGAGAGAGAGAAATATTTTATTAATTAATAATAATTGTTAAGAATCCATATAATATACTGGGGGAGCGGATATGCTATATATAATTTTTCTTTTTTTCCTTTTCTTTTTACATTTTTTATTTTCCCATTTTTAATGATTTTTTAATTTTTATATAAATAAATATAAATTTTTATATAAATAAAACAATCGTATTTCAAAAACGTTTTGCAACTCACCAAAAATAGGCTCAGCACTCACTACTGGGTCTTGTCCTACAGTTTGGGAAACACTGCAGTGGGGGGAGGGGTTCAGGGGTGGCCTGGCATCACCAGGTTGGGTCCCTGATGTGCACAGACTCCCAGTTAACCTCCAAGGCCCCTTCTATCTAAGAGAACTAAAAAAAAGACCATGTCTGTCCATAATTTTAGATTCTTAGGATCTTGGACTGTGATGCTATAAAAACCCGACAGGTATTCACAGAGTTTGAAAAATGGAAGCAGGTCCCCACATCAATCTCTTCATGTATTTCTCCTAATTAGAACGCAGGATATTCTTAATTGGGGCAATAAAAATAGTTAAGTTGTTAGTCCAGCTACCACATCAAGAGCAAGGTCTTTTCAGAGTTATTAGTTCAATAAAATTGGTTGATGGTACTATTACTTTGGCTCCTAAGCATATTAACAGAAAATCTCAAGCTGGTATTTAAAGTTGCATAAAGTTCAGGGCACCTCTCTGCATTCAGCTGCAGTCAGAGCTGGTTGGACAAGATGATCGTGGATTGCAGAAAAAAGAAAAGTCGGTGTAGTGTAGAGGCTAGTGCTGGGTTCAGGTTCAGCCCATCCATGAGGCCAAATGAAGCAGCTACTGCAGCCAGCAGATTTGCAGGAGATGCCCAGCTCTGCCTGCTCACTTGCCTCCATCCTTGCACTCCCTGGGTTGGAAACTAAGTGAGAGATGAAGAGGAAGCGGAAGTATGGAGGAGAAGAGAGCAGCGGGACAGAGTGCCACCTCCTCTTCCATTCTGTCCTCTCTTTTTTATGCAAACCAGGGAGTGGGAGAGACACCACTGCTAAGGGGGGCAGCATGCCACCTCAGGTGCCAGGAGGTTTTACGCCAGCTCTGGTTGGATTTAAATGCCAGAGATACCCGCTCAAATTTTTGCTAATTTATGAAGCCCGTTGGGTATGCAAGTCATTCTCTGGCTTTTTATGAGGATTTTTGGCTGTCAGGCAGCAGCCCCTAGGAGATCCTCCAGCTGGGGGAGAGGGGTGACTTTGACCCCTCCAACATTTGAGTCAGAGAACTTTACTCTCAATCTTTGATAAAAGTTGAAAAATGGTAAGTGAAAACGGTAGCAACATTTCTAGAGACGCATACACACACACTGAAATCTTCCCCTTTGGTAAAACAGGGACGAATGCGCAGTACGGGTTTACCTGAATCAAAAATGGTTGGCCCTGGTAAACAGGAACAGTGACAGTTTATGACATTCTATAACGATTGGTTGCTTAAGTAGTAGATTATTGACACCTGGGACAAGAAAGTCATCATTCGTGAGCTATACAAGCCCACCCACAAGGGATGGATTTGCTATTAATACAAGAGGTGAGTGCTTAGGATTCAAGGCAAAGTCTATTTTTGTAGAGGCCCTCTGCGATTAACTATCCACCGACAGCCTCCTGTCCACCTTGACTGCCTTTCGGAAAACCTAGCGAAACATTTTTTACTTAGATGAATTCATTCTATTCCAGATGAGTTTGGAAACCAATATCTGTTTGATCTTGACTAATATTGTTTGATTGCATGAGATTACAGTCATCTTTGCTTATCATTAAACAGGCCCTACAATTTGGAATATGAGTTAAGTACATTTTAAAGATATTAAATAGATGTTGTGGTTTCAGAACAAGTCTCAAATCCATGAAATAATACGAGCATGCCCCTGTATCCGCAGGGGTTCCATTCTGGAACCTCCTGCGGTTAAATGAAACCATGGAGCTCCCCTTGGCTCCGGAAGGAGAGTGTGCAGGGGGGACACGGACCTGATCCGCAGATGAGTGAATGAGGAAAGGCTACGGTGTTTGGGCCTCTTCAGCCTAGAAAAGAGGCACCTCAGGGGGGACATGATTGAGACATACAAAATTATGTCTCTATGCATGGGAAGGACAGAGTGGATAGAGAGATGCTCTTTACACTCTCACATAACACCAGAACCAGGGGACATCCACTAAAATTGAGTGTTGGGAGAGTTAGAACAGACAAAAGAAAATATTTCTTTACTCAGCGTGTGGTTGGTCTGTGGAACTCCTTGCCACAGGATGTGGTGATGGTGTCTGGCCTGGACGCCTTTAAAAGGGGATTGGACAAGTTTCTGGAGGAAAAATCCATTACGGGGTACAAGCCATGATGTGCATGTGCAACCTCCTGATTTTAGAAATGGGCTATGTCAGAATGCCAGATGCAAGGGAGGGCACCAGGATGTATGTCTCTTGTTATCTGGTGTGCTCCCTGGGGCATTTGGTGGGCCGCTGTGAGATACAGGAAGCTGGACTAGATGGGCCTATGGCCTGATCCAGTGGGGCTGTTCTTATGTTCTTATGTAAATGTGCAGGCACAGGCACATGCTCTGGAAACAAAATAGCCTACCTCCCACTGGGAGATTTAACAGAAGTTAAATCCCTGAGAAGGGAGCTGAACCCTGAAGACTGACAACTCACACTAGCAAGATTAGCACACAAGATTGCTAGTGTGCTAGCAATAACTAGCACACTAGCCTATGGCCTGATCCAGCAGGGCTGTTCTTATGTTCTTAACTACAATTCCCAGGAAGCCTTGCAGTTCTCTTGTTATCTGTTGTGCTCCCTGGGGCATTTGGTGGGCCGCTGTGAGATACAGGAAGCTGGACTAGATGGGCCTATGGCCTGATCCAGTGGGGCTGTTCTAATGTTCTTATGGAGTGCCCCTGTATTTGGAACCACAGGACTGGGACAAACCAGGGAATTTTTATCCAAAATTTCTTCCAGATTTCCAAGTTCTTATTATCTGGTCTTGTTTTTAAAAAAATAAGCAACACACTAGGAATTGTCTAGCGGGAAGACTTCAGGTTTGCGGGCTACTTTGCTGTTTACTAAACTGCCACGTTCCACCAGCTTGAGCCAAGGACAAAATAGCCACTGGGAGTGAAGCCAGTCTCAGAATCTTAGGGGGATGGAGCTAGTTACCTACTACATCCCATGAACTAGACACTGAGATAAGCAGTGTTTAGAAGTACAGGCTGCATCTGTTATTACAGATCAGGTATTCTACACAGAACTCAAACTGGTCAGCAGAGCCACATAAAGACCATGCAAATCAATAAATTATCAATACTGCTATTTTACAGATAAGAGACACTGAGGAGTTAAGCCATTTATCACAAGACCAGTCATGACCGAGTGTTTGTTTTATGCGATTTTACAGTACCTGCTTTTGTAGAGGATGACAGAAACCCTTGGGAGATCTCTTGTAAGTCTCCCTAGGAGATCAATCAGAAGATACTGATCTATGTTCCATCCATCCCCGGTCTATTGTTCCATTTTTTGTTTCTGAATTTTGTACAAGCCTCCATGAATCACAGCAAGCCACAGCTTTCAGTTCATTTATTTGTCTTTTCCCCTCCCCTTTACATTACCAAGGCACACTGATAAAGAACTGCAAGAAAGCAATCTTGATGTGACTGTACATTCCATTCTGTGGCATTTTACCAAAATCTAGAGACACCAGTAAAACTCAGCACAAGAAGAACATACTGAACTGCATTTTTCCTGTGTTTTATCAATGCACATATGTGCAGTGGTAATAGGGGAGGGGAAGGGTCCAAATTAAATGAAGAAACTGAAAGCTATTACAAATTTCTCATGTTCCAATCCATAATAGATTTTACAAATTTCTCTAGTTAGACCTGGACAAGTTCCCTGCAGGGCAGAGAAGCAGAGAAATAAGGAAGAAACACAAGGAAAATCCTCTCATCCCTTACCATCAAGCCCAGAATCCACACTGTAAAAGAACACACAGAAAACCACTTTACAAATGTATCCAAGTCACAGAGACCACAAACAAATAGATGCACAGGTTGTATTTTCAACTTCCCATCAATGGCCATTTTGCTCCCAATTGCGAATACACAATGCAAATACAAGGGGTGATTTTTATGAGGTGTGGGTGAAAAGAGCTGCAAAAGTAATGAACTCATGCCACAGACCCCATCTTGATCTCTCGCCCCCAACTCCCGTCATTTAAAGTAAATAACTTGTGCAAGAAAAAGTTACACATTTCACTTTACATGTGGCTTGGCCCAAATATTTTATCTATTTTTTTTTCTTTATCCAAGTCCAAAACACTAATCACATCTCAAACAGATCAGTGCAAAAGTCCATAAAGGTGGATTTATACGGTTCCAGGGAACTCTACGCTCTATGTTCATCATCATCATCCTTTTTCTGAGTTATTGACCCATTTACTGACCACAGCTCAGAAAATAGCCCAAAGTTTGAAAGCAAGGTTGCTATGCAATCCCTGAATTTGTTTAACCAAGTTTTGCAGCAACACAATCACCCAATTAAATACAAGGCAAACAGGAAGAAGAGTTAAGTTGTACACAGAGGGGACACAGTACTAGATGATTCAAGAGCCCAGATCAAGGGAAGCCGGGGTGGGTATCTTCAAGATCCTTTCCTGTGTAACCATCCCCTTCATAGGAGCAATAGATACCAATAGGATTAATAGCATTTCCTTTCACCAAGCTAATCCCTGTGTCATATTAGAGAGTAGAATCAAAAACAGATCTTGAGCAATTGCATCTTCAAGCTTGACACACCAACTCCCCGATGTTAGAAAAAAAAACAACACTCTTTTTCCTTTCTTAAAAACACAACTCCCCCCATGGCCATGTCATTGCACGTGGTATTGTTTTCAACTGGGACCAACCCAAGACACTGCAGCGTCTGCTACACCCTTAACTGGCAACATGCTAGCCACCACCTCCATTTCTTTTCCTCCAATTTCCTGGATTAAAAAAAAAAAGAAAAAAAGAGGGCAATGGTGCAGAAGAAGAAGCGTGGAAGAGAGGAGAAGAGAGGGCCAGAGTTTCTCCTCATTCCTCTCCTCCACACTCTCTCATCTGCTCCATTCTCCACTTCCTTGCCAAATTCAGTGAGTGGAAGGAGGAGGAGTGGCAGAAGTGTGTGGATGAATCAAGGGAAGCAGATGCCTCTCGTCAACCTGTCACCTGAAGCAACCACCTCCGATGGCCTCAGGGATAGGCCAGCCCTATTTTAAATGATCAAATCACCAAACAAGCTCCACTTGTCCAATCTAGCATGAACACAGCTTCCCATCTGTCAGTTTTTTTTTTTTTTTTGGCCTGCTCTGTTTCACATTACACAGGCCTACGCACATTTTGCTGTCATAAAAGTAACACCTATTCTTGGGTATATTTGGGGTTCTGAATCCCAGGAGTGGCATTGGTTTTGCTCAATTGGCTTTAGTTTGGGGGGGTATGGCACAGCCACCTTGTATGCCGTTTCAAGCAGCTTCCTTGTGAGGAAGCCATAGCGTCAGCACACAGAAACATCAAAATAAATGCAATAAATATCTAACAAGATCATATTTCCTTCTGGAAGGTACGATTAGCATGACAAATTTAGGATGCAATCTTATCATTCACACACACACAAACCTTTATTGGCATTAAAAACAATAAACAATAAATAGATGCAATCTTATCTACCCGGGAGTATGCCCCAATGGCTATGATTAGACTTCTGAGCAGACATGCAGAGAACTGAACTGTAATACAGCTTGGTTGTCAAACGCAAAGCTAGGAGAAGTTGGACCAAACCAGTGGTGTTGCTAGGGGGGTGCAGGCCGCACCAGGTGATGTGCACAGGGGCGGTGATACCATTACTGGCCAAGATCTTGTATTTTCAAATAATACCATCATGTTACACATCAATCGATGCGTAATTTCATGCAGAATGCCTCCCACACCAGATGATCTCCCACACCAGGAGGCCTCCCATACCAGGTGACGCAAACCCTAGTAATGCCACTGGTTCAAACAGCATTATTAGAAAACTGATTTAGGAACGAATGGAAAATCATACCTAGAGAGAAGACTTTTTAATAGATTGCTTCCTAGGAGACAAGAGGTAGCAAGTGAGGTCCCTCAGCACTTAATCATGGTCTGGATGCTCTTCAGTGACTTGGATGAAAAGGTGGAGGGTAGGTCCCATCAAACATGAAAACTGAAAGTTGTTGACATAGATTGAAGATAGTTTGGTGGACAGAACTGAGTTTCAGAATTGAACTGAAAAACAACAAGAAAGAAATTCAAGATTTACACATTTTAACAGTGTCAAATGGTTCTCATAGGCCAATGATGATTTGCGATTGGGTGCTCTGACACCTGCATTTTACATACTTTATAAATACATTTTCAATTACATTTTAGGAACAACTTCCTGATGGGGAGTACTGTTCACCTGGGAAGTTGACATCCTTTCCATTGTTGGTGTTCTTTAAGCAGAAGCCAGATATGTGGACTGCCTGCTTTGAGTATAGTTGCAGAATGCCTTCATTGGAAGGCATTTGGACTTGATGATCTTGTTGGGCCACTTCCAACTCTGATTCTTTACTATGCATTGTAAAGCGATGCTACCCCTTAATACATTATCAAGCTTGCTTGTCAAACTGTTCTCAGTTTGAAAATCCATTTGTTATAACATGGGCATCTGTCACTCTAAAAGAAGTAGTCAAACATTCCTTAGGGCTTGCCCAAACCCATCTTTGGATCCAAAGAAAGGCCTGAACCCACCCCAAGAAAATATTTCCTTTTTTTTTTCTGAGAGTGCCCTGATATTTAGCACTGATATTTAGCAGTGCCCTTGAAAATGACACATCAGACAAAACGTGTCAAACATTTGCACTTCTATAAGGCGACTTCTTTCTGCTCATTCAGAGCTTTGGGTGTGGTTGTCCTATCTTGTTCAGAAGTTGTCTTTCAATTATTTAAAAAAAACATAAAATTACACAAGACATATTTCATAATTTATCAGCAATAACAATCAACAGAAATCACAAATGGAAAGGGGGAAGCCTACTAATTCAGCCGTGAAAATGGCTTATAAGCCAACATTCATTCCACAATAAGAATTCATATACAGGTTGGGCATCCCTTTCCAAAGTGCTTGGGAACAGAACTATTTTGGATATTGGATTTTTCCGTATTTTGGTGTACTTGAATATACATAATGATGGGGCCCAAGTATAAACACAAAATTCATTTACGTTTCATATACCCCTTGTATGCAATGCTTGAAGGTGATTTTATACAATACTTTTAATAATTTTGTGCATGAAACAAATCTTGGACCTAACTTCAGAATCAGGAAGACTGCCTACTGTTGCTCTTGGCTCCTGCTCCTATTAAATCTCTGGCCTTTCCTTCTGTTTCTCCACTTCTTGACTGCCTCTCATCCCATCTACTCTGGACTCCCCACATCTGCCTTGGCTTCTGAGCCAACTTCCCTTCCTTGCACCCTGCACCCAATGATGAATATCCAGAACACGGACTGACTCTGTAACGAGGACTCTTGGTTCAGGAGACCTCCATATGCAAACCACTTGGAGGTTGTTGGAGGAATCACATAAGTAAGCACTAATATGTGCAATCCTGACTGTGAGATGTCTGCAAAACCATCTCAGCAGAAAAGGTTGCAGACCCAATTTAAGGCTTCCTTTCTCCCCAGGAGACAGTGCACTTGGACACCATTTTCCCCTTGAAAATATTCTTTTAACTACGAACATTTCCCTCCCTCTTTTATTTCTGCTGCTATAGGCCGAGCTGGCCAAGACCAGCTGCAAGAATTAACCTTTCAACGTCTTGCCCCTTGATTCCATCTCCCCAATTTTGCTCTCGCCTAATCCCAACGCACCCTTCTGCTCTGCCAGCACCCTGTAGGTGGATGTGGAACATGCACACTCAGCCCTGGAGCCAGAGTAAGGGTCTGTCGGGAGGTACATATCAAAGCCAGAATTTTTAAAAAAAAACTGCATTGGGAATAGGGCAATTATCTCCTCTCACCACGTTTCTCAGCCCTGACTGAGGTTTAATTAAAACCAAGTTAAACACACATACACACAAAATCACTATTTCAGATATCACTCCACCACATGCCAGTTTTTTTTTTTAAAAAGGCAAAATAAACCTTTTATCACAGAGTTTTTAATTTACTGAGAGAACCTTCCAGCTCAGTTGGATATTATTCATTTATAATATTTTCTTTAAAGATATATATATATATATATATATATATATATATATATATATATATATATATATAAATTAGCTAATCCCCCATAATCTCCTTGAGTTGTACCTAAAACACAGTTTCTTGCAAGTGACCTTTTCCGGAAAGGCTGTTTCTATGACAACGGCATTGTTCGATTCAGTCAGGAGAAAAGTACTGCATGGAGAGAAAAAAAATACTTAATTTTGCGGCATTTGATGTCACATTTAATACTGACAACAAGCCAAATGAGGGCAAATCCAACCCTTCTTGGTGTCTCACAGAGTCATTTTGGGTGGAAAACTAATGACCCAGTGGAGGAAATGTTCATCGTCATCTAAATTCAGATTTTTTTTTTTTAAAGAATGCAATTGGAGAGGGCTGCTCTTACTATAGAGATTGACCCAGTGCATAAGACCGCCCATAAAAACCTATAATTATGGAGGTAAGGCGATAACTTTTGGTTCAGCTACAGCAGCTCTCTGGGGATAAAGTCAGATAATGTAAAAATGCACGTGACATTTCGTGCCACGCACAAACTTTATTGCTCTAGGAAAACGCTGGTACTTTTTCATACAGTTTTCCATGATGCCAAACTTTTTGTTTCTTCTGCAATCTGTGCATTCAGAATCAGTGATTCCTCCAAGCACTCTTAGTCCCCTTGGTACTCCAGTAAAACTCCAGCAGTTCATCAGCTGAGTGCTGCTCACAATATTCCATCATTAAAATCTTGCCAGAACTGCTCACCAACCCCTGTGCAGGCACAGGCAGGTATGGGAGACAATGCAGTGGCAATCGAAGCAGCCTGAAGTAATATAAGTAGTGATAGGGACATTAGAACTGGAGATCTTCAGGAAGACACAGAGCCAAGGATGAGAGCATTTTTCCACTTAGTAACAAAATCTTTACTATATAATTTCATTTTTTCCAACACTGTAAGCCAATGTTTCTCAAACTGTGGGTTGCAACCCACCAGTGGGTAGCAACCCAATTTTTGGTGGGTCATGGGCCCATTGAGACCAGGACATTGCAGGGTAATATGACGGACGACCTGAAAGCAGCTTCCGGGTCATGCCGACCTGTGACCCACATCATTGGCCACATGGAGCCATATCATACTCCAGAATGTTGTGTGGAAGTAATGTGGCGCATCCAATGATGTGGGTCTCTGACTGGTGCACCAAAGAAGCGGCTTCCAGGTTGAGTGCCATAATACCCTGAAACTTCCTGGTTTCGGCAGGCCGACGACCCACCACAGAAGACAGAGAGGGTCCTGAAGGCAAGGAGTTTGAGAATCCCTGTTGTAAGCAATATTTTCTTGTTTTTGCCCAGCCTTTCTCCAGTGGCATTAAAAAAAAAACAACCCAGAAAAGAAAATCTACTGGGTTGGAACCAAAGGTGTGGAAAGGGTCTTCAATTTGCATAAGGGGTGTTTTTCATGCAGTGTTGAAGCACTGCAGAAAAAAAAGTAAAATTAAGCCCAAAGACGCTCTTCCACAGCATTGAGAGCTTCTGCCAACCTTTTGCACAAGCAGAATCATGGAAGCTGGAACAGAATGTACCTATCACAGCACTGCGTGACCTCTTTAGGAAGAGTACAAGTGGCTAGTTTTCTTCAGCATGGAGCTGTTCTATACAAACCTACCAACTCCTACAGCTTCTGAACCCCTACCAACATTACTTTCCTACTCTTGCATCAGCAAAAAAATGAACAGGGATGACCTCTCAAGGTTGAGGTTTGGATAGTGCATCTCACACTGAACACTGAAATGCATATGGGAACACT
This sequence comes from Tiliqua scincoides, assembly GCF_035046505.1. Classification (NCBI taxonomy): domain Eukaryota; kingdom Metazoa; phylum Chordata; class Lepidosauria; order Squamata; family Scincidae; genus Tiliqua; species Tiliqua scincoides. Next base: position 13,804,504 of record NC_089831.1, read on the forward strand.
TGGCACCAACCATCTCTGTTTACAAAATACAGACCCTAATTCCTTGAGTCCTCATCTTGGTTAAAACCACTGTCCTGATTTTTTGTTGTCTGGGGATCATTTAATCTTGCTAGTGTGAGTTGTCAGTCTTCAGGGTTCAGCTCCCTTCTCAGGGATTTAACTTCTGTTAAATCTCCCAGTGGGAGGTAGGCTATTTTGTTTCCAGAGCATGTGCCTGTGCCTGCACATTTACATAAGAACATAAGAACAGCCCCACTGGATCAGGCCATAGGCCCATCTAGTCCAGCTTCCTGTATCTCACAGCGGCCCACCAAATGCCCCAGGGAGCACACCAGATAACAAGAGACCTCATCCTGGTGCCCTCCCTTGCATCTGGCATTCTGACATAGCCCATTTCTAAAATCAGGAGGTTGCACATGCACATCATGGCTTGTACCTCGTAATGGATTTTTCCTCCAGAAACTTGTCCAATTCCCTTTTAAAGGCGTCTAGGGTAGACGCCATAACCACATCCTGTGGCAAGGAGTTCCACAGACCGACCACACGCTGAGTAAAGAAATATTTTCTTTTGTCTGTCCTAACCCGCCCAACACTCAATTTTAGTGGATGTCCCCTGGTTCTGGTGTTATGTGAGAGTGTAAAGAGCATCTCTCTATCCACTCTGTCCATCCCCTGCATAATTTTGTATGTCTCAATCATGTCCCCCCTCAGGCGTCTCTTTTCTAGGCTGAAGAGGCCCAAACTCCATAGCCTTTCCTCATAAGGAAGGTGCCCCAGCCCCGTAATCATCTTAGTCGCTCTCTTTTGCACCTTTTCCATTTCCACTATGTCTTTTTTGAGATGCGGCGACCAGAACTGGACACAATACTCCAGGTGTGGCCTTACCATAGATTTGTACAATGGCATTATAATACTTGCCGTTTTGTTCTCAGTACCCTTCCTAATGATCCCAAGCATAGAATTGGCCTTCTTCACTGCCGCCGCGCATTGGGTCGACACTTTCATCGACCTGTCCACCACCACCCCAAGATCTCTCTCCTGATCTGTCACAGACAGCTCAGAACCCATCAGCCTATATCTAAAGTTTTGATTTTTTGCCCCAATGTGCATGACTTTACACTTACTGACATTGAAGCGCATCTGCCATTTTGCTGCCCATTCTGCCAGTCTGGAGAGATCCTTCTGGAGCTCCTCACAATCACTTCTGGTCTTCACCACTCGGAAAAGTTTGGTGTCATCTGCAAACTTAGCCACTTCACTGCTCACCCCTGTCTCCAGGTCATTTATGAAGAGGTTGAAAAGCACCGGTCCCAGGACAGATCCTTGGGGCACACCACTTTTCACCTCTCTCCATTTAGGCATGCCCCGACATTTATTTATTCCACCTTCTCTTCAAGGAGCTGGGGGTGGCATGGCACAGTTCTCCCCACATATCTTTGCAATAACCCAGTGATCAGGACCAGCCTCGTAGTGCCACAACACTTCTCTGGCTCTCAATTGCAAATATCTGAGGCGGTCTCCTCAGGTTGCAAGGGCCAGCATGCGAGACCTTAACTGTACCTCCAGTCCACCAGGTATGTCCGTCCAGTCTAATCATCTGCTGTGCAGCACAGAAGACTCTGCCTCACCTGACATCCCTGCACCCAGTGCCACCTCACTCACATTTGAAAATGGAGCAGAAGAAGAAATGGAGGAAGAAGAGACCGGTGGGCTAGAGTGTCTCCCCAACACTCTAGCCCACCATCCTGTTCCATTCCTTTCATCCTTTTTTTTTAAATGCAAAGGTGGAGATAGGTAGATGGGGTGAATACTCTTATGCCACTGAGGCAGGAGTAAAGGGTGCAACACTTGGTGCCCTGCCTCAGGTGTTGGAAGATCTTGGGCTCCCCTAGTTTATGAACTAGGTTTGGCTGCAAAATACTGAATGATTGAACCCAAACCTCTAGCCACTACACCCACTGGCTCTCAATTGCACATGCTGCAGCTGCTGAAATATATTTTGAATTGTTGACGTAGTTCAGTCATGTTTTTCTAATATCCCTTTAGGCCAATGAACAAACACATGCTGACTCAGGACCCAAGTCTAGCCAGTTTTCCAGGGCAGATGCAGCTGTGCCAATGGGGCATGCACTTCATTCTGCTGAGAGGGGGCAGTCATGCAAGCACCCTCAAGGTAAGAGAACAAATACATTGCAGCTGCATTCGTGCTGGCAAGGTTGATAGGATTGGGTCCTCAGCTACTCTCTCTTGTTCAATTGCCACGATTATCAGTAACCGCCTGATCCCTCCATTGCCTCCCATAAAGTGCTACAAAACCCAACACACCTACTCACAGACTCCTCTGGCTCTAGCAATTGTTTTGATTCACAGATTCGCTTCACGACTTTTTTTATTGCCTTCCTTTTTTGCTGACACTTAAATTTTTTTTCTCATCATGCAGCCTGCTCATCCTGCCCTCCGTCTTTACTTGCAAGCCCTTTTAGTTTCACCTTGTCCTCACTCCACCGTTGCTCCTTTATCCCACGAACTCCGCCACGTAATTGTCATTTCTCCCGCTTTCCAGCTTTTATACACGGGCTGTGATCAGCATTAAGCTATCTTGGGCAAAATACACCATGCTAATTTGTGTCCAAAAATAGTAAAAAGTGGAGAAACACTGAAGGCATTTGCCAAAAACACATTTCCCTCTCCGAATGTCATTCTGAGTCAAAAGCAAAAGAATGAACACATGATGCACGCTAAAAAGATATGGGGAGCAGGAAAGAGAAACAAGGGAGAAGCAACCAAGGCTTGGATGCTCAGCCAAGCAGATCACTATGCTAAAATCAACACGGCCTCACCACTGTCTAACAGTATTGAAATGATTAGGTGAATGCTTAATAGGACGTCTTCATGAACAACTTTTTCCCCTGATCTTTCTCTGCATAGCCTAAGTACTAAAAGAAATAACTAGGAAGTTATTGACCCACTGCAGTCCGACAGGCCCTTTCATGCAACTCCCAGCCTGACGCTGGTAGCTACTACTGTGCTGTGTTGAATGTGTGGGGAATAATGCAGTATTATGGCTGCTACAGAAGTACATTCTTATTTGCATCCTATCTTTCTTCCACCATGCAGCTTAAGAAAACTTAGGCTTTCTCCCATCCAAGCATCAACCAGACCTATCTTCAGCTCCAGCTCCCTGGCTTCCAAAAGGACGAGGGGAACAGAACAGAGGAGAAAGTGCGGAGAAGACAAGTAGCGGGGCCAGAGTGCCCAAGATATCTTTTTCTCTCCTCTTCTCCACACTTCTGATCAATTCTCCTCTTCTTTTTTAAAAAAAAATCTAGGGAGCAGGAGAAGGAAGAGCAGTGGAGGCAGGAAGCCAACCTGCCACTTGATGCAACAACCTCAGCTGGCCTAATGGTAGGACGGTCTGTGATGGTGGTGGATGACTCGCTGGTGCAAGTCTTTAGCATGCAAGCCCTTGCTAATCCTTAGCACACAAAGGGGCACAATGCAGTTGCGTCCCCACTTCCAGCCCTGTAATGTTGGAGGGAACGTGTTCCCAGCGTTACTTGTTGTTTAACCTACTTATGCCAAAAAATTTAATACACCGAGTTCCTGACACAGCAATGAGGAAGCAATAGACCAGGTGTACATGACCTTCCTTCTGCTTCTCGACATTAACCTTTACACGGCAGTTGATTGCAACTGCTCATCTTGGCCACGGCAACCGCAGTGGGAGCCGCATCTAACGGTCCCTTCGTTCTTTTGTGGCACATAATCACCATAAGTAAAAATGACCTATATTTTCCTGCCCGGCTAAATATTCATCCTTAAGGGTTTGCTACTCTACCATCCATGTTGAGGTTGTTCTCCCGAATTCTGTTTAGCAAACGCATTCAAGTTGCTTTTCCTTATGAAATGCATCCTGTTCAACATTTCTCAGCAATGAGTTTAGATTTTTACCTGGATAACCTCAGGATACCAAGTAGGTCACACCTAGAAGCCCTCCTCTATATCAGTCGTCTGGCTGCCGGATTCTCTCTTTTCTTATTTCTCAGCAAGACTAAGGAACTTGTTAAAGCACTGAGAGCCTCATCAGAAACTACATCATGAGCTGTAGGAAATGTAGGCTCATTTGCATATTTTAACTGCATGTAATCAACATAATTTGGATTTCATTTTCAAGAACAGGGGGAAAAAATGATAGACTATAGCCAGTGGACACCTTGCAATTATTCTACAAAATCCATATTCTGAAATGGCAGGGGGAAAAAACCCAGTTCAGACCCTGAAGAATCTTGATACATAGACTGAGAAATCACAAAGACAAGCTCCATAATTTGAGACTTTACATTCATTATCATGTTTAGATCCTTGAGCATTTTTTCACCACAATTGCAGGCATAGTTATACAACCAGAGTCCTGTGCAGAGCCTTCCCACATGGGGGAAGGAAAGTTACTCAGGACCGCACCCCCATCCCCACTTCCTAATTTCCACAAAGTGCATGGAGGCAAGATCCATCCCCTCTTTTTCCTGGACACAGATCACATGTAGACCATTAGCCAAACAGAACGTGGAACTCATGGAGACTGGGGCAAGGTGACCAGGTAAGAATTCAATCCCTCTTATATACATTTAGTTGTATGCACAATCAGCAGAGGTATTTGTTTTGATTGATAATGATATAAAAACACAAAATGCCATATTTTGGTGTTTAAGATAGCCAAATAAAAACACAATAACAACAACAACAACAACTACTTTATTTTTACCCCACCTTTCTCCCCGAAGGGACTCAAAGCTTACAACAGATTAAAAAACATAATTTAAAACAAATAAAAACATATTAACACATGTCATAAAAACAGCAGATAAAAAATAGGTAAAAAGAGCATAGAGCAGCAGCAAATCATAAAAGAATCAGGCCTGCAAAAAATATTAAAAGATGTTAAAAAAGATATTAAAAAGGCCGAGAACTCAGAAGGCTTGTTTAAACAGAAGGGTCTTCAGGCCTCGCCGAAAGGTCTCAAGAGAGGGAGCCATTCTTAAGTCAAGGGGAAGGGAGTTCCATAGCGTTGGTGCCACTACTGAGAAGGCCCTATTTCTTGCCGCCGCCCCACGTACCTCCCTAGGCGGCGGCACTTGTAAAAAGGCCTTCTCTGATGACCTAAGAGGACGAGCCGGATTGTATGGGACATTTTGGTGTTTAAGATATTTCCAGAAATTAGATTACTCTTCTAGTTAGAAATAATACTGTGGCTGCACCTGCTGGCACTATATCACTTACCTAGTACACTTTTAAACAGTTTAAAATTTAAAAAATGAGAACTTGGAATGAGAACGTTGAATAAAAACACATAGCACCACTTTCTGCCTTTTTCATTTTTTCCAAATCACAAAATCTGTGAAAAAATAAAGCCATTTTCAAACATCTTAATGCAGCCATTTTCAACCACTGTGCCGTGGCACACTGGTGTGCCACAAATGGTTCCCAGGTATGCCACAGGAATTTGGGAGAGGGTCATTTATCAATAGGACCATTGGGGGATGTGAGACCCCCCATTGACTGCACAGTGTGCCTTGTCAATTGCCAAAAAACTGATGGTGTGCCTTGACCATTTTAGTGCCTTGCCAATGTGCCATGAGACGAAAAACATTGAAAATCACTGCCTTAATGGATCGGCTGTCAGCCCACAGCTCATGAAATGTCCTCCTTCCCACAAAACTTGGATATCAACTTGGACAATTGAGATTCTAAGCAACATAAAATACATATAGGGACAGAGAGGGCTAACACCACTGACCCATGCAAAGGAATACACCTCACCTTAAGAGAATGGCCCCAAACAAAGCAGATTTCTGCACATTTGTAGCAGGATTATGTGCAATAGTCCACAATAATCCATAATAGCCAACCATCAACAACTCATGTGGAGCAACCCAGATTAAGCAGCAACATGGGCTGACTCATGCATTACTCCTAGGTTGTTACGGAGACTAATTTTACCTACGTGGATGGTGTTAAGAGCATAACATCCGGGAGTTTGTCCCTCACAAGGAAAACCATCAACTGCATAGTTCTCTTAAAGCCACCGATTTGCTTGCTGAAGCTCCTAATCTTTACTTAATCTATATCCCTGTTATTAAAAAAAGGAGGGAAGAAAACAGTGAAGCAATGCTAGTTTAAGTGTGCAGCTGAATTCATAATCTGATTTTTTAAAAAGACATTGATTTCTCTGTAGTGTTTATTGATAATATCAGACAATGGGCAGTGTTTAATTTAGAAGCCGTGCTCAATTATAGCAACTGTATTTGACTAAATGATATTCCTGCCCTACTGAAATCCTGCTGTCTAGTAGAGTAGGATCAATGAAAAGAGATTCCATATGGAAAGGGATTTCTCCAATGGAACCCTCTTGTGTGAGCCTCTGCCTGCAAATGCACTAGCAGGATACCAGCCTCTGAATACCAGTTGCAGGAGAGAAGTAGGCTTTTCTCTCTGAGTTGTGAGCTTCCTCAAGGCAACTGGTGGGCCACTATGGAAAACAGACTGCTGGATCAAAAGGGCCTTGGGCCTGATCCATTGGGGTTTTTCTAATACCCATTGGTAGCAAATTGAAGAATCCTGCATTAAGTACTCAATCCTATCCTCTGCCAGGCTGAATCGCGCAGCCATGTCATGGAGGAATGTATTGCATGCTATGGTGGAAGCAATCAGGAGGCCTGATTCGGATCTCTTAGCGGAGGCCCCTCAATGGCCTATAGCAGGGCTTTTCAAACTGGGGCATCGTGACGCCCCAGCCTGCGGGCCCTGGCCCCTGCCCCCTTAAGGGGCAGGGGCAGCCTGGAGGCAGGGAGGAGGCAGCGGTGTGATCCCCAGGATCACGCTGCTCAGGGGGGCTGCAGGGGCTTGGGTACACATACCCAAGCACCTGCAGCCTCCCCGGGGTGCGGGGAGCCTGGCGTGACCTGCAGCAGGGCTCCCCGCAGCAGTGAAAGTGGATGCGGAGCGATCGCACTCCACTTCCGCTTTAGCAGCGGTGGGGCGCGATTGCTCCGCAACCACTTTTCCTGCTGCGGGGAGCCCTGCCAGAAGCCGCGCCGGGCTCCCCGCACCCCAGGAAGGCTGCAGGAGGCTTGGGTAAGTGCACCCAAGCCCCTGCAGCCCCCTGAGCAGAGCGATTCTGGGGATCGCGCCGCTGCCTTCCCCCCCGCCGCCTCCTCCCCCCACCCCTGAAAGGACTTACTGGCTCTCAAACTCTCCCAGAGAGTTTGAGAACCACTGGCCTACGGGTCTCCCACACCAGTTATATAACTAGTGTGAGGAAAGTCAAGGGCTGGGTTGGGCTGAAAAGTGGGGAATAAGATCAAGGATGCCCTTCACTCCCTGACATGCCCCCATTTCCTCTCCCAAAACGCCCCCTTATTCCCCTCCTCACCCACTGACAACTCCGCTATCCATGTACCTCCTCCGGCAGTGAATGGGTGCTCCAGTGGTGTGCACTGGTGGCCCTGCTGTATGAATTGTTGCTTTGCATTTGCAGCACTTGACAGAGAGGACACTGACCGCATGCCAGCCCTGACAGTGGAAGGCACTCCTGGGACTGGGCCCCAAGTACAGGTTATAGCAGCGGTTCCCAAACTGTATGTTGCGACAAGGTGTCGTGAGGCACTTGCCAGGTGTTATGGGATGCCCACCCCCAGGGAGATGGTGCTGCTCCGAACAATGGTTGGAGACTCAGCATGACAGGAAGAGCTCCAGCGCCTGTTTTTTGCTCAGTGCAAACAGTCCTCCCACCCGCCCTGGTTTGAAGCACAGTTTCGGGCCTCCAAACCTGGAAATAACTGGTGATGACATCATTGCCAGTCACTTCCGGGAGCCGCATGCTGCATTCGCTGTGCAGGGGGGCATCGCAGGTCCAACAGTTTGGGAACCACTGAGTTATAGGGTAGTGAAGATGAGGCTTGTGGCTGGTAGTTAGAGAAATTGGACCAAATGTATTGGCTGCAAAGCAAACTGTTTTCTCTCGGCATGAAAGAACTTCATGTTCTGGATTGGAAAAGGTGCATCTATATAGAATATCAACCGTTAGGAAGAGTTTGTGAGAACAACGTAACCGTCAGTCACTGCAAAGTTGGCATTTTTTACTGCTTCAGCTAGGACATCAGAACAGAGCTCTTAATGATTCCTGGGGATGAAAAGGAGTGGGAACTTGAAGGAGGGAGGTAAGCAAATCACAGTTGAACTGATGGATACTTTACATGATTACATTTGCCCCTTTCAGAGGTTCAGTTCAGGAGGTTTCTGGGAACTTTGGATGTGCATTGCTTAGTACGGTATTTCTCAAACTGTGGGTCCGGGCCTGCAACCTGATGGTTGGTGGGTCATGAAACTGAAACTGGGAAGCTGATAGCTGACAAGGAAAATGTATTGAGCCCTATGGAAAAGTGAGATTGAGCCACACATGTGTGTTTACTCATAGGTAGGCAACCGTGCTTCAGTTCATTTCAAAGGGCAGACTGAGAGGAACACAACACCACCAGAATGGGCCTGATGCTATGAATGCAGGCCCCCAAAAACACTTGAGAAGGACACACCCCCCTCAAGCTGACAAAGAAAAATGCATTGTATTAAACCTTATGGAAAGTGAAACTGAGCAACCTGCGCATTTATTTAGAAGTAAATAAACATACTTTGCTCTTATTGAAGGCATCCCATGTTGGCAACCTTCAGTCTCGAAAGACTATGGTAGGTTCTGAAAGGTGGTTCTGGAACAGCGTCTAGTGTGGCTGAAAAGGCCAATTCGGGAGTGACAATCCCTTCCACACCGGGAGCAAGTGCAGTCTGTCCCTGGTCTGTCTCCCTGGCTATGGGCCTTCCTTCTTTGCCTCTTAGCCTCAGTCTGTTGGCCAAGTGTCTCTTCAAACTGGGAAAGGCCATGCTGCACAGCCTGCCTCCAAGCGGGCCGCTCAGAGGCCAGGGTTTCCCACTTGTTGAGGTCCACTCCTAAGGCCTTCAGATTCCTCTTGCAGATGTCCTTGTATCGAAGCTGTGGTCTACCTGTAGGGCGCTTTCCTTGCACGAGTTCTCCATAGAGGAGATCCTTTGGGATCCGGCCATCATTCATTCTCACAACATGACCGAGCCAATGCAGGCGTTGAAGACAAGGGGAAGACAAGGGGAGGGGAAAATGCAAGACTACCAGAACATTCCCAAACCAATGAGCTTAACAAATGCTCCAGAAGGCAATGTCCTTACCCCCATAGTGAAAAGGATAAAAACAGAGGCTTGAGCAGCTGGTTAAGTGAAACTTCTTTAAAAGTCTTGTAAAGCTAGGTAGATCCCAACAGAGTATTGTTTTAAAAAGTGGATCCTGGAGCTAAAAAGCTTGGGAACCACTGGCTTAGTAATCTGGCAAATGATGGCAGGGAGAACATAGATGATCAGACTCGGGACTGTATGCACACTTGGCTTTTGCCATAGTTATTTCAGATTGTGCCCGCCCTATTTTCAATTCAGAAAAGTTTTCATTGAAAGCCAACAAAGCTTCTTTCCTCCCACTATTTCAATTAGCACGTAAGACGGGACATGTTCAGAGGCAGAACCACAGTGGGAGAGAGTTCCTAAAGCTCCCCCATCCGCCTCTCCCACTACAGTGTTGTGGCTGCCACAAACCCAATGGGCCACATTATGTATTTAGTGCAATGCCTACTTTTGCCCTTAAACAAAAGCTATGCAATAAGCATACAGATAAAAATGGACTCCCAAAGCACAACCAGGTGATCATGAAAGGAACATAAACATCATGGCATTAATTAAAAGGCTTGAGAAGTGACAGTGTTCCTGGGTCAGCAACTACAAATGACAGAAATGTTGAGGCTGGGAGATCAAGTGAGATATGAAGCAACTCTGCACCAAGGCAGGCTTTGGGACAGCCTAGCTCAACACATTCCAAGCATCTCTCCTAAGTTTCAGGAAAAAGTCTATCTGGAGATGCCTGACCTGGGACTTTTTACATGCCAACCAGTCTATTGAGCTACAGCCTTTCTCTAGGGAGAGAGTTCCACAGCTGGGGTGGGGGGGCTACCACAGAAAAGTCCCTTTTCCTGGGAGTTTCCTACCCGAATGTATGATGGCGAGGGAACCTGGAGAGGGCAGGTTCATACAGGAAAATACTGCCCTTTAGATTACTTGCTCCCAGACTGTTTATTAGTGACCTAAAGTTACTCAGTGAGTTTAATAGCTGCACAGACATCCGAAATTGGATCTCAGTGGGTTCTTGCACATCTCTTGTTGTCTTACGTGCTCCCTGAGTGCGCATCTGGTGGGCCGCTGTGAGATACAGGAAGCTGGACTAGATGGGCTTTTAGCCTGCTCCAGCAGGGCTCTTCTTATGACCTAAGTGGTCCTAGGTCCAACAGCCATACCACCACAGCCAGGGTTACCCCAGCCCATATGGTGCCTCTGGCACATTTGAAAAAGGTGCCCCTGTCCGGCTGACAGTGACATTCCGCAGGCATGTCTCCTCCTTCCTGTTTGAATGGCACCCCCTTACGGTGAAGCATCCTTGTGCCAGGTGCAACCTGCACAACCACACAGGGCGACCCAGATTCCTTTTGGAATCGTCATGACATCTGACTGCCAGTCTTCAGGCCTTTGCTACCAAGTTCACTTCCCATGCTTCCCATGCAGCTGTTTGAGCGGATGAATGGTGGCCATTTCTTCTGGCCTTTCACTCTGAGGTTTTCTCGGTGGCATAGCTGGAGGGGGAGCGGAGCACTCAGCCTGGCAGGGAGGTGGGCGAATGGCTCTTCCCTTCAGAGCCATTCGCGGCGGGGGGGGCAAACAGAGCCGTACGGCTTCGTTTTGCCCCCCCCCGCCGGGAATGGCTCTGAAGGAAGGGGCTGTTCACCCACCTCTCTGCCAGGCTGAGTGCTCTGCCTCCTCCAGCTATGCCACCGGGTTTTCTTCTAATTGTGATTTGTGTTTTTGCTCGTCAGGCTGCAATCTTGACACCCAGTTGAAAACTGCCATCAGACTAGAAGGAGAGCCTCCTCCTTTTGCACCATCAGGGCTGAGAAAAGAGACTCAAAAATAATCTCCCCCCCCCCAGCCCTTCTGCAGACCCAGCACTCTCCAAGACACATACCCATCGCCTGAGCTAACTCTCCAACTCCAGGCCTGAGGAGGGGAATTGTTCGGCGAAAGTAGCCCATTGGCCGGTTGCTATGGAGACCGACATACCACAGTCCTGACCCTTGAGAGGTTTTGCACTCCCCCCAGCAGGGTTGCCAGCAGCTGGACTGCAGCTGTTCCAGGGCAAGGCCAGCCAGTGTGTGCGGCAGGCATCTCTCCTGCCTGTTGGTCCAGAGAACAGAACAAGGCACGGCCGCCAGCTAAACAGAGCCCTCTTTGGATGGCGGGGAGGAGGCGAGTGTTTGCTTACAGACGGCGCTTCTTGTCAAAGTGCAGAACAACAAACATTAGGCAGGAGTATCGATCCTGCATCAAAGAGCTGAGCAAACGTACACAGAAGTTGCTCACGGCAAGGAACTTGGGGGGAGGCAGGGCTGGGGACAGCAGAGTGGGCTGCTAGAACAGCGGGCATCAGGGCTGGCCTTGGGAGCTGCGGGGCCCAACGCAACACATTTTGGCACCCTCACCCCTGCAGGGCTCCCCCAACTCACCAGGCTGAGCGGCAACACCAAGGCACCCGGCAACAGCATTACCGCCAACTGCTTCAGGGTGGAGGATTCAAGCCTATCAGACCCAGGGGCATCCAGCGACAATGCCCCACTCACTGCACTCAATTTGCGATGCCTCAACATGGAAGATTCCGTGCTGGAGCATCAGCGACAGAGCAAGGTAGCGGCTACAACTGTGGCCTCTCTGCTTGCCGCCCCAGTGCAAGGCCCCTCCAGGTGCTGGGCCCAATTTACATAAAAGAACAGCGCTGCTGGATCAGACCCAAGGCCCGTCTAGTCCAGTTTCCTGTATCTCACAGTGTCCCACCAAATGCTTCAGGGAGCACACAAGACCACACAATACTTGCTGCCCCTCCCCTGCATCTGACATTCTATTTACCTTCGCACCCCCCAACGAAGACACCAGAGTGCACTTGAATTAAACTTGGACTACTTTATTACATACAAGTGACCAATTTTTAAAGCATGAAACCTACTGAATACACCTACCCTGCCTCACCAGCCTTGAGTGGGTGATCAAACTGCTATCCACGGCCAATTCGAATGACAGAAAAATATTCTTACCTGGCCCTCACGATGCAATGATTAACTGGCCCTCATGACCAGCTAATCTCAGACTGCAAATTGGTCAAACTGCCCTACGACTGGCCCTTGCAGGCATTTTTTCCAAGACCCTGGATACGTAGGAACCATCAAGGAAGCATTTGCCACGGGTCAGCCCAATGCAGAAGAGGTGCCAACAAGTCTCAGGGCACTGGTAAGTGAGGTGTTTAGGACTGGCACACTTTGTCCATTCATTCTTTGTGGTGGAAGGGGGATGGTTCACAAGACATCACTATGACCTCCTGCGTTCTCCTCTTGTGCTTGGATCACCAGATTTATTAAAAGGGTAAACTAATGAGAATAGCAGTGCAATGCCACAAGCATGGATGTAATTTCATGCTACTGTTCAGTTGTTTTTGGAAGGATACGATGGAACACAAGAGGAACAGGAGGAGTAAAGGGAGAGTCTGTCTCCTGTTCTTTCTGGCATGGAAGGACCTTTGCAATTCTCCATATGATCACCAGTAAAACAACAATCACTGGCTGTCCCTGCAAGAAGGCACCTGCAATCTTTCCAGTTAAAAACGTTGCAAACATTCTAGTAGGGTGCTCAGAACATGGAACTCTCCTGGTTGGTTGAATGCTCCCAGCCAAGACTCAGGATGAGCAAGAACACGCCAAGTTTGAAGCAAGCAAATCAGCCATGTTTAGAAATCATTTCTCCATCTGAACCTCTGCAAAGCTTTACAGGAGGTCAGCACTGACAAAGGTTAGAGCTTTTGTGGGCATGCTTGGGCTTTTCTGAGAGATCAAACTGGTTGTAGACCAAATGCTGAAGCTTTTCAGAACCCTGCTAACAATATGCACAAAGGTTGAATTCTGGGACGCACCCCCAAAGGTTGTGCATTCCTACCTTCACCATAAGCCCCTTATAGATCAGATAGGAAAGGCTCTTTGTCACCCACAGCAACAACTCTAATAGGAATATCTCTTGGCATTGTGCCAGCAGTGCATTGGTATAAAAAAAAAACAAGTCACCTAATATTCTGGAGAGAATAGCAAATTGCAGGGGGTGGGAGAGGGGCAGGAAAGCCCTGCCAATCTGCTCTATTTAGGTAGATCTTTTATTTAATTTAATGATCCTGATTTCAGAAGATGGTCTGTATAAAAATTCTGTTTACGTAGAAAATTGTTCCACGTTGGACACCGCAGAGCTATTTAGAGGGGAGAAATGATTAAAATTTGTTCCACCTAGCCATTTTCTGCCATCGCATAATCCCGTGCTCTCCCCAAGTGGTCTTATGCATACAGCGCCAAACAGGCTCTGTGTATAAACGAAAAGCAGTGGGGCTCTGGTCAGGCTAATCTGTGCTGGGATTTTAAATAAACACGCTCAACAGCAAAGAAAGGGGAGATAACTTCAGCGCAAGATCCCCATATCGGTATCATCAATCAGCAACTGTGCAGAGCACAGAACACCATTCATTCCACTGCATTTGTCCTCCTGTCCATTCATTTCCTCCTACTTCACTACCACAACACTTTTCAGATTCGCTGCATGGCATGTGGAGAGTTCTCCTGCAAGCCACTTTTAGCACCCTAATAAAATGGATCCTTGCAAGTTCGCTGTCTGTGTTACGTTCATGCATCACCTCTGCTCACTAGGTAAAGAGGCAGCTTTTAAAGAGGGTTTGGTGGAAATGCGCTATGTGCAAGCACAGTGTACTAACTACACGCTGTTGTCTTAAGAAGAGCTCAGCCTTCAGACTCCTTCTCAACTCTTAGTCCAGGAGAAACTGGACTGGGTGGACTGTATGGGTCTGCATTTGGAGTCCTGCCCTTGCAAATAAGTCAGTTACTAGTGCGTGCGTGGAGCCAGTTAAAATTTGAAGGTCAAGACCGCCCCTCTGAATAGGTTCAGAAATATACTTCCAGACCTTGCAAAACGTGCACCATGGAGCTGGCTGCTGCTCCGGATACTCCCACATGTCCACACACTGCAATGAAGGGGATCAAGAGCTTGCGATCAACACCAGTCACTTAGTTGTATGACTCATGGCAAGAGGCAAGAAATGCATTCCCTTCAAGGTAATCCTGCCTTGCCTTTCCAATGCATCTGGTTTCAGACTACAGGCTAAGACAAAACCTTGTAAATCCCCCAGGCAGATATTTCACCGCGCAAAACTACAGTCAAGCACCAAACTCTAAAATCCAGTAAAATGTTGGAGCACACACACAGAGCTCCTGGACTTACATAGAAATGGATAGCATTTGCTACCCATTCTAGTTTCATTTTCAATTTTCCAAGAGTCTCCTGGATTCCTAGCTTCACAATAACCTCGGTAAATGCTGCATTCTGCCAGAAGGCTAATTGGATATATTCTACTAGCTCTCAGCAGCTGAGCACCTTCATTGCATGCAGAAATTTCCTAGATTCAATCCCAGCCCGTCCCAGTCCCCTCTCTGAAACCGTGAAGAGCCTCTGCTGGTCTATGTACATAATCCTAGACTAGATGGACCAACTCATTGAATGAAGCTTCCTACATTATCAAATTAGTCCTGGAAGGCTCATTGTTCAAGATGGAAAGATTTTGCTGCATACAAACTGGGAATAAATCATTATGTCAATCCAAGTTGAAAAAGGGAATAAGTTTACAGCGCCTTCCACATAGGAAGGCCCTGGCTTGTCGCATTTTGCTCACTCATTCTTTACGAGGGGTTCCCATGATGTCATACAGCCTCTGTCCTATTTTTACCTGTGCGAAAAGTGTTCACATTCATTAACAAAGAAAATCTTACTTCTTGGAGATGGGTGGCCCAGCAGTGCCACATGGACAACTGCTCCATCTTTTCGGAGAGGCATGTGCCCAAATACAACAAAAACAAGAGGGGTAAAGGGGGAAGGGAACAGTCTATTGCAGTGATGGTGAACCTTTTGGGCTTGGCATGTCAGAAAATGAATAACTTCACTCTGCTGGTCTCTCTCTCTCTCTCTCTCTCTCTCTCTCACACACACACACACACACACACACACACACACAGAGAGAGAGAGAGAGATCCTGAATGAAAGAGAAAAACAAACTCAGGCCACAATCCCAACCAACTTTCCAGCACCAAGTTAAGGGCAATGCAGCTCTGAGATAGGGGAACAAACATTCCCCTACCTTGAGATGGCCTCCATGAATGCTACCCCACCACAGGATGCAGCACATACCCCATTGGCACAGCTGTGTGAGTGCTGGAAAATTGGTTAGGATTTGGACCTCAGATGTTTAAAACATAATTTAAGTGTTGTTTGAGTCTTTAAGCCACAGATTAAAACACATTGTAGGATCTAGTCCCAACGTTTCCTACAATGTGTTTTAATCCATGGCAATTGCTTGACTCCAGCAATATTTTAAATTATGTTTTAAACGCATCCAGCCAAGAAAACCTTAGTATGTTTGCAAAATTCAGTTGTTGTCAGGTGTCGGTGAATGCTGGTGTGTCCCCCAAAACATCATGGTGTCATCTTTGACACACCTGTCATAGATTCGCCATCACTGACCTACTGTGTCCCCAAAATGATATCTACTGAGGAAGGAACATTGCAATTTGACATGTGACTGCAAGAGGGAAAGCAGTAGCGACTGGCTGGTGCTGCAAGGACCCCAGCTGGAATCACCCTTTGTATGAATTCTCACAGTCACATTTCCCCACGTGTGAAATTCTGCCACAAAAATTACTTTCCCCCCTTTTATTTCTGCATGTGCCACCACACCCAGTCTTTCCTAGACATCCCTTTGGTTCACAGAGGACAGTGTAAGGAGGTGGGGAAAACACAGCAGAACAAAGGACACAGGGCATTGCATTTCTGAAAGCACAGCATGCACAAAGATGAGGCCAGATTTTCTGAAATGTTCAGCTCCCTATTTACTCAGCAGGCTAAATTCTCCTGAAAAAATTTGCCCTTTGGTGGCACAGAGAGGAGATGCTGCTCGGGGTATTTTGCCAACATCTGGCTCCATTTTTGCACGGTCAACCCTGGAAGAATTTGACTCAAAACCTTGTTTATGTGAAGAAAGAGGAAGGAGGAGGTCAGGGCTTAATAACGTGGACTTATTCTGGGTGGAGCTTTGAGGAAATTAGTGAAAACATTTCTTTTCCTTTTCCCACCAGACATTTGGGGATTGTTGAACAAGCTGCCGTTTTTTGTAGGGTTTTTTTTTCCTTTGGAAACGGGACAGATATTTTGGCGGCTGATTTTCAGATTAGGTTTGAGTGTTGTTTTATCCAGATGGTTATTTTGACTATTTTATAGAAATTGTATTATTATTTTGTAAGCTGCCTGGAGGGCCCTTAGAGACAAAGTGGCAAGACTGAGGTCTTTAAGGAAAGAAAACAAAAGGAGGCAATAGGTCTGCAAGACTGGTGGACAGAGCAAAATCCCAACCAAAGAAAAAATGGGCCATAGTTCAATGGAGGAGAAGATGCTTTTGCATGCAGAAACTCCCAAGTGGGGCTAGGAAAGATTCCCTCCCTGAAACCCCATAGAGTCACTGTGAATCAGTGTGAGCAATATTGACCTAGACCAGTGGTTCCCAATCTGTGGGGACCTACCACTGGGTTGCAACCCTGTGGGAACCCACCACCCAATTTTTGGTGGTGATTTTTTGTTTGGCATGAAACTGACTAGCTGATAGCTCACAAAGAAAGTGTAGTCAGTCCCATGGAAACAGAAATGGAGCCACAGAATGGTCCCAATCCAATGAACACAGGCCCCCAAACTCTCAAGAAGGAAGCCCTGCCCCAACCGATATGTACTGAGCACTATGGAAAGCAAAAGTGAGCTACGCATGTGCGTTTAAGCACAAGTAAGCAAACATACCTCAAGCTCCTATCAAAGGCCAGGTGAAGGGAATGAAAGGCCACCAAAATGGCCCTAATCCTATGAACAACAAAGGCTCAAACACACCCTCCAGGAAGCGTCCCCTCCACCATAGTAAAAAGGATAAAAACAGAGGCTTGAGTGGCTGGTAACATAAAACTTTTATTTAAGTCTTTTAAAGCTAGTGGTTCCTTATAAAGTGTCATTTTAAAAAGTTGGGGGACCACTGCACAAGGCCAGTGTTTCTCAACCAGTGGTATGGTTACCACCAGTGGTACTTGGTGGAGTCTGGTGGTGCACACAGGAGCCCTGGACCTCTGCTGCCTGACGGCAAGACCAGGAAGGTAACACAACAAACACAAACTTTTTTTACACACTCAAAAAAGCCCTCCAGTCCACCCTGAGCCTCTTACCAGCATTGTCATGATGTCATCACCAGTTACTTCCAGTGGTACTTCAAATAGGTGGACCATGTGAAGTGGTGAGGCAGAGGTCAAACACTGAGAAGCACTGCGCTAGACAGACCTAGACAGACCAACTTTGCAAAAAGCAGCTTCAGATTTTCAAATGGATCAGGCAGATATGTTACAGAGAAAGACAATTGGCACCTTCAGGTTTAATTCAGTAACCATGTCAGGAAGCACCAATGGGAGCTTTACTCTGGAGTAAACAGCAACTGGATTGGGACCATGTGAGTGGCAAGGTTAAAATCCCCCCCCCCCGGATTTTCACTAGGAAAAATGCACCAAATTAAAAGGCTTATGCTTGACCAGGACCCTCTGCAGCCACTCCATTAGAGCAAAAACAATCTCTGAAACTAGAATGTGTTTAATGCCGCATGTCCCCATTAGGTTCCCAGTATCCTGTCTCAGGCAGATGTTCAAGAAAAATGGGCCATTCTGGAGTGGGTTCTTGGTCTGAACTAGACGTCTGAAGCGGTGAAATGCTCTTTACTCCAGTAAATCTCTGCTCCAGTTCAAAAGTCACTAGTATCTTCGATAATTCACCTCTGAAATGGGCAATGCAGAAAAAGCTTCTTTCTTAGGAGTTGTTTTCCCCCGTTCCCACCCCGCTGTGAAAGATCTTTTGCCCCCATTACTGGAAGCACACCTTGTACTCTCTTTAAGCTGCAGCAAAATAGAACAGCTTCCATGCTCTGTGCCCAGCTGACAACAGCCACCCCTTCATTGCATAAATCAGGTTCCTTTCTTCACAGTGCTCCTCGTTAAGAAGGAAGCAAAAACACAGAAAATATAGTGTCTTTTACCAGTCTAAACTGTACTATCATATCGCCCACAGAGTTTTAACTGGACCAGTTTTTCCAATCTTCGGCAATAAAAACAACCCAATAAAATGAACGCGAAAATATCTTCATTAGGATTTATAATGCTCGTTAAAGCCTCCTGTGTAGAAAGCCATGACTGAGATCCTGAGAAGTAGAGGAAAAATGCAAATTATACCAAATGAGAAGAAAAAAAAAAAGACACGGATATTTCTTTAATCGTCCAATCAAATGTCAGCCCAATTATCTGTGGTCAGCCCAATGGGTTAAAATTATACTTGTTCATCCTCGGACTCAGTGAGGAGCCTAAAAAAGTGTTTCATTTTAATAAAAATGAAATCTGGACGCTGCAGAAACCAGCTTCCCTAATGACGTGTTTACACAGAAGATGACAATTTCTATTTAATGGTGATTACTACCAAGAACAAATTAAACTTCCTGAAGTATATGGGTTAGAGATAATGGAAAGTGGGTGGGGGAAGAGTGACAATTGTGGAGCACATGCAAGTGCTTGTACATTTGTACACAGAAGTCTCAGCCTTTGTGTACAGTATATTTCATGTATATTGTTATGGAAGCCTGAGACCACTGTGTTAGAGTGCACATGTAGGAAGAGAGAGAAGGGTCAAAAGACAACTTAAGTGGGGCATGACTAAGGCCAAGTCAAAACTCTCATGATGTTCATGAAACTTATTAAAAAACCATGCTCAGAGGTATCTAGGGTGTGGCAGGTAGAAAAACCTGCCTGGGTGCCACTTGAAGTGGGCACCATTGCAACAGCTTCCCAGCTGACTTTTGTTTTTCAGCTGTGCTCAAAGGTCTGCCATGGTTGGCAGATGATGAACATCTACATGAGATGATATGCCAGCCTTTGCTCCTCTCCACTGTTTTAGCTCAGCCCACCCCCCACTTCCTTTTTCAATAAGAGTGAATTTGAGGCAACTGCTGCAGTTGGCCTCACAGATGGGCCGGCCCTGTCCATTCGAGCGAGAGCAGGGAATGTTGCCTGCATCTTGATTTAGCTTTGTGACATCATCACAGAGCCAACTCCACTTGGCTACAAAGTGTCTCCAAAGAGCCTAATCAGTCAACAGGATTGGCTGAATGATGATGGGATGGCACCTTGCAGTCTAAACGACACCTGCTTGAATGGGATTACCCCAATATGACTTTTTAAAACGGCATCACAGCTGCAGATTGGGGAGAAAACAACTGCAAATAAAAGGTGACCTGCACTAAAAAAGAAAAAAGAAAAAGGATAAGCAGGGAGGCTGAAATTCCCCCCTCCCCAAATGTTCATGAGTGAGAATCTGGTTTAGTCCTAGAGGTTATTGTTGACTAGCAATTTTGGATTACAGACTCTCAGGGTCAACTGTGTCTACCTGCCTGAATAATTTCTCCCCAAGCACTTTTGGCAAAGTTTGTAAGACTGGGGGGTGGGTGTTCCAGGAGGGGAAAAAAAAAATCACTTTTGTGGAGGGTTGACAAAAATGACAAAAAAAGTGTCAGGGTTGCAGAGATCAGGCAACTGACAGCAGTATAAATGAGATCTTTCCCTAAAGAAATGCAGAATGCCACTGTCTCTGGGCAGCCACAATGCTACAACCATTGCTGGCACTCCTGGCCATTGCTGGCCAATGACAAGAGAAAGATGGTCCACGGCTGCCAGGATAATGAGTGGTGGCTGAAACACTGATGCTGTCACTGGTCATTGAGATAGCAGCATTTTCACTCCTTAGAGCAGTGGTTTTCAAATGTCTTACCACTAGGACCCACTTTTTAGAATTACAATCTATTGGGACCCACTGGAAGTGACGTCATTAACCTAGAACTGATGTCATGGCCAGGAGTGACATCATCTAGCACAGTGGTTCCCAACCTTTAGGAGCTTAGGGACCACTAAGGCAAAATTTTGAGATGGTGGGGACCACATGCAACCCCCCCCTCGCATTAGTACAGACAAAAGAAAATATTTCTTTACTCAGCGTGTGGTTGGTCTGTGGAACTCCTTACCACAGGATGTGGTGATGGCGTCTGTCCTGGACGCCTTTAAAAGGGGATTGGACAAGTTTCTGGAGGAAAAATCCATTACAGGTTACAAGCCATGATGTGCATGTGCAACCTCCTGATTTTAGAAATGGGTTATGTCAGAATGCCAGATGCAAGGGAGGGCACCAGAATGAGGTCTCTTGTTATCTGGTGTGTTCCCTGGGGCATTTGGTGGGCCACTGTGAGATACAGGAAGCTGGACTAGACGGGCCTATGGCCTGATCCTGTGGGGCTGTTCTTATGTTCTTATACAATTAAATTTGTATAAATAAATAAATAAATAAATAAATAAATAAATAAGATTATTTAATAATTAATGTGATGGTTGTGCTTGGATTTGCTTCACTAGCTGTGAAAGTCTTGGGTTTACATGGAACACATAATAATTCCCCCCCAACTCAGAGGCTTTCACACCCACCCTATTCAATCCAGTCTCTTTTCCCCCACATCAGACCACATTACGCACAGCCCTTGCCTCTTTTAAGTGTGGAAAAACACCTCAAAAAGGGAGAGGGTAAGCACAAGGGGATTATAGACAAGTCATGCAAGGTAGTTAAATGAGCCAACAAAAAGCACACACATCCCTTCACAGTTCCTTTTGTTACACAGCCCTGGCCCTGCTCCCCCCCCTTGTGAGTCCAGAGTCCTTAGGAAAGTGTTCAACACTATTTAGGCAGGTGGGTCCTGAAGGAGAAGAGACGTGCGAAGGAAGCACCATCTCAGAGACATCTCAGAATGGCTGCTGCATGTCTCAGGAAGAAAAGTCCTTTTGGCGTGCACTGCAAATTCTTTAGGGGGGAAAAGCCTCTCTTCACTTCCTGTTCTAATTGCTGTCATGCTCTAGCTGTGGACTACTTTGGTTGGAGCTAAGAGAGTGTGAGCAAGCCTATAGGTAGGCTGCAGCCACAAAACAACAGCTGCCTACTCTGCCATTAGTCTGTGGAACTCCTTGCCCCAGGATGTGATGATGGTGTCTAGACTAGATGCCTTTAAAAGGGGATTGGAGAAATTTCTGGAGAAGTTCATCACAGCCACAGTGTGACTAACAGCCCCATTCTAGGCATGTCTACTCAGAAGTAAGTCCCATTATAGTCAATGCAGTAAGTATGCATAGGGTTGCAATCTGAGGAACTGGCCAAGTGTGGGGTGGGGGAGGGCTCCCCATGGACAAAGCTGCTGCTGTCTCTGAGGACGAAGAGTCGGGGCTTACACCTGCTGTACTTAGCTACGGTGGTGCCTGTTCTGCAACTTCTGGAATTACTTCTCCCCAGGTGGGCAGCTTGCAGTAAGACAGCAGAGGTGCTGCCTGTTTCCCTCTCCAAAAGGGGTGCCAAAACCTGGTTGCCTGGATCCCTTGCTCCACCCCTGGGCGTTAGAAGAGCACATCCAGGGGGCCCAATCCTGCCAAGTGGGGAGGGGGTACCAGGGCTGGGGGTTGAGCATACTGTTTCTCCCCTCTCTTACTGCCACACTGCCTCCAACTCCCTTCCTCAGTGTTCCCTGGCCAGCTGGAGTCTGCACTCCCAGGGAAATCACATCCAGAGAAACCCATTCCCAGGGAAACCCCCCCAGCCAGCCAGCCATGCCTTTGAGAGCCTGTTCCTCCTCCTCCTCCTCCTCATTACTCCCATTCCTCCCCTCCTCAGGCCCCCCACCGCCTCCTCCAGTGGTGGTGGCGCCCCACCCCCACCCCACCCAAGAGACTTCCCAGGCTGGCTGCAGTCCTGATTTGACTCCTGAAAAACATGTTGGGTCTGTGACCGTAAATAAAGGATGATGATGACTCCTGAGAAACCAGGCTGCCAGGGCTCACCTGAAGGCACAGGGTCAAGGAATGGAGGCAGCAGGCTGGCGGCAGCGGCAGCAGGGCCCCTCTCCTCTGCATGCGGCTGAGCCACGAGGCTGCACAAACGCGCGCACCTTACAAGGTGCCTGCGCTTCACTTTTTTGCTTGTCTGGGCACTCACAGACAAGGAGGGAAGGGAGGTGGAGGGGGGAGGCAGGAGACGGAGAAAGGCTCTGATTGGCTCTGAGCTGCTCTGATTGGCTGCTGGCGCTACAGAGGCTTTTTTTCTTCCTGGAAGGGCATTTTTTTTCTTTTTTCACCAGAGAGGTCGCGGACCACCTGGGAGGGCGCTGCGGACCACCAGCAGTCTGCGGACCACGGGTTGGGAACCCTAGATCCAGCAGGAAAAATTTTAATTTATTTTAAAATCAAATAAAAAATGAAGTAAAACGAAAGTTTACAATACGTATAACTTTATCGATTTATTTAAAATAAAGAAGATCCCTCCTAACCCTCCCAAGCAGTTGCTGATCAGTTTAAAAAAAAATTCCCAAACATCCCAAAGGCTGCATTCCTATCCAAACTCACTTAGAAATAAGCTCCATTGACTGTCATTGTTAAAAGCATACACATAGTAGCCTGTTAAAAGTACAGATGTATCACATTTCTCCAGACACATACCATAATCACATCAAGTCTAATATATTAGAAATAAAATACATATGGAAATGAATAGGAACCCACCTGAAATTGGCTCGTGACCCACCTAGTGGTTCCCGACCCACAGTTTGAGAAACGCTGACTTAGAGGAAATACGATAACCTCCACTGGGAAATCCTTTCCCTGCAACCGTGGGAATTTTCTGCTACTTTTGTGGTTGCTCCCCACAGAAGTGACGCAGGCACAGCGGCAAAAATGGGGGGAGAGATGCAAGCCCTTCCTGCCCCACACACACACTCTGAAGAAATACAAGGTGCACATTGATTAATAATAATAATAATAATAATAATAATAATAATAATAATAATAATAAACAGGTATTTATATACCGCCTTTCTTGGTCTTTATTCAAGACTTTATTCAAGGCGGTTTACATAGGCAGGCTGATTAAATCCCCGTAGGGATTTTTACAATTGAAAGAAGGTTCTTTCAAGAACCACAACAGTCCAGGTGTTTCACTCTGATCTGGTTTCACATTCTGGCCTCCATCCTCCCATGCTCAGAGCAGATGGAATCGCTCGGCTTCAGCTTGTCAGCTGCTTCAAGGTCTCACGGTGCCGGTGACCTCGAACTGGCGACCTTGTGGATGTTATCTTCAGGCAGTCGGAGGCTCTACCCTCTAGACCAGACCTCCAACTTCAGATTCAGTTGCCTTCCTGAAGTAGCAAAGCATCACATCCTTCCTTCCACACACAAAAATGCCACAACTTATAAAGAGTGAGGACTATTTGAAATGCACACAGCATGTATCTATTTAGTTATTGGACACTTGTAGGGAGAAAAACACCCCTGAGCATATCTACTTAGGTAGTTTTTCTGGTTGCGCAAGGATGTACACCCCCAGGATACACAAGTTGCTATGCTGTATTGCGAATGAAGACACCCGCCCTATCTTCTTAATTTTCATGGATGGTTCATATTTCAGGAACTCAGTGCTACAATGAAGGAAATAAAATAAGCAGAAAACCTATTAGTAAGGATAAAGGGAGCCCCTGTTTTCTGCAGAGGCAAAAGATCCTTATCTGAACTCACTTCAGTCAGTCTTGATGCCAGTTTAAAATACAGTCAATTCTCTTTATATGAGAATTCACTATCTGCGAATTCGCTTATCTGCAAGGGGCAGAATTGCTACCTGCTATCATTATCCACTCCTCTTTTTCTGTTATGCAGAGACCTTCTGCAGGACCTTCATAATGGCTCCTGCGATCAGCTCAGACCCCTTTAAAATGGCTGGTGAAAGTTTACGCTGGCCTTTAAAGGGGTCTGCACTTGTTGTGGGCATCATTTTTGAAGGTCCCTGCAGCCTCTGGAAGATCTCTGCAGCATTCAGAGATATTTTGGCACTTCCTACTGCACTCTGCTGGCTTCCAGAGGGTCTCAGCTGTGTTTGTCTTGATGGAAGAGAAGGTACCCCTTCTTACCTAGGGCCCAATCCTATTCAATTTTCCAGTGCCGGTGCAGCTGTGCCAATAGGGCATGCGCTGAATCCTGTGGTGGGGAGGCAGTCACAGAGGAGTCCGCAAAGTAAGGTAGCGTTTGTTCCCTGATCTGGGGGTCCATTGAGGCTGCACGGGAGCTGGAAAGTTGGATAGGATTGGGCCCCTAGTCTCTAACTCCCATAAGATCAATGGTTCTTTATCTGCAAATTTTCTATCCACTAGGGCAGGGGTGTCCAAAGTTTTTGGCAGGAGGGCCACATCATCTCTCTGACACTGTGTCGGGGGTCAGGCGAAAAAAAGAATTAATTTACATTTAAAATTTGAATAAATTAACATAAGTTTACCTAAATGAATATATTAAAGATGAACTTATATGAATGAATGAAGGTCTTGCAATAGCTCAAGGCCTAAAAAAGGCCTTGCACAAAGCAAGGCTGGCCTTTCCTTTGCTGCCGCTACTGCATCACAGACATGAAACAACAAGCAGTGGAGGGAACCCTCATCCCACAGCTCACGCGAGAGGTCAAACAGTCGCCCTCACGCTGAGAGCAGTTGCGTCGGGCTAGTGCAGACTCCAACAAACCCCTGGAGGGCCAGAGGCTCATTGGAGACTGGGGGCTCCCTGAGGGCCGCATTGAGAGGCCTCGAGGGCCGCAAGTGGCCCCAGGGCCGGGGTTTGGACACCCCTGCACTAGGGTTTCCAGGAACCTAAACCTAGCAGATAACAAGAACTGACTGTAAATGGTGATGGAGTATGTGTATGGGGGAGATGGACCAACAGACCACAAAGTCCTGAAGGTAGCCATAAGGAACATCTGGTATGCTTCCCCTTTCTCACCCCCAGGAAAAACTGAATAAGGATGAACAGTTTTTATAAGAACAATGCTTAGTGGTGTTATTTTCTCATAACCACTCTCAAAACCGAAGTTACTGTCAGATGAAAAGGAATAATAATGACCTGACTAGGAATACCACGTTTAGTCATTAAAATGATGCAACCAGATTCTCATGATAATTTGTGCCCATTAAGTAAGCCCTGTGGCACTGCACTCATTTTTGCTCCATCAATGCAAGAATGGCTCAGCGGAATCTGCCGCCTGATGCCACTCCGACCCACTGCTGAGCATTTGTGCATCCCCCCACAAACATGGAAAGAAAATTATTATTATTATTATTATTAACAGTATTTATATACCGCTTTTCAACTAAAAGTTCACAAAGCGGTTTACAGAGAAAAATCAAATAACTAAATGGCTCCCTGTCCCAAAAGGGCTCACAATCTAAAAAGATGCAAAAGAATACCAGCAGACAGCCACTAGAACAGACAGTGCTGGGGTGAGGTGGGCCAGTTACTCTCCCCCTGCTAAAAAAAAAGGAGCACCCACTTGAAAAAGTGCCTCTTACCCAATTAGCAGGGGTAAAGGGGAAAAGTGCTTCCTCTTAATTTTCTCCTTCCCGCGCAATCCTATTCAACAAAGTAGGAAGTGTAGGTCATGCTGGGAACTTCCAATGTATCCCTGTTTTCATTAAAGGGGCCACAAAGAAGGCACAGAGTGAGTAGATGGGGAAACAAGATTGCCACTGCCCACGTGATTGCTTTGGACTTGTTAAAAACAATATCATTTTAAAATCAGCTAGGTAGGCTCAAAGCCTACTGTGCATAAGACTATGCTGCTATTTTTGCCCTTTTGTATTTTAGGTAGTTCTTATTGTTTTAGGATTTGGACATAATTAAAAGCAGAGAATTAAATTGTGTCCAAATCCTAAAGCAAGACTAAAGCAACTGATAATAAACACATGAAATTATCAGCTGCTTTGGTCTCTCTCTTAAAAACAAGAAAAGTGGGGTATACATTCTTAACAAACAAACACCTTTTTAATTACACTGAGCCAGTCCATTTCAGAGAGCAAAACTGATATGATGCAGTGGATCTCATGATTGGATTGTCCAGGTTTTTTTTCCAACTTAAAAGCAGCCACATGGGGCTGCAATTCTAAACAAACATAACTGGGGTAGTTCCCAGTGAACTCAATGGGGCTTATTCTGGGTAGTCATGCATAGGATTGTGCTATTCTCCACAGGAATGTAGAAGATTGCACTGTTAGTCACGGACCTAGCCCATCACATCTGGACCTAGCCCATCACAAGAAAGAGGGAGAGAATAAATGAATGAAAGAGCTCTGAGATATTATTTATTTAAAAAAAAAAAGAAAAAAGAAAGAAACATTAAAAGACAATTTTATAAAATCTGAGAAAACTTGAGATGTTGGAATCTGTATCACCAAGTCACCATCACCACTGAGACACAGGTTACCTGTGTCTTCTCTGGAACTGGATGGAGAGAGAGAAAAAAATTTCTCTTTTTCAAATGAACTGATATTCCATATTTGAGTACCGTTGCAGGAAGATGCAAAATATTCTCCTTTCCCCACCTCAGTGGCTCCAAAGTGACAATTCAGCCCATAGACAGGGAACCCCTGGGGTAGCGTTACCTCTAAGGCAAAGGAACAGGAGAATTTAGAAGGATATGACACATGGAATGAAGAGCACAAAGTGTAAGGCATAACCCATCCCAAGCAGAATTTTTCCCACTTTGCAAGAATCCAGCATTCAGAGTGACCTCTTCCGCACTCTGCATTCCTTTCTTGTGCAACTTGATTGTTGAAAAAAGCTTCCAGATCATATTATGCTTTTTATCCCTGTTGGCAATGAAGACTCAAATACACTCAGCCAACCAATTTGATCCCAAAAAGAGCATGTTAAAATCCTAGCTACAGATGCAGGCTTATTACAAAAAGACGTACGAGAAACGGACATCAATATTCAGTTTTAATATCTGTTCTTTTGTAAAGAAGGACAATCAATCACTTGCAAAAGCAAGCTCAGATACTAACAGTTCCCAATGCAGGAATTTAAACTCAAAGGCACATAACCACACACTGTCTATGAAGATTTAATAATAGTAAAATTAAAATTGTAACTGAAGCATAATGAAGAATTTATTACAAACTGGCGTGCAAACTCCGAGATTAGCCTCTGTGGAATAGCGATCGGTTCAGAGCAACGGTAAACAATGCACAGAAATGCAACTTAATTATCTTCTGATTCAAAATACACAACCAGATGCAGAGACAATCCTGCTATACCCCACAATTCCATGGGGGGGAAGGTCATTAAAGTCCTTTGCTGAGTTCTCTTCGACGGCTGATGCAATTCGAGGCCTTTGCTCTTCATCGCAGACTGCCCCAAACACCCAAGATGCTGGGTGACAAGGATTGTGTTCCCATAATAACTCACTCCTTGGAGACTTGGGGGATAGGTTTTTATTGTGCTTACATATATAATTGTGCAGCAGCCTTATAATGAATCAGTCCTATCTGCTCAACTGAGTCTTTGTAGACCTGCTGCAATCAAGAGGTCTTTTTGCAGCATGACCGAGATCTTTCGATTGGACACCCCAGAACTAAAGCTGGGGTCTTCTCCATGCAAGTCATGTGCTCTTCCCTTTGAGCTATTACCCGTTCCTTAGCACCTGGAGGGTAAGGGTACTGGAGCCAGGAAGTAGTTCCCCCTCCAGATCAAATTGGCTAGCAACTCTGGAGGCCAGTTAACCAAACCAACTACAAGTTTTTTGATGGCACAAGGAAGCCAAGCATGCATGCTCTTTCCTCCGTCAAAGACCTGTAACATTTCTATCTGAACTGGTGCGAAACCGGGAACTGTGGACTCGGCTTACAAACCAGGATGTAAAAACCAACTTCAAGCTGTGCTGTTCCATCCTGGTTAGTAAGAAAGAGTTAAAAACACAGTTCCCAGCTTTGCACAAGTGGCCAAGTCACAAAATGGCCAGATCCCACCTTGTTGGTTGTGTTAAATGCGCGGTCCATGGTTGGCAAATATGGGGACATATGTATATCCAGAGAAAGAAAGGTAAGAATATTATTATGATATTGTTGACCTGTATTTAATATATTTCTGACACAACTCAGGATAACACTTCATGCATTTGATGGCCCCTGTTCAATTAAAGTTGATGCCACAATGCATATGTTAAGTCTTTAAGGTGTCACAAGGTTGTTGGTTTCATTGTGACAATGTCACAGATGTCTCATCGTGGGGCACTCACCCCCTGAGCCAGAGGAGACCTCAAGAGGGAAGTACGAAGGAGGGACTTGGGAATCTGCCTGGACAGGTCCAGAAGGAGGGTGAAGGGAACAGCAATTGGTCTGCAATGGCAACAGAGATGCTGCCTCTCCCCTCTAACAGCATCAGCACGGCTGATGGAGGGGTAGCATTTCTTCAGAGAGATCACAAACCCTTTGAATGCATGCAAAACACACTGCACTCCCCAAACAGATCAACAGAGGCCCTCTCCCCCCCCCACCCCGACTTTAACATTTCCAAAGGAGATACGAACATAAGCAGAGTCCTGCTCCATCAGGCCAAAGGCCCATCTAGTCCACAGTTTCCTGTATCGCACAGTGGCCCGCCAGATGTCTCAGAGAGCACACAAGACAACAAGATCCCTGCAGTCTGAGGTAGCCCACTTCTGAAACCAGGAGGTTTCATGTACCCAGTGCTTTTTTTGTAAAAAAAAAAAAAAAAAAAAAAAAAAAAAAAAAGGTGTAGGAACTCACAACTTGTTAATCTTTTATTTATTTATTTATAAACCATTTTTTTATTGGAGAAATAAAGTATTTTTTATGTGCTTCCCCCTAAAGATGAACTTACTTCTGAGTAGACACGCATAGGATTGGGCTGTCAATCTCCACATCCCCTTCCCCCTAGCTACTTTTTCTACACATGGGGAAAAATACTGTACAGGTGCACTTGTAGCGTGTAGTATCTAGTGTGGCACTACTTCGAGGAGAGGAAGCAGTGAATGGATTCCAAAAAATGGCTTACATGAGATCATGTAGTAAAATTAACCTAAGCAACTGTGGGAGTAAGAACAAAAAAGGAATTCTTACACAAGAGGGGTCCTTAGGTGCACATAGAAACAGCTACGTTTGCAAACAAGTGATTAAATATGGTTTTATTCAGGTATCAGAATGCTGTGTCTTTGGGAAGGCGCTTGGCATGCAATTGTATGTTCCCTGCTGCCCTGAGCAGCTGCTGTGCATTGCTGGAGAGGAGCTGCAAATGCTGGCTGGCGGAGAGCATGCTTGTGGGGGAAGGATGAGGAGGATCTCTGGCAAGGCTGGACAGCACGTTTTACACACGTAGAATCCCTTTTCATGTGCCCTTAGCATGTGAAAACGGGTGCAGATATATATCTCTGCCAGGATTAAGAGCCCAATCCTAGGTATGTCTACTCTGAAGTAAGTCTCTTTCTAGTCAATGGAGCTTACTCCCAGGAAAGTGCCTAGAATTGCAGCCTAAGAGCCCAATCCTATGCATGTCTACTCAGAAGTCCACTTTAGTGAATGGGGCTTACTGTGGATAGGATGGCAGCCTTAGAGTCCAATCCTGTGCCTGTCTACTCAGAAGTAAGTTCCATTATAGTGAATGGGACTTACTGTGGATAGGATGGCAGCCTCAGGGCCCAATCCTGTGCCTGTCTACTCAGAAGTCAGTCCCATTAGAGGCAGTGGGGCTTCCTCCCAGGAAGGTGTGGAGAGGACTGCAGCCTCAGAGCCCCTCCTCAGCCTGTCTACTCAGGCTGCAAGGCTGTGACACTTTCCCCGGGAGTAAGCCCCACTGAACACAATGGAACTTACTTCCCAGTAGATATGCATAGGCTAGGGCTCTCAGGCTGCAAGGCTATGACACTTTCCCAGGAGCAAGCCCCATTGAGCACAATGAGACTTACTTCTGAGTAGACATGCTTAGGCTCGTGCTGCAGATTGGCACGGGGGCTGCACCAGCCAGCTTCCGTCCCCTCCTCCTCCGCCAAGCCAGTACCTGGGTGTTCCGTGGGTGCCGCAGCCCGTCTCCCTGGCTGGCTGGCTGGCTGTCCTCCTCCTCGGCGTTGGCGCGTGTCCCCCACGCCCTCCACCGGCTTGCAAGCTGCACGGGGAAGCAGAGCACGGGGGGAGGGGAGGGGAGGCGGGCTGGGCTCAGGCGAGAGCTTGGGGATGGGGGCAGGAGGGGGTTGTTGTGCAGTCAGGCAGGGGCCAGGCGCCTGCCCACCCTGCACCCCCCAGCACCCACCCAGCGAATGCCTCTGTTTTGCTCCCCCCCTCCTGGAATGCCTCCGAAGGGGAGGGGCCCCTGCAAAAAGGTGCCGGAACTCCGTCCCCCTGCGTTCCATTAGAAAAAAAGCCCTGCATGTACCCATCATAGTTTGTAACTTGTTATGAACTTTCCCTTCATAAACCTGTCTAATTCCCTTTTACAAAAGCATCCAGGCCACCACATCCTGTGACAAGGAGTTCCATGGACCATTTACACTCCAGGTAAAGAAATACTTTGTCTGTTCTAACTCGTCCAACACTCAAATTTTAGTGGATGTCCCCTGGTCCTGGTGTTGTGCGACAGGGAAAATAATATCCCTCTGTCCATCCTCTGCATAATTTTCATGCCTCAGTGATGTCCCCCTTCAGGAGCCTTCTTTCTAGACCAAAGAGCTTCCAATGCTGTCGTTTTTCCTCATAATGGAGATGCCCCAGTCCAGTAGTAGGTGATACATACACCCCCCCCCCACCGCTATGGCAAATATATAATGCACCAATATGCTCAGGGACATTTGCAGCAAATGAGGTCCATGAATTTCCAAGAGTAAGGACATCCCAGACACCAGAGCACATGCTGTGCTGCTAACCAGGTCAAGGGATTTTCAGGTTTAAGGAATGACGAAGAACAGGCGCCGTTTATCATGCACCCCTCTGCAGTTAAGGAAGAGGCTCACCTGGAGAGAGGCCGCCAGAAATGGTAAAACCTCCATGTGTATTGGAAGAGGAGAAGGTTAAAAAGGTGGATTTAACAACAAACTACTCGTGTGGGATTATTTTCTCACAGCTCCTTTAACCAACAACGCGCACATTTAACTTTCCATTTTTCTAACACCCCTTTCTCCCTTTTTCTTTAAGTATTTTTTTCAGTAGCTCTTTTCACAACCCCTCCAAATGAGGAATGGGGTGGGGAATTAAGAAGTTTCCTTTTTTTTGCATGGGTGGGTGAGAAATTGTGTTTTGGGAATTCAGTAAAATGTTCCCAAACATTTCCTGGTTTCCATTAACACTTTTCTGCATGACGTTCAGCCTACAGTTCTTCCTGCTCAAAATTATTCTTTGCTTTGGAGATCAGATTTTTTTTTTTTTTAAGTGCCACACTTCAGGATTCCTTTCGTATTGCCTAGTTCAGGGGTAATTCCCCCTCAACTAGGAAACTTGTTGCAATTGTTAAAGACAGGGATGGAGGAAAGAAAAAAACCCCAACCCCTAAACAATCAGTGCCAGAGGTAGCATCAAATATGACGCTGCCAGGGAGTGGGGATGGGGAACCAGTGCAGGACTCAGCCCCAGGGACTCTGGTCCACAGAGGTGTAGGGGTTCAGAAGTTGGGCTTAGACCCGGAAGATCCAGGTTCAAATCCCAGCTCAGGCACGAAACTTTCTAGGTGACCTTGGACCAGTCACACTCTCTCTCTCTCTCTCTCTCTCTCTCTCTCTCTCTCAGCCTCTCCTCTCTCACAGGGTCATTGTGAGGGCAAAAGGAGGGAAATGACTATGTATACCAGAGGTGCTCACACTTTTTTGGCTCTAGAGCTACTTTGAAACCCAGCAAGGCCCGGAGATCTACCAGAGTTTTTTTTTTACAATGTTCGCACCATCATAACATATAACATTTATGTGTACAATGTATGTTGGTGTACCTTGAGCCCCACTGAGTATAACAGGACTTACTCCTGAGTAGACATGCCTAGGATTAGGCTGTGAGGCTGCAATCCTAGCCACACTTACCTGGGAGTAAGCCCCATTGGGTACAATGGGCCTTACTCCCAGTGTTTCCTCCCAGAGGCACCTGAAGGGGGGATCAGCACTCCACAATCTACTCATTTTGCCTCGCGATCTACCGGTAGATCGCGATCCACCTATTGAGCACCCCTGATGTACACTTTTGGAGAATGGACGGTATAAAAATGTGAAAAATAAAAATTGTATACAATCAAAGCAAACAACAGTGGGCCAGTTCTGGACAATACTCTTAGCACCTGACCACATGATTAAGGACAGGTGGGCTCATGACATGGGCATGTTGCAGCCCCCCCTGCCCCATCCAGGAAACTTTGGGCCACTTTCCTTAACCACGTAGCGGGTGGTGGTGCATCCAAACCGCTCCTCCACATGCTCTGATTACCTCCTCTGAAACAGCATCATACATCGCAAGGCACAAAACACAGATTGGTTGAAGAATTAAAACCCCAGAGAACCTACATACCAAAATCCCACGCGTTAATTGACAATATACAAGCAGGTCCAGAAAAAAGGATTTCAAAAGCCAAAACAGCAGTCACAAAACAGCAATTTGGCTCGGCCGGATGTTGTTGCCTGGGTGAGTACAAAAGCAAATCTGCTATTAAAATGATTTAAGTTAGACTACAGGAGACATCGGGCCCTCATTTGGCCAAGGCCATTCCCGAGGAGTCTCACTTCTAAAGAACAGCTGCCTTTTCAGTAAGATAAGTTAAGAAAGTCACAGGAAAACTACAGAAGAGAGAATATGATATGCCTATTATTTTCTGAATGCTCTTAATCCCCACCACAGCAGGGACAGAATCTGTATTATCATAAAGAAAGAAAAACGAATCTTCCAGCCACTGGTGGGAGTGCTGCATCGGCAGTGCAAAGTTTGGTTTTTTTGTTTTATTTTGAGGATTTCAGCGAAGAAAAAATTGGTGCATCTAAACAGCAAGGTAGTTTTTTTGGCCTGTGGAGAAATGATTATCCGTCCCAGGGGTTGGCACAGCTGCTGTTATCAGTTTTTGAAGGATTTCACAAGCATTTCTGCAAAACAAGCGGCAGAGGGAGAAACGTGGGTTTTCCTGCGTAGCAGGTCAATGGGTTGTGGGTCCGCATCTGGGCCAAGGCAGCTGCATTGCTCCAGATCAGAGCCATGCGAACCCAGGCCTGGGGGCCGGACCCGGCATTCGGTGAGCAAACCATCCGCCTGATAAGGAGACCTGCTCGTTCCGCCTCAGCGTGGCTCCTCTCCTGGGTAGATCTGGGCTTTGGGATGCCCTGAGGAGTCACGTCTGCCCAGATGCACTGCCTTCTGGGATGCCAAACAACAGACACGACTGCCCAGAGCCCAGATCTACCCAGCAGAAGGGTCACACAAAAGTGGAACGATAAGCTGCAGACCAGATGGAGACCCCATTTTCTGAACACAGCGGTCACGACTTTGGGTGCTGCTGTCCCAGATGAGAACCTTAGGGTTGTGATTCTACAGGTGGTTGAGGGAGGAAGTCCCACTGAAATCAATGGGACTTGCTTCCGAGTAGACCAGTGTTTCTTAAACTGTGGGTCGGGACCTACTAGGTGGGTTGCGAGCCAATTTCAGGTGGGTCCCCATTCATTTCAATATTTTATTTTTAATATATTAGACCTGATGCTACCATGGGATGTGACTGCATTTGGGGAGATCCGTACTTTTAACAGGCTACTATGTATATGCTTTTAACGTGATAGTCAATGGGGCTTACTCCTGGGTAAGCGTAGGTAGGATTGCAGCCTAGGATTGCTGAAAAATTTTCCTGCTTGATGATGTCACTTCTGGTCATGACATCACTTCCGGTGGGTCCTGACAAGATTCTCATTCTAAAAAGTGGGTCTCAGTGCTCAATGCGTGAGAACCATTGGAGTAGACAAAAGCATAGGCTCACGCTGCCAAGATACTTGGTACAAGTAAAGGTGTTGCAAATTGTACTAGGGTATTTGCACCCTGGATAATTGTTCCCTGTTCAAATGCATCCTGGTCATTGGCATCCCTAGTGTCTGGTTGTTTTTCGCATCCCAATGATTTGCATCCCACTATATAATTGGGCAACAAGCCCCATGTTATATACCCTAAGCCAGTGGTTCTCAAACTGGGGTGTTGCGACACCTCAGCCAGAGAGCCTTGGTTTCTGCCCTCTTAAGAGGAGGGGAGGAGGCAGCAATGCGATCGCCAGAATTGTGTCGCTGTCGAGGGGCAGAGGGGCTTGCCTGGACTCACCACAGCCTGCAGCAGCTTCCCAGGGGTGCGGGGAGCCTCGCACCAGCTTCCGCAGGATTCCCCAACAAGCGGAGACAGTGCAGATAATGATTGCGACCCACTTCTGGTTTGCGATCGCGAAACTGGAAGTGGGTCGCAATCATTATCTGCACTGTCTCCGCTTGTTGGGGAACCCTGCAAAGGCTGGCTGGAAGGCTGCTGCAGGCTGTGGTGAGTTCAAGCAAGCCTGGAGAAGGAGGAGGAGCAGCAGTGGTGGCAAAGAGGTTGTCAGGGAGAGTACCCCCCTACCAATCTGTTGCCTGATGCGACAGCTTCAATTGGCCTCATGGATGGGCCAGCCCTGACTCAACGTCTCATAAAGGCTCAGAACAAAGCACCACTGCAATTCCACTTCCTTCAAAGGCAAAGTTTTTGCCTTTCAAAGTGGGGAAGGCAATTGCAGGGGGACTTCCAGGTTCTCAGTAGCACCTTTTCCAGATGGAGGTCTGGGACTACCATTCCCAGAATCCCAGCAAGAAACAGACACATCATATCCACCTGGGACTGGGTACGTCACAGCAGTAGCTCTTCAAGAGAAGCAAGACTTCACTTGACACTGGAGGCAAGTTTTCTGTGCTGGGAATGCAACACAGAAAGGAAGGGAGAGGGTCTAGGATCAGGGTAGTTTTGCTCCACATTCAACATGTACAGTTAGCTTTAACCTTTGTGCAAAAATGGCAGAGGGGTAAATCCAAGCTTGGCCCCAAGAAAGGCTGGAGGGGCTTGAAAATCACTTGGCATATTTTGTCACAGCACTGACCTCACTCCAAATCAAGACAGGGAGAAATTAAATTATCTTCTGTAGACATCTGGACTGATTGCAAGCATTCCTCCTAACTGAGTTTGCTTCCAAGATTCAGACACTTTTGGCTATATTCTAGCAAAAGCAATCTTCTGATCCAAAATGTTTCTTTTTTTGCTAGGATGAGATGCTAACTACAACTGTCAGACGCGCCTGCCCTGGACAATGTGTCCCACTAGACCACCTCCCCTCCCCCCCCGTACCACAGCCTAAGTGGACAGTACTTCCCAAAGTTCAGTGCCTGCATCCCCAAGCCAGAAGGCGCACACAGACATGTAGAAAAGCCTCGGGCATTTTCCCTGTGTTTGTGCAATTTGGAGATGCACCTGACTAAACATGCTCCGTCCATAAAAGTCTTCCCACCCTCCAAGATGTTTTAAGCAAACACTTGAAGTCAGCAAGGCTCGAGTGCACATGTGAGGGTGTCCACCTTTCAGCCTTTTGAAATACAGTCAGTTCTCTTTATCCCCTAGGGTTCAGTTCCTGGAAAACTTAGTGGATACCAAATTAGCGGATACTGAATCACTGAGCGTATGGGGAAAGGGGGTTAGGTTCCAGGGGACCCTCTTATCATACACTCTATGAACTTTATGGACCTGAATTTTTGAAGTTGATGGGGCTGGGTGATACAAGGGCTCATCAACATCTCCAACACCTGATTCTTCCTCCTCTGTGCTGGCTATCCCTTGACGTGCTGCAGGGTGTTGGTCCAACAACGAGTCCTCAGAGTACAGCAGCAGGGAGGGGATTGCTTCACCCTTCTCCCACCTCCACCTGTCTTCTAGTTCCTTCCCTGTGCTTGCCCCAGCCACAGTATTAGCAGATAACGAGAACAGGATCACAGATAACAAGAGG
Source organism: Tiliqua scincoides (assembly GCF_035046505.1). NCBI lineage: Eukaryota > Metazoa > Chordata > Lepidosauria > Squamata > Scincidae > Tiliqua > Tiliqua scincoides. The sequence goes on from NC_089831.1 coordinate 13,840,740, forward strand.
TAGGTGGCAATTCTGCCCCTTGTAGATAAGCAAATTCACAGATAGAGAACTGACTGTACCCGATTCACTTTTATGCACTTGTGACTCAAGAGATGGAACCAAGCTGGGATGTTGGAGCTCACGATCCACACTGCATTCGACACACACTGAAGCAGTCATGAAGAGCATCCAATGCACATCACATGGCTCAAAGCAGTGACACTGCTTTGCTAGCTTGTGGAAGCAAAGCTTCCTGGAAGAAAAGTCCATCACAGGTTACAAGCAACTATATATGTAACCTCCAGGCTTTTGAGTTTTAGGGGTAGCCTCTCTCTGAATGCCAGATACAAGGAAGTGACAATAGGATACAGGCACCTTGTTGACTTGGGCACTTCTGGAGGCACCCAATGGGCCATTGAGTGATCAGCTGGACTAGATAGGCTTTTGGCCTGATCCAGCAGGGCTTGTCTTGCTTATCACAGACAGGCATAAATTGGCTGCTATGTGCTGGTTTGGAGATGTCAATTGACCTTAGTTCAGACAAAGAGATTGCAGCCCAAAATTGTCACCTGCACAGGGCCAATGAGCAAAGGGAATCGGGAACAGAGAAAAAGAAAAATCATCCGTGAACTTTGGACATTTCAGTTCTTTTTTTCCATTGCTTTTTCTGTTTGGTTGTGGCTTTGTTTTTGAACTTCAAGCAGCTGATAGGAGGCTTGCCAGGGAATTTCTGAGGCGGGGCCTGGTGATGTCAACAACATTGCTTTGAAAAATGGAGGGAGGGGGAGAATCTGATTGTGTAGGGCCACTTGGTAAAAGGACAACAGAAAAATGGCCCAAGGTTAACCTTTGCTTCTGTCCACCTGAGGAAAAATATAGGAGAAATCGGGCTCTTTTGGGTCACCTGGTAACCCCAGTTCTTGGGAAACTGCTTCATCTTTGGTCCACTGCGGCTAAGGTGGCACTGCCCACCCCACAGCATGTCAGATTCGGAGGGTTCCTTTAGTTGCTGTCACAAAGCTCTTGATTCTCAGCAGCTGGATTCGGGATGGGTCAGGCAGAAAACGGTCTAACTTCAGTCGCTCCTAATTGGAGCCTGCGGAACGGAGCCCAACATCTTCATGGGATATGATCGGATTTACATGAGCAGCCGAGTTGCAGCAATATGTACAATTGTGAGCGGATCGGTTTATTTTAGACCCTTAATTACGTCTTTCAGCAGCTTCTGCAGTTCGGTTTCACCCTCCCCTTTTTCTTTGTTCCATTATCAGATTATGAGGTGTTCGGAAACATTCTCCAAAATATTCTGAAATGTGATGTGTGGAATTAAGTGTTAATGCACAAGCCTCATATGCTATATCCTTCCCTACTTACCAAGCATGCTGCCTATTGTCTGCTAACTGTTCTTGTTTAAATCACTGTGTGTGTGTGTGTGTGTGTGTGTGTGTGTGTGTGTGTGTGTGTGTGTGTCCCCTCATTTTTTATTGCTCTCCTTTTGGGCAATGCTTTACTGAAGAGTTGTTGGGGAGAGCAGCAGCAGCCATCATTATGCAGGATTCATCTCCCTCCCCAGAATCACCAGACAGAGTTACTATGAAGTAACACAATGCCTTCTATGTGTGCGGAACTTTAAAAGAGAAGATGGGTCCCTGCCCTGAGAGGAACACACAATTTAGGAAGAGGGGGAGACAGGGGTGATGACAGAGGACGGGGAAGGGAGCAATGCTAGAGAAAAAACAAACTAGGATTAGTTGTACGATAAAAGAACTAGGGGAGTAGTTGGACTGGGTTTTCCAGGAGGGCCTTGAAGGAAATGAGAAGAGGCATCCCACAGAGAGTTCCAATCAGAGGTGGATCCAGTGTGTGTATGGGGAGGGGCAGGGGAAGCATAAGCACTACTTTAATTACAGGTCAACCAGGCAGGTAGACCTGGGCTCCTGGATGAACTCTGGCCTCTGTGACTGAGATTTGCTGGGCAGGTAGATCTGGGTTCTGGGCAGATCTACCAGATCTGCCCAGACTTGGAACCCAGATCTATCTGCTGGGTAGACCTGGGGTCCCATTCCCCCTCTTCCAAGCGGGCAGATCTGGGCTCCCAGCTGTGTAAGGGCTGTTCCCCATCCTGGTGGGCACTTTTCCCCACTTGAGTGATGATTCCCATACCCCCCCCCCCACCTTGGATCCACCCCTGGTTCCAGGCCAGGGTACAGAGGCATTGGAGAGAGGAGGAGACCTTCAGATGGTGCAGGGTGATTAAGCTGGAGTTGTAAATGGGGCAGAGACAACAATCCCAATACATCTTTTTTCTAAGCCTAGTGCTGCTGGCTTCAGCACACAGCATTCTTGGAAGCTGGCAGGGCCCATGCCCACTGGCTACCAACTTCTAAGTTTTGGACTATTATTTACCATTATACTACACTAGCTCTCACTTACTGTAAGATCCATCAACTTATTTCCTAGGAACAGCCCCTATTTAGTTGCACCAGGCCCTTGGCAGATCACACTGTTTCAGCTGGGGAGATGTGGGGGTTTCCTTAACCCATTTCTGGCCAGCCCACAGGTGTACACATTTGATTCCTGTTGTGCATGTGCAACAGTTGGGCTGCAATGGCTTAAAAAAGACATTGTTTTGCCTGGTGGACCAGGCAGGGCCAGACCTCCACGAGGCCAACAGAAGTGGCCCAGGGCACTTGCTTCCACCCACCTGCTCAACTCCACTGGTCTTCCTTATCCTCCTCCCTGCATTTGAGAAAGAAGAGAGGAAAGAAGAGGATGTATGGGGGAGAGGTGGGCTAGAGTGTCTCCTTCATGCTTCCTCTTCCACTGCATTCCCCTTTTCAGACCCAAGCAGAGAGGAGGAGAAGAAACAGCAGTGAGGAAGGCTGCTGTGTAACCAGGTAGGAAGTCTCAGGCTGGTCTTTGCTTCCTTCCCATTTTCCTTTCCCAGAAAGACCAGATCCCCCATCTACGCGGATAACCACCATTACTGAACGTGCCCGAACAGCAGCTGTTCTGTCGCAAGTCCAATCAGACCCATTATGAAGCTCAAGATTCCATGAAACATTCTTGCATTTTAAAAAGACCTAAAGCCCTAGAGAGCCAAAAACCAGAAGGCGATTAAATAGATGCATATCTGAATGAATAAAAACAAAAGAAGCCATTTCAACAGTTCACTAACATGCATCAGTTCGAAGCCAGCTCAAGACCAGGTATTGCAGGGTCAAATGGTCAACAGAAGGCAGGGACATGTTCAGCTATGAGTGACAGCAGGAAGGTGAAGGGAGGGTTTGAGAATAGGAGCATTATAAACTGCAGAAAAGAGTTCCTGGTTCCATCTGTAAAATAGAGGAAGGTACACCTTGCAAGCTGCTTCATCAGCAAGTGCACCTACCTCCTGGGCTGCGGCATGCTGAGCCGGTCACACCTGAGGCATTGTGAGCCAGCCCAGGACACGGCACAGAGGCCCAACGCCGTGGCCACTCACCTGCTGGGCGGCTGCCATTAACATTCTGGCATTTGCTCTCCGCAATGTCTGCACAGCGAGTGTCCCTGCTTCTCTTTTGCGAAGCTTTGGTATGCTAAGCTTACAGGGTGTTTATTCAAAAGGTTCCTGCTGAATGTACCTGGCTTCCCCTCGAGGGACGTGGGTGGGCTTGCTGGTTTAAAATTCTCCCAGATGAATTTTAAACAAAAAAGGGGGGGGGGATCCTGAAGGTGTAAGACTGAGGATGGATTTTGCAATTGCAGCAAAGAGGGAGCAAGATTCTTTTTATAAATATTGGAATATTTGGTTCTCTCTAGCCTGGGACATTTGATTAAAAAAAAGTAGGAAAAGGAGGTGAAATCACTGCCAATAATTCCAGCAATGGAATTATTGAATGTTGAAACTGGACACATCCCTGGTTAAGTGTGGACTTTTTAGAAATTTAGAGTAATGGAGACCAAGCTGTGCATTCAGAAATATGAAGCTGCTTTAAACTGAGTCAGGCTACTGGCCCATCTATCTCAGGATTGTTGACTTCAATTGACAACCGCTCTCCAGGGTTTCAGGAAAGAGTATTTCTATCCCTACCCAGAGATGACAGGACTGACCATCTGCATGCAAAATGTGTTTGATCTACTGAGCAATGGCTCCAGTCCCAAATATATCTTTGGTAGCTGGGAAGGCTGAGCAGATGCGGCTGGCCCAAGTGCACTCTGGAGATTTCTCACCAGTACAGGAATTTTGAGTGCAGGTCTCCCAAGTCAAACTATAATGTTTTAACCGCTATGCCACACCAGCTGACCCACACCAAAATCATGTGGTAGAGCCCTTCCTAGAACAGCAGCATGTGAGATTGCATTTGAGGGAACTGTCTGTCTGGGAAGGGCTCTACCACATGATTTTGGTGTGGGTCAGCTGGTGTGGCATAGCAGCTAAAACTGTCTGCTCCTGAAAATAAAACACCACAAAATCTCTTCATTCTTGAAAAGTTAGCAAGCCAAGGAGAAGAGCTAGTTTTCTATGTGCACAGCATTCTTGAAGAAGGAAAAATTCAGACAATAAAGCCCTCTCCTGAAGTCGGTACAAGACAGACATACTGCCACGTGGTAGTTCTAAAAATGTGTTCATTTTTGCGTAGGTACAATGATGTCTAGCTATGTCTTTTGCAGATATCATAGGTGAGACAAGCATTATATAGACACCAAGAATAACTCCCTCCCCTGGGTATACATCACCTCTTTGGTGAAAAGCAGCCTCGCCGCTCCCCTAAGTGCATGGTAAAGCAGCCGCTGACAGCTTTCAAAATAAACTCTTAACACTCCTACAGCACAGAGAGACTGAAAGCCAAAAGTAGACAAAAAAAATAAAAATTGGAGACCACTGGATGCAATCAGATCTAGACCTTGTTACACTTTGGCAAATAGCATGGGGGGGTGGGTTGATCCAGATTGAGACACTGGAGAGAGTGAGCATTTTAATGTTCCCTCTCTGCAGTTTTTCCAGTGAGGATCCCTCTCCCCATCTGCACCAATCCTTGAACTCTTTCAGAATTAAAAGGGACAAGAAGAGATCTAATCTCAGTACAGACACCTTGTATTTTAGGCCCCAAGGCATGACCTGAAGGCCAAAGTTATCACGCTACCAAAAAACTTGGTCAGTGCACAGATGGGAGACCACAAAGGCAACCCCATGCATCCTGTCCTGAATTCCACAGAAGGCAGAGCAGATGCAAACACAACCAACAGCAAAAATAAATAAAGCAGCTACACAAACAAGTGGTTGAATTAGCACATCTGCCTCACAAGCAAGAGCAGTTACTTAATCCTGGCCCCCACGATAGCCAATCACTGCCACCCAATGGACCATCTTGCACCAGAAGGAAACCATCCCACTCTATGCTTATATAGACAAGACCGTCAAGGACCTATCTGGTTTAGATTCAAATCTCCCACCACTGTGTAAACATTGATGGTGCCTGCACAAAATGCTCAGCCATGGGAGGGGGCGTGGCCATTCTCGCCATTCTCGTCATCTACTGCATATTTTGTATACATACTCCTACAAGTCAGCAGCCAAGGAATGAGACAAAGTCCAATTGAATTGCACTAATGCCAAATACCATCCCGTCGCTCCGGGCATCGGCGGGGGGGGGGGGCAGACATATGCTAACTCCTGTATATGAGACACTGGAAACAGGAGGAATCCCCAGGTTCTTCGGGACAAACCTGCAGCTTTGTGAGTGCACCTACCCAGGACGTGCATGTGCACCGTGCTTTCACAAGTGCACAAAGCGGGCACATACACAAACAAAAAAAGCATCTCTCGCCACGAAAAGTTGCTCCCTGCAAAATTTGAGGAAAGAGGCTGTTTAAATGTCTCCTCTGCAAGCCAGCCCCACAGAGCCAGAGCTGAGGAATACATTAGCCTTTAATGAAGTGAAACTCTCATCTCGGTGGAGACACCTCATTTAGCGCAATTGTTTCAGAGCCATTACAGAAAGACAATTACAAGGAAGCGGCGAGAGTAATTGGAAATGCTGGCAGGAGTTGGGCGAAATGATAATAAATAAAAATATTCACCCTAATAAGCTTCCAGGAGGGGGTGGGCTGAAGAAAATCAACATAATTAGAACTGAACCTTGGCAAGGAAAAACAGACAGCAGGGTGGCAAGTGCTCAACATGTACAGGAAGGGGAGGGGGGAAAGTGAAATGAACTCGATTATTTACTTGATCTTCAGATCTCAGCACTCAGATGACCCCTAGAGAAGCAGCTTGCCAAGCGGAGGGGGGAGCTGCAGCCTATACAGGAAAGATCCAAAAAGGTGCCCAAAAATAAAAATAAAAATGCGTATTACAAAGAACTCCCTTCAAAATCACAGCCACAAAAATCAGCTTTGCAGCTGCCTGTGTTTGCAGTTTAAAAAATGAGAAATGCAGCATTATTGGGGAGGAATCCAATCCTTTTTGAAAATACACGCCCCCCCCCCCCTCGCCACACAGGGTATTGTTCGGGTTCTTCCTGTTTCCTCACTAAACACAGCATGTTCAGCAATTCAAGACAAAAAACTTGGCCGCGTTTGGTGATAGAGCTAAACCGGTATCTGCCTGGACACCAGTGTGGATAGGCAATGTGGTCAATATCACTTGGTCACTATCACTTGATATTGATATACACTTGATGTACACTTGATATCTGTATCTATCACATCTAAAATAAATGTCAGTGGCTGAATTCTGTCTTTGTCATTCTCCAGTGTGACCAAGAAGTGGAACTCAGAGGAGGGCTATGAAGAGTGGAGCTATGCAAACGATGGGTGGGGCTATGCAGATAAAGAATGGATTGGTTTTCAATATGTCCCAAAGACGTGAATGGATAGATGTATGGATGTAGGAAATGTGATTGAACATTCCTTGTCCCAAACATCCAGTGTGACCTTAACAGCTGTCCCCTCTAAAGGCCATCCGAGCACTAGCTTGGACTCCATCTCCTGCTTCTGGAATTTAGCGCACAGCTAACACCCTTAAAAAGCTTGCAGATTCCTCCTCTGCTGCAGAATTTCAAGGGACATCAATTTCTTATGGAGGCAATGTTTCCCTGTTGTGGTTTCTCCAAAAATAAAAAAATAAAAAAATTCTGGAAATAGTCCTTTCCTGGAAGCATGACTTCTTGATTTAGGATGCAGCAATGATATGGAATGTCCACATACAATCAAGGCAGGTTGCAATCCTATCCAACAAGCCAGGCCAGAAGATTTTCTATGGCCGGAGCCTCAAAAAATCAGCCCTGATCCTTCCATTGAATTTGCAGAGCACGATTGTCCAGAGTGGTTACTAGCCAAGGACAGTTCAATGGTAACTGTGTGTTACAAGAGCCCTGCAGAAGGCAATGGGTATTTGACTTCATCACCTACTTATGATCTTCTCCCACAACTGTTGGGCCACTGGGAGAATCAGGGCTAGATGGGCCTTTGGCCCGAACCAACAAGGCTCTTTCAACATCCTATCTCTTTCTTTCACTGACTTTTTCCCCCTACTGCCCAATTACATTTTTCTTGAAACTGGGGAAAGAAATTTATTTCATTGGAGCAGTTGGCACTGTTTTCAGTGCTTCAAGAAGCATGTTGATCTGCTGAAAATAATTCAAAACACTATAATCCGATGACCTGGGAGCAAGTCCCAATGAACACAGTGGGGCTTATTTCCAAGTTAACCGGCAGAGGGTTGCACTGTATGTCATCATATCTTCTGAAAGCATCTGTGAAAAACCAAGAAACAACATCTTGGAAAAATTCTTTCCTTAGGAGAGAACAGGAAATCCTAAAGTTGGAAGGGTCTAACAAGGTTTGGAAGGAAATCCTAAAGTTGGAAGGGTCTAACAAGGTTGGTTTATAGGAAATCCTAAAGTTGGAAGGGTCTAACAAGGTCATCTAGTCCAACCCCCTGCCTGTAGCAGGAAGTCCACCTAAAGCATCCCCAGCAGTTGAACCGCTGCTTGAAGATATCCAGTGAGGAGAGAATCCACCACCTCCCTAGGCAAACTGTTTCACTGCCAAACCACCTTATCGGGAAAAAGTCAATAACTTCTTGGCGATGTCCAACCGGAATCTCCTCTCTTGCAGTTTGTACCTGTTGAATCTAGTTCTGCTCTCAGAGGCAGCTTAGAACAAATTTGTTTCTTCTTCCATATGAAAGAAATAAAACCCCAAAATACTTTGACAGAGTAGTAGAGGCTCCATGAGCATCCCAGAGTTCCCAGAAAATTTTGGCATGCCTTCCAAGCAGACATCCACAAAAGCTCAAGCCATTGTGAACCTTCAGTCTCATCTCTTGCAAAGGCACGAAGGTACTCGGAGGTGGTCAAACCCATTGGAATTGTCAACTGTGTGCAAAAACGCAGGCAAAAAGAGAACTTTGCAAGTAGTTGATTCCCTGATTTCAAAACTTCTGCAGGTACAATTGAGCTTATCTGAATTCTGTGTGCAAAACATTCTAACAGTGGAGCTCGGTATGTTGAGCTCCCTTGATATGGTGCCTGCAACATCTCCCGAAGAGCTGGTCAGAGCAAACTTGAGAGATAAAAGTGAACGTTACAAAGGATGAGCTATTATCTATTTACCATAACTCTTAAGGTAAGAGCTCTTGGATTCAATCCAGGTTTTTCCCCCCTTTCACATTATGGAACTTGCAGATATAAAACGTTAAGAGGAGAAGGTTTATGTTCCATTTGCCCATATCTTGTAGAGCAAGACATCTATTTTAGATCCAGACTTAGGAATGCTACCAAAAATGGATTTGCTTTTGGCCCCAGTGTTATTTCTCTGCACCAGTGAACACCAGGTTGCGATCTTATGCGCACTTATTTGGGAGGAAGTTCCATTGAACACTGTGGGGCTGACTCCCAAGTAAATGGGATTGAATTTCAGATCTGTCAAGCAACATGCCTGATCTTGTCTGATCTTGGAAGCTAAGCAGGGTCAGGCCTGGTTAGTACTTGGATGGGAGACCACCAAGGAATACTGGGTGCTGTAGGCTTATACCATAGTCTTTTGAGACTGAAGGTTGCCAACACACCAAGCAACTCTGGGATCAAATGAGACAGGGTTTGTTAATTCTGCACCCAGTGACAATGTATTTCTGCGTCTTCGTTGTTAGACGCAAGTGGAATCCTAGTTCAGCCCATTTTGACGTTCTGTATTCCCATTAAAAAAAACGGTCCATATCCAAGTATTTAGCTGGTATTCTGCTCTGTTTTTTATCAGTAATGCCAGCCCCCAGGGAGTGATGCAGAAAATTCTGAGGAAACAGAGGGAACATTGGAAAAAATATCAAGCCCCCTCTCCACCTCCTCCCACCAACAGATCACAACCTCTTCTGTCTGTAGGCCTTTTCTCCTGCCGTGAGCCTTCTCACATTTAACCCTTGAGCAGCAATGAAATCTGGGAGCATTCCATGACTTCACAGCAGTTCCAACTGATGTCAAGGAAGGACACAGTGCCTGGCAGATTCTGCCACCTCCCCTCACCCATGTTCTTGTGGCTTTTTTAGGACAAATTGATTGGCCACCACAATGCATTTCAGTTTTTTTTTTTTCCCTTCAACCAATGGTATAAATGCCATAGTGACACTTCACAGAAGGGCAGGTGGTATTTGACTCTGCAGCCATGGATACTTACACGGCATTGTCCTGCTTGGCTTGGAAGTACAGATGGATGGGTGGCTGGGGACACAACAGTGGGTGAAGGTGTGGCTGTGCAGTTGGCCTGGCCCTTCAGAGAAAGCACAGTGTTGGGGACGGAGCCTGAGGAGCCAAGGAATGATCAGGAGGTAACAGCCACTGCATCCTCTCCCTTGCTGCATGGACAAGAGTGATGCAAGCCCTGCTCATTTATATGTGCCACAGGGTACTAGGGTTTTTGTGTCCTGGACAACTGTGTTCTGGTCAAATGTGTCCCAGTCATTGGGTTCCCTGGACATTTGTGTCTGGGTTTTCTTTCTTATCTTGGTTATTTATGTTCCACTATAACTGGGCAACAAACCTGCTTTTATATATGGTAAGCCTCTTACCCCATCTCTAACCCTAACCCTGCCCTTGTGTTTTAAAAATAAAAAAGTACTTCAATATAAATACACATATATTGGGACAAAATGTCCAGGATGCAGAAAAAAATGGGGGGGGGGGCTCAAACGTCCTGGAACCCCAATGATCAGGATGCATTTGATCTGGACACAGCTATGCAGAATTCAATGGTCCTGTCACCATGCCACAGCTGCCATCTCTGGTGGCAGGAGCGGAATCCACTAAACGTGGTACTTGGGGAAAGTGGTACCTGTGTCAAAAAAAATGTTGAAAAAGCCTGCTCTAAGAAATGCAAGGGCTGTGGCATCATTTCACCTTTGTTCCCAGAAGATATAACAGTCTTTTAGGACCTACTAGAAAAGAGATGTGAAGCAATGGTGCAAGCACTTGGTGGGGTAGCTTTACACAACACTGCACTGATAGCTGATAGACAGCAACGGCTGGGAACAGCTGGAACAAAAGGTGCAGGAGTTCTGCCCCCACCTCTCACAGCAGATGGTGCTGCAGGGCGCTTGATGCTCAGGAATGCGGGATTAGACCAGGCTGAAACCACTGAAAACTGGGATAAAAATGGAAATGAATTTCGGGAATTGCACAATGCGCCCGGAACACAAGCGACTAAAAATAAGCGTTGAAAAACGGATGCGCTTGGTCCCTGCGGGCTGGGAGCAGGAAATAAAGTCTCCACCTCTTCTGCCAAAGCCGGGTTTGGCCTCTCTCCGCAACATCAGCAAAGGGAAATGTCCAATGCAAAAAAAAGTCCAGATCCATAAAAAAAAAAAAAATACTGATTCAAAGTCATATCTGTTTCATCGGCGATCGAAGGACTTCCCTAAAAGCTTCTGCTTTCTCTAAAAGCTTCTTCCCTATATCCTCGCTAGGGATCACAGCAGGGAATTTCTGACAGATCTGTGCTCTTTAGAACAATCCCCAACTACACTTCAGAACAGGAGAGTGGAAAGGGGCAGGTAGAGCTCCTGCTAACTGGACTAAGAGGCAGCTTTTAAGTGGTGGTTCTCTTCTATTTAGCAGAAGGAAAGACACCGTCCCCTTTCACCCCAGGAATAGCATCTCCTCCAGTGGCGGCTGTTGGTTTTTCTTTTCAGGTTAGGAGACCCTCTGCCAGCACAGACTCATCTTGCCTTTTACTTTGCAATGTAAACTGCTTTGAGAATTTTTGTTGTTGTTCTTGCTGAAAAGCTGCATATAAATATTTTTTAATGGATCACTCATTTAAGAAATGTATTCTGGTCCCCCCCCCCCCAATGAACTGAACAATTCCCCCAATTTTGTCTTTGGAAATGGTATGTAACAATGTAGTGACGTGGAGTTACTAAGGCTGTCAAATTCAATCCTCCTTGCCCAGTCCTCTGAAACTAGAGGGATCTGTGGTTAAAGGGTTGAGCTATGGCATGGGAAGACACAGGGTCAAATCTCCAGTTCACCAGAAACATCACTGGTTGATTAGTTATTCTCTCTCAGCCTAGTCTACCTTGCAGGGTGGTTTTGAGGACACAATGGGAAGGAAGGAAACCATATATGATACCTAGAGTTCCTTGGAGAAAAGGTGAGATATAATGCAATAAATCAATCTTGTCTGCAGCACAATCTGTGTAAACACACACGCATGAGCATGCAGACCCCATGCAGAAAATCTCATAAGTGGCCAGCTGTTGCTTTTGATATTCATAATATTCTTGATCTGCAACAAGTGGGGTCTGGGGTAAAAAAAGTTGCATCTCTCCTAATGTTGGAACTTTGCAATGCTATCCTAGGCATAGCTGATCAGCAGGAAGCCCCTTTAAATTAAGTGGGACTTATTTCCAGGTAAGTATATGTAGGGCTGCAGCCTTAGGCAGATTCTATCTAGGAGAAACACAGGGAGAGATGTTGCCCCTAATGGCTTGTATCATAGATCTACTTAGCCATGTTGGCAAATTCTCTCTCATGCCGATTTTTGGGAGCTTGTTGCCTCTCAGAATCTCAGTGACAGCAGGCAGAAGAATCCGCTGCAGGGGATTATGAGAATTACTTATTGCACTGGGATTCTGCATCAATGTTAGAAGCATTAGGAGGCATGAAGAATGACTGGCCTGTCCAAAACTCCTTGAACGAGGAGCGCCTTGGCTCTCGATGAGAGAGGATCAGGAGTTATGTTTAGCTCCTGAGACACGTGCTGTATGAGAGGGCTGCTTCGGGAAAGAAATCCGTAAGGCTAAATATATATTTCTGAAAGGCTTGGCGAGCAGAACCATGCAGACTTGAAACCCCAAAGCAACAAAAACCACCCAGAGTGCTTTTCCCCAAGGGGATTTTACATCCCTGTCAAACCTGGCGTGTTCTAACCATGAAGATGGACCTAACCTTAGGAAACGTCTCACAGAATGCATGGATAGTCGCTCAGTTAAAGAAAACTTAGAATATTCATGATGGACGTTTCAGTTGATCAATCAAGTACAATTTGCAGATGAGCAAAAACAAAGCAGGTGTTCAGAAGCTAAAATGGGCTGCTAGCTTAGGTCTGGTTCTGAAAACATAGTCCTGGGCAAAGCAAGAGTTCACAGAGGCCTGCCATGCCTTACACCCAAGTATATGGCTGCCCTTGTACACACACAGACACACCGACACCCACACAGAGCCACTGTTTTGTACTTGGCTCCAGCTGGTGGATCTGAAGGTTCCAGTGATAAAATAAAGTTAGACCCCACAAGACGAATAAGATAATCACTTACACACTTTTAAAAAGAGAGCTGGTGTGCTGCGGAACTTTAGAGACTGGCAGCCCAATCCTCGACATGTCTACTCAGAAATGAGTCCTACACTCAGGAAAGTGTATATAGGATTGCATACTAAGAACATAAGAACATAAGAACAGCCCCACTGCATCAGGCCATAGGCCCATCTAGTCCAGCTTCCTGTATCTCACAGCGGCCCACCAAATGCCCCAGGGAGCACACCAGATAACAAGAGACCTCATCCTGGTGCCCTCCCTTGCATTGGCATTCTGACATAGCCCATTTCTAAAATTAGGAGGTTGCACATGCACATCATGGCTTGTAACCCATAATAGATTTTTCCTCCAAAAACTTGTCCAATCCCCTTTTAAAGGCATCCAGGCCAGACGTCATCACCACATCCTGTGGCAAGGAGTTCCACAGACCAACCACACACTGAGTAAAGAAATATTTTCTTTTGTCTGTTCTAACTCTCCCAACACTCAATTTTAGTGGCTGTCCCCTGGTTCTGGTGTTATGTGAGAGTGTAAAGAGCATCTCTCTATCCACTCTGTCCATCCCCTGCATAATTTTGTATGTCTCAATCATGTCCCCCCTCAGGCACCTCTTTTCTAGGCTGAAGAGGCCCAAACGCCGTAGCCTTTCCTCATAAGGAAGGTGCTCCAGCCCCGTAATCATCTTAGTCGCTCTCTTTTGTACCTTTTCCATTTCCACTATGTCTTTTTTGAGATGCGGCGACCAGAACGGGGGTGAATGGCAGACCAGATGCGGTGACCAGAGCAGAACCAATACTGAGCCATGAATGCAGTGGGCTACTAAGAATATTTATCACTTTTCAACAGAGTAATTCACAAAGCAGTTTACATAGAAATTAATTAGTTCATGGTAAATGAACTAAGGCCAGTGGTTCTCAAACTGTGGGTCCTTGATGGGTCACAAAACTGACCGGGTAGATTAGGCTATTTGCATCAAGGGTTAAACCACCTGCTACCTGTGGGAGGCACTTATGCCCAATCACCAATATAGCCACTGAGGCTTGAGCAGCTGGTAAAGTGAAACTTTTTTTTTTCAGGTGGGTTGGTCCTGATGCTAAACGGTTTGAGAACCACTGAACTAGGCACTGAGAGAACTCAGGCAAACCACTCAGTCTTCTCATCTGCAATATGGGGATAACACCTTACAGGAGGTTCTCAAACATTTTAGCACCGGGACCCACTTTTTAGAACAACAATCTTCACTTTTCATTATCGACATTCTTGGCTATACCATCGTAGATCTGCTATCTCTTCAGCTCTGCTATCCCAAAATGCGATTGCCCGATTCCATTTTTACAAGGGCAACCAGTACATCCCTGCTGCGATTTATGCTCTCCAAATTCAAGTTTTTTCTCAGTTACTTTATGGAGTAGCTGTTCGGATTGAAGCAGCTAATCAGGAGATAGACAAAGCAATTGCTAAATTTTTGAGAAGAATTCTTGGTGTTCCAAATTTAATTAGGCTGTCCACTATGATTTTGGAATTGGGTATTCATCTCCCCACTACTGTAGCTTGGACTTCCACTTTTAAGTTTTGGCTTAAACTCCATCTTAATATCCATTCGAATTCTATTCTCTTAGATCTATTAAAAGACTCTTTTTCATCCAACTGGTTTAAATTCATTGATGCCAAACTATTTTCTTTAGGTCTTTCTCCTGAACTCTTAGCTGATTTGGACCTTCAAAAAGCGCATCATCTCATTAAACTTAAACTTTGGGAGCAAGAATACGCAACTTTACTGTCTAGCTTAAATCCGACCGGCTCGCCTCTCTTTTTTGGTTTGTCTCCTTCTCTGGGCCGTCCTGCAAACTATTTTACTCAACTTACCAACCCTAGTAAAAGACGGGCCTTTATGCTGGCGAGACTGAATATCTTTCCATCGGCATTACATCAAGGGAGATTCTCTAAAACTCCTCGTCCAAATAGATTATGTCTATTTTGTTCAGTTGAACCAGATACTCTGGATCATATCCTTCTTCGGTGCACTGCTCATCACAACCTCAGGTCCCACTTACTTGATTCTTTTCTTTCTTCTCTTCCTGTTTCCCTTGTTGATCCTTTCCCAATTCTTCTCAGTGATTATTCCCCTCCTATTACCAATCTGGTGGCGGAATTTTTAGCGGTAGTCTCTAAGGCCAAAGTTTGAAGTTAACATTCCCAAAGCTGTTCTATTTTATTATGCTATTTATTCTCTGTAAACTTTTAATATGCCAATAAAGGTATTGAAGTGTGAAGTGTGAACAACAATCTGTTGGGACCCACTGAAAGTGATGTCATTAACTTGGAAGTGATATCATGGCTGGATGTGACATCATCAATTTAGGCTTCAAACCTACACAGCAATTCAGCCACAGATCCTATTACACAATGTGTTCATGCTGTTATCTTGCATAGCTCAGAATTCAAACATACCAGCTCTGAAGTCAACGCCCAATGCAGACTTTGATCCATCTCCACCCACACAGCCTTCCTCCCAGCTTCCCACCTATTCAGGGCAAAGCACCACGCCTTGCTCCCATTTGGTAGCCCAGCCTGCCCAGCAGCTCCGTACCCTGTATTTTCAGCTCTGTATTGGCCACTGAGCTAGGTGCTATGCAACCCACCTGAAATTGGCTCATGACCCACAGTTTGAGGAATGCTGCCTTACAGGGTTATTTTAAGGACTGCATCAAGATAATGTGATTCACTTGGCACACTCAGAAAGTACTTCACTATTGTTATTAAAATATTAATAAGATTTAGTACTATCATTAAAATAGTGAAATGCTGTCACAGTTGTTGAGCATCAAAAATATGCTACTCTTTTCCCCCTAGCACAACCTTATTGGTTAACATCATTTCTTAATCTTGGAAATTCCCCCATCATTGCCCTATATGCACCCCTGTGTGCTCCAGTTTGTCAGAGATAGAGAGAAGTAGCATAGGGACCCTGAATCTGCAGCCTCCCTCCCCCAATCCGCTGTTAATGCAACCTACATCAGGCGGCCTCATGGATGGGCCTGCAGTGCTGACCTGGATGGTCCAATGTGTAATTTAGAATGATGCTGAAGCTGTGTGGGACATCACCAGCTTTGCCTGCCTAAAAGCCCTGGTTCCATTCCTGGCATCTCCAGGAAAGACCCGCTGCTTGAAACCCTAGATTGCTGCCACCAGCCAGAGCTGACAACACTGAAGGGGATGGCTGAAAAGACCTGACTCAATAGAAGGCTCAGTTTGCGATGGAAGCCAGGAAAAGGATTTGTGCCTTCCCGAAATGCCTGTGGAGCTGCCAGCACAACACGGCACTGCGGGTGCTGACACACAACCTGAAGAGTGAGCGCTAACGATTGGAATTAAAATCCCCTGCTATCTACATGATCTTTCTAAGTGCCAAATTGTCCCCTTTGGAGGGTGAAAATGAAAAGAGCTTGTAGGAAGAGCCGGCATAAATGCTTGGCTTTGTTGGCTGCCATGGCAGGAGTTTCACTCTGCATGCCACTGGGCGCTCTTTTTTAAAAAAGACGGGTGGGCAGCAGCCATACAAATCACCGCTAAATTCTTTGCTCGTCTAAGAAAAGCAGCGGTGCCATGAGCAGGCTCCACGAAATATCTTCAAAACACACATCTTAAGCTATCCCAACAGGTGGCCCGAAACCCAACACTCGGAGAGTCCCAGCCTGATTGAATCTGTGTTAGTGAGAAACATCTGGCTGGGAGCCCAGAATGCCGCTCGGGATGGTGGGGGGGGCGAGAGGCTGGGGCACGGCTCCGGCGCTGGTTCAGGCCTCGTGAAACAGAAAAACAAACACGGCAGCCCATCAGAGGACAGAGGCACTCGCTTCCTGCGCTGGTCTAGAGCAGTGCCATCGTGACCCTCACTCCACAGGAAGCAAGGAATGGAAGGCCAGGATAATTGGGGTGTTCTTGGGGAAATTCCCTGGGCAGCTCATTGTCTCTACGCTTGCAACAAAATTGGAGATTAAAAAAATACAACGGCGAGGAAATGCATGTTCAGCTGGAGAAGACGACAATCGCCAGAAAACCAACAGGCACAGTTTATATGGACCTATCCTAATTTATCAGGTCTGAATGGCTATGCACACCCTCTGTACATTAAGCAATAAAGTCATGCCCTGCTGCCCTGGGGCGCCCAATGTTGCCTGAAGTCAAGATTTGGGAAAGCTTGACATGACGTGACATTGCAAAACCAGGATGGTGTAGTGGTTCGGGAGCTGGATTTAGACCTGGAAGAGCCAGTTCAAATCCCTGCTCAGCCCTGAAGCTTCCTGGGTGACCTTGGGTCAGTCACTCTCTCTCTCTCTCAGAGTCACCTACCTCACAGGGTTGTTGTGAGGACAAAAGGAGGAAAGGGACTATCGTATTTTTCGCTCCATAAGACGCACTTTTCCCCCCCAAAAAAGTGGGGGGGAAGTGTGTGCGTCTTATGGAGCGAATACTGCAAAGCTGCAGGCGTTCTCAGGGCAGCAGAGCCTCCTTGGCAGATGCTTCTGCCCCTGACCAGGGTCCTGCCTGTGCTCAATGGTAATGCAAATGCAAATGCAATGGTAATGCAAATTGTAATGCAAATGTTCAGCGCTTAGTGACAATGCACTTGCAGAAAAATACTACAGTACCTCATTCTACCAGTGCAAGGATGATAAAGCAGAAAAGGCTAGCATATAAAATTCCTTTTAAACTAGAGGTAGTAAAATATGCTAAGGAGCATGGAAACAGAGCAGCGGAGAGACATATTTTATTACACTATTTGGTTCAGAATATTTTTTTTCCTGTTTTCCTCCTCTAAAAACTAGGTGTGTCTTATGGTCAGGTGCGTCTTATAGAGCGAAAAATACGGTATGTACACCATCCTGAGGTCCTTGGAGAAAGAGTGATATAAAAATGCAATAAAATAAATACAGTATTTCCTTTCTGAAAAGAGAAATTTACCACATTTACCATTTAGATCAGAACTTTTTGGTTTTTTGTAGCACAAACACCACTTTTAAGGGGACCACTTTCTTAAGGACCACGGCAGCTTGCCCCACAGTTGCCAGGGAAGTGGCAGTAAGCAGTCATTGCAAAACAGCCGTGTACCACTTGCTAGAGGGCGACATATTTCTGGTGGTCCTCATCACACCAAACGCAAAGCACCGATTTAGCCAGTTCAGCAAGTCCTCACTTAAAGTTGCCGACAGATTCTTGGAAACAGCAACGTAAAGCAAAATTACTTCTAATGAATTAAGCTCCTACAGCATATTTCTGGCCACAAAAGCACCACCAAACTTATAAATAAAGGTCCGAAGCACTTTAGTATCAAACACTGCAGTAACTGTGAGCTTTCTGGGCTTGAGAAAACCCACACAGGTGTGGGGAGATTATGCAACCTCCACACCAACAGTGGACCTGGCCAGGAATCTTTTTTTTTTTTCCTCATCAACTTTATAATGAAAATTTAAAATGAAATGACTTTAAGTGAGGGCTTGCTGTACACAGTAGAATAATTTCCACGTGTCACAAAAAAAGAGCATCATTTTGGAAAACTCTATCCATACTAAATCATGGGCTCTGGCACTGGAAGAAGAAAACTTCTATCAGAGGAGCTGAAATACTGTTGGAGGTCACACTCCACTAGTAGGTCTAAACTAGGTCAGCAACAGCAGCCCGGCACATGCGAGAAAATAGGTACAGCCTTGGAGCATTATTTATGGCACCAGCTCTCAAAATGGACAGCATGGACTCACATCAGCATGTGACGTTCATACTTCCTGCAGAGCTGTGAATGCACCATGGCTCATTTCTGTGCTAATGAAAGATCTCTTTTATACTCGGCCAACTCTGATGCAACCCAGCCTGCCAGAGAAGTATCGCTGAACTGATTTAAAAGGAGGATGGCATCTGCAGAGTATGGCAGGTGAAAGTGGCAGAACTTATACAGAGTCAAGCCACAGTTCATTAACTTGTTAGCTATGATTTACGTCGCCACAAATTACGGTATCCCATATCAAGGATTCATCACCTGCAGCAGCAGGAGCTTTTGGGGGAAGCATAAATATTGTGAACCACTGAAATGGCCAGGCTCATTGAGATGTAACAGAGTCAACACACTGTCATGCAATTCTATTTTGAACCCTTAGCTTATGGATAGTCTGGCTGAATTCACACAGCTTCCCCCCCACCCCCAAACACACACACATACAGGTGAGAATCTTTTTCAGTTGCCTTTGGGAGCGATCATGTCTTGTGAATGGTTCAACACACGTTAGGACAGCAGGCCAAAACTCATTGAGCATGCTTTCATAAATTAAGGCTGCAATCCTAACCACACTTTCCTGAGAGTAACAAAATAGAACTTACTTCTGAGCAGACCTGGTTAGGATTGTGCCCTAAATCTCCCAAGTACATTTCGCTAGCTTGTGAGAGGAAAGCATGTTCAGGCATTCACAAATCCAACCTGCCCATCTAGCATCCCCAATGCATAATGTGCTATAACAACTTAAAAGCCAGGATGGCACAGTGCTTTGGGAGTCAGTCTTAGACCTGGAAGATCCAGGTTCAAATCCTCATTCAGCCATGAAGCTTCCTGGTGATCTTGGGCCAGTCACTCTCAGCCTTGCTACCTTACAGGGTTGTTGTGAGGACAAAAGAAGGGTAGGAACTATGTACACCACCTGTGGAGGAAGAGTGTTATAAAAATGTGAAAAATAAATGAATACAATGGGCGAGATCAAGGCTTTTGTGCAGTGGCCAGATTACATTGCCCAGGAATGGTCACAACTGGTGCACTAACCAAAGTTTTCAAACTTTGCAAAGCTGTGAGTCAGCAACTGGGCAACTACTATCACCCTACTAGCCAGAAGGAATCTCAACTTGCAAACCTGATTCTTCAGAGGAATGCAACCCCATCTGAATCAAGTTGAATCCATCTCAGATTGGCCTTCCTACTGATCAAAAGCACTTCTGAATTAAGTCTCCACTTCTAGCCTGTATCTAGTTCATTACTGACCCATGTTTGGCAACCTTCAGTCTCCAAAGACTATGGTATAAGCCTACAGCACCCAGTATTCCCAGGCGATCTCCCATCCAAGTACCAACCAGGCCTGACCCTGCTTAGCTTCCAAGATCAGACAAGATCAGGCATGTTCAGAACATTCACTGCCTTGCTAAAATCTGACAGAAATGAGAGATAAGAGTTGGCTTTCATCCTCATGTTGATGGGGCCACGCTCCAAATCTCAGGATAACCTCTAAAACAGTTTCATGCAAATGCTTAACAGTATCCAGGACAGGATAGAAACCTGAGGAATCACACAGGTCAACACCCATGTGAAAAGACACATTTGGAGCGGTGTCATAGATGATGAGGCCTATACGTACAGCCTTGCAATGGTGTTCATCAGTGGTCTCCCACTGGTGGGTTATGAATGACCCATAATTGGGTCACTAGTCTGTTCAAGATAGCTTACACCAATGAAGCTATGACCACTTTCTTTTACTAAGAAGGAACAAGGTGGAGAAGGAAGGATGAATATTTGTATGTGAGTAAAATTTTAGGCACATGGAACTTGCATTATACAGTGATTAAGGGCGCAAGACTCTTGGGCCTGAGAGTCTTAGGCCCAAATCCTAACCAACTTTCCAGCACCGACATATGGACAATGCAGCCCTGAGGTAAGAGAACAAACATTCCCTTATCTTGAGGAGGTCTCTGTGACTGCTACCCAACTGTGGGATTCAGCACATGCCCTACTGGTACAGCTATGCCAGTGCTGGAAAGTTGGTTAGGATTTGGGCCTAAGACTCTTATGTCCTTCTAACTCAGAAGTGTCTACACTGACTGATGGTGGCTGTTTAGGATTTCAGATGAGGTCTTTCCCAACTGGACCAAGAGATGCCAGGAATTGAGACGTTCTGCAGGTCAATGCCTATCTTTGATAGAACTATGGACACATCCTCAAACATTAAAAGTGGTCCCCTTGCTTCCTCTGAGCTTAAAGGTGCCCAGGGTCGCTGACTGAAATAACGCCAACACATGGCCCATTCTACACATGAAGTTGACATTCACATGACACGGATCCCACAGGAGTACATCAATACAGCTCAACTCAAAACCAAACTTGAGGGTCAAGGCAACAGGCCCCAGCATTATGAAGGCCTTGGGGCCTATATGTACACCCTTGAGGATCTTGGGATAAGTGTGACGTTGCCTGAATTTGGTTCTGTTTTCCTGCCGCTGGAGATATACTGGGGCATTGCTCCACATCTTTGGCCGCAATCCCACCGCTGCAGCCAATCGGCAATCAATCATAACCCCAAACTCTTGGCATTCACATTCCAGCTAGTCCTGGTTGAACAGAGGCACCGTTTATCTCTGAGTAATTATTCAAGAGGGAAAACTGCCAACAACATCTAGAGCAATATATATATATATTCAGGCAATGGCAGTCCCTGTGCCACACAAAACATCTCGAGCAGCGATGAACTTCCAGCATCATTTTCTGAGTTTACGCTGTGCCTCTGGTTGCTAAATCACTTGGCAACTGACTCTGGCTTGCAGCTGTGTTATGTGCAAGCGGGTATAGCAAGGCCTGTGTTTGCAGGGACACTCTCTTGCGCAGAAAAAAAAAACATTTGCGAAAAACAGCTGCTGCTACCTGATTTAGAAGCAAACATGCAGAAACAGCAGGAAGGCACTCCGGAGCTGTCTGGATTTAAAGTCTGCTATAAGACAGGCAATGTTATTAGACAGCCAGCCCTCACTCGCATACAACAAAAGATCTTTTCAGGGGTTCTAAAGCTAATTAATTTCCAAACCAGTGTTTGGAGACAAGAATTCCTGTGTTTTTTCTTCTGTAGTAGAGTGGAAAGGTTTGTTTAGCCAGCAGTGGAAAAGGATTCACAAACATTCCCCTGTCCCTGCAGGGAGAGTCACACCGACCAAAAGGAGATTTAATTAGGAAAATCTCGTTAGGCAAACGAAATTATCCGTAAGACAATCCTCCTCTGGACAGGGGGTATGATTAAACAAAGCCATTAATTGAAAAAGTGGCTTCAGAAGTGCACTGAATTCATTCATCCTCTGTGCAGACACCATTTTACCTCTTCAGGGTTGAGTTGAGTATTCTCTTTTCTTCCTTTAATGGAAAGGATCCCTCTAAAGGTTTTGGAAATATGGGGGGGGGGGGAGAGAGGGGGGAAAAAATCAGGGCTTCAGACTTTCCATCTCATCAGAAGGCTCTCCTTGCCAGATTTCAGTTAAAGTGGCTTGATTGCAATTTACATTATGCAAATCGGCATTATGCAATCTGCTATCGCAGGAGATAAGAGATGCAGAACAGCCATTTAAAAAAGAAAAAAAGAAAAAAAAAACCACTACTCCACAAAATTTCAAACATTTAGGAAGCAGATTTGCTGCTGGGAAAAAAAAAGCTTT
Organism: Tiliqua scincoides; assembly: GCF_035046505.1. Classification (NCBI taxonomy): domain Eukaryota; kingdom Metazoa; phylum Chordata; class Lepidosauria; order Squamata; family Scincidae; genus Tiliqua; species Tiliqua scincoides. Next base: position 13,862,958 of record NC_089831.1, read on the forward strand.
TATAAATGAGCCTACCACGCACGCCATTAGATGAAGCTGATTAAAGTAGAACAGTAGCGGCTGCATCCACACAAGCATACAAATTACCCTGGGGTCCTTTATCACAAAGGTATTTTAACCCAGAAAGGCTCCTTTTCCTTTCAGGTTGACTCCACCTTTACTATGCAGAAAGTCCTAAACCAGATCTGGGCACTTCTATGAATGCTCTGGGAGTATCTACACACTCGACTAGCCAGCGGTTAGAAAAGGGAGATGTTTATGTTGCATAAAAGGTAAATAGGAAGACTCAATAGAACAGGGAGTTTTAGACAGCAGAAGTTTCACACTCCTCAGAGACCAATTCAAGGCTTTGCATAGCAGCTGCCTAAACCAGGATTGTCACACAGAAGGCCCATGGGCCAGATGCAGCCCCCTTCCCCCGGAAGCTCTTTATCTGGCTCTTCCAGGACCACCATCCATCGCTCTCAGTCATTTTGCTGTGCTGAGATGCCACTGCTGAGCGACCTGCGTGAAAATTGGGTTCTCCCATATCTTGGAAATATGATCAAGATTGGAATATTTTCTGTGACTTGCAGCTAATGAGTTTCTAAGTGAGAAAAATGTGTTTATTTCTGGTTCTGACCTGCTTACTGGCATCACTTCCTGCTTAATTACAGCACCGCCAGCGCTTAGCAGCCATCATGAACGCAATTCTGCTATGTGATGTCACTTCCTGATTCTCCCAGGAGGAGGGGTGCTCACTGTGGTGGCTTCATGTCCCCCCCCCCATTTCCTTATCCTGTGGAGGCTCCCACAGGAGAAGGAACAGGTGGCACAAAGCTGCCAGTACCTCCTCCATAATTAGGCCAGAGCCTGAGGGGCAGTCAAGCAACCCCTCTTGGCATAGCACCTGAGGCAAGTGCCCCTCAGACTCTGCCCTACTTATGGCACTGGGCTCCAGGAAGATGGTTGAACCAGGTCTGACCTTTATTGTCACATATATAAACTGAGTTTTTGACCTAGTACCCAACTCCACGCGAGATGGTACACTGAGTACCTCCTAGGTCCATCACTGGCCTCCTCTGGTTTGATGGCCACATGTTTGAGATTGCTTTGCACCGCCAACAGATAAACTTAAGAAGAGTGTCGAGACATTAATTTCCTGCTTCCACAGTCGCTGTCCTCAGTGGAGGAACTCTGGCACCTGTTACAGCAGGGCAATGGCCCACCTGATGTCTGAGATGCAACAGACAGCAGGTAATTATGAAAAGAATCCATCCCAATTAAGCTCCCTTAGACCTCCTGTAAAGAGGGCTCGGTTGGAGCTTTGGCTAGCAACTGCAAAAAACCAAACAGTTTCTGGAACTTTCCTTCTAAACTCAAGGGAGAACTGCTCTCTTTGGTTTATGAGCTATATCTAAATGAGCTGGACCAGCACTGCAAGAAGGCCAAGATGCAGCTCTATTCTTTGTCCTTTTTATGGGAGGCCTATAAAGTCCCATTAAGGTTATCTTAGCAGTAATGCAAGCAAAAGAGTGTCCTCTATATGGAGGACAACAGGAAGGGGTTCATCAGGTGATGAGTTGGCCCCAAGATGTTGAAAAAAAGAAAATGCAGCACAAATGCTAAGATTCTTCCTAAGGAGAAACGCCCGAGAATTTTTCAAGGAATGTGAAATCAGATTTGCTTGTCTTACACACAAACCTCAAACTGGTACATCAGAGGAGGACTACATCTCCTTATGGCTGGAACCAACATTTTCTCTGAATTTTTTGGTGTGTGAAATTTTGGCGTAGCATCTGGGGCAAGTGCCCCTCAGGAGGTGGTGTACGTTCGAGGTGACCCATAGGGGCTTCAGTTGCTTACCCAGGGAGAAGGGGAAGAGTTTTCCCTTACCTTTGGCTGAGCCACTTTGCAGCCCTATATTGTGCTGGATACAGCGCAAGCCTCCTGGCTTGCCTGTTCCAGGGCAAGATAGGACTGCGCTGTTAGAAACTCATATTTCTAGGTTCTGTCTTGTTATCACTTGAAAGTTACAATCCTGCTACCATTTATGAAACCCCAGGACAATAAAGCAGCAAGCCAGGAATCCTTGACATAGGTTAGCATTTGTATAGCAATTTTGCATATTCAGAACACTTCGAATGTATTGTTTTGATGGGTAAAAGGAGGTAATTCATGAATCTCTCTCTCTCTCTCTCTCTCTCTCTCATGTTCTTAGCTGCAAACCAACAAGTGGATGCAATGCATTTCTCAAAATGATCATAGATGGAAAAATATAACATTGCTAATTTTACTTATTACACAATTAAAATGTAATCAAAACAAGATACGTAAGTAATACTCCTTTGAGTTCCCCGTTACAGATCTCCACATGCAAGCAGATTCCAGCAAAACAGATGGCGGGCCTGCAACTTTGCAGCCTGCGCACTTGTTTGATGACATCTGGAAACATTGCTCCTCCATGAAAGCATTCAAAGCCTGGTGCCCAGAAATGGTTTCCTATAATATCGGGGTGGGGGGGGGAGAGAAGGGATGGAAGGCTGCTCTTTGGCCGAGCCTCCAACCCCATCCATGTCAAGTCTGCAGTTGCCAACTAGAATCTTCTCTTCTGTGAACATGAGGGCAGGAATCTGAGAGGAATTTTATCAGGGGGTACAGTTTCTTTTGGGCCCCTTTGCAAAGAGGGAGGGTGAAACAGAGCTGGGGAGGGTGGTGATGGGCAAGCAGAACAGGGGCAGGGAGGGGCGAAACAGGGGAGGGGGAGGGTAAAGATGTTGGAAAAGTCTTTGGAGCCCAGGTCTACCAACCCATGTGGCATCAGTAGTGTCCCCAGCATCCTGTGCAGGCAAAGTCTGAGTACATAGTAAAACATAAGATCCCAGGAAATTTCTGGGCCCCCTCCTTTGGCTCCTGGGCCCCCCTTTGGACCCTGGGCCCAGGTACAAATTACCCCCTTTACCTCCCTCTCCTAGGCCCTGCATGAGTGGCTGTAATTCCGCAGCAGTTTGATAGCCCACAGGCAGCCCAATCCTGAGCTGCCTGGGGCGCCCAGCCTTGGTGGTACCAAGAACAGCTGCCGCCAGATCCTGCGCACCCCAGGCTACCGTGGGTGGTGCCTTGGGAGAAGGGGATTTCCATCCTTTTCTCCTGGGTAAGCAACTTTGCAATGGGAAACACAGAACCCTCCACAAGGGTCTTGGATCCTGCAGAGCGGAGCTCCGCGGACCTGTCTCCCTCCCCCAGTATGCCTCCAGCCCACCCCCTCTCCCCACGTCAAGCCTCCCCCTGCCCTCTCTCCATCCCCCGCCGGCCTCCCCCCTCCCCAGAACGCCTCCTCCCCGCCCCCGCTCAGTCTGGGAGACCGCTGAGCCGCGGAGGCCGGGCAATGAAGCCGTGCTGCCGAGCACAGGATTGGGCTCTTAATGCTCCAGCCAGATTGCTCATTAGGCCAGTAGTCCTTCAACAGCTCTATGCCCTTCCTTCATCCCTCGGCACACACAGCCAGGGTCAACAGAGCTAGGTGGGAAACCGCTGTGAGTTGAGCATACAAGAGTGGAGGAACCAAAGTTTGCTCAAAATCCACAATATGAGACCAACATTACTCAGTGGTCAGAATGCACGAAGAACAACAACAAATAAATCAAGCCCTCCCTGAACTTTTCACACCAAAATAAAACCAAGTACCAGGATCCAATTCACAAAGCGGCTAGAAATGAGGAAAAAAAAAATCAGGATGACGCAGAACCTCAGGGGAGAGCCCCAAGAGGAGAAGAGAATACCTATAAGGGTATCACGTTAAAGCAAAGCCTTAAATGTCAAGGAGTTTTTCCTGCTTCCTGCATTTTATTGGGCTGTTCTATTGACTCAGAACACTGAGTAAAGATTAAGTCGGGCAGAAGAAAAGGAAAGCAAAAGGTATGATGAAAATGAGGAGGAGGAGGACATATAGATGGGAAGGAAAAATTCAGAAATAGGTGGTTGGGTGAGCTCCCCCAGACTGCGGAACTCTGTTTCACCAGCTGGGGCACCCCGCAATTCTGGAAGTGTCATATCTCGTAAGAACTTAAGAGCCCTGCTAGCTGGATCAGGCCAAAGGCTCACCTAGTCCAGCTTCCTGTATCTCACAGTGGCCCACCAGGTGCCTCTGGGAACACACAAGACAAAAAGATACCCGAGTCCTGTTGCCACACCCTTGTGACTGGCATTCTGAGGTTGCACATACCCCTTAGGGTTTGTAACCTATGACGGACTTTTCTTCTAGAAATCTGTACAATCCCTTTTTAAAGGCATCAGTACATAAGAACATAAGAACAGCCCCACTGGATCAGGCCATAGGCCCATCTAGTCCAGCTTCCTGTATCTCACAGCGGCCCACCAAATGCCCCAGGGAGCACACCAGATAACAAGAGACCTCATCCTGGTGCCCTCCCTTGCATCTGGCATTCTGACATAGCCCATTTCTAAAATCAGGAGGTTGCACATGCACATCATGGCTTGTACCCCGTAATGGATTTTTCCTCCAGAAACTTGTCCAATCCCCTTTTAAAGGCGTCTAGGCTAGACGCCAGCACCACATCCTGTGGCAAGGAGTTCCACAGACCGACCACACACTAAGTAAAGAAATATTTTCTTTTGTCTGTCCTAACCCGCCCAACACTCAATTTTAATGGATGTCCCCTGGTTCTGGTCCCCTCCCCTGGTTGCCATACATCCTACGGCAAGGAGTTCCACAGACTAATTACACACTGGGGGGGGGGGAATATTTTCTTTTGTCGGTTCTCACTCTCCCGACACTCAATTTTAGTGGATGACCCCTGAGACATCACATAGGAAGCTGTCTTGTACTGAGTCAGACCCTTAGCTCACATGGCTCAGTACTCTTCTATCTGACAGACAACATCTCTCCAGAACTGATGGACAAAAAGGGAGTCTTTCCCAGCTCTGCCTGAAGGCTCCAGGGATTGCATGCCAAACATGACCAATACTAGTACTGAGCCACCACAGAGCTTTAGTCTTTTAATCATGGCTAAAAAACCAAGACTGCATTTGTCCAAGCATGAACGTCTCCTTTCCCTTCTCCTGAAGCACTAACCAGAGTTTATCCCTTCATTTAAAGGCACCGACACTTAATTTACAGTCCAATCCTAGCTTTCGCTGGAGCAGGCAGGCCAGTGGGCCTGGGCTGCATCCAGTGCAAGTTTGGGCCAAGAGTGGCGCAACTCAAGGCAAGAGGAAAACTTTCCCCTCACACCGTGTCACTCTGCAGTGGCCCCAACAGGTGTACTAGGATCTGCACCATCTGAAGAACGGAGTGACCAGGGGCCATGCCATTGGGGGGGGGGGCAATATTGAATTACTTTGTATGGTGGTTGTAAGGGTTATTGCAGAGGTTCACAAACGTTTTAGCATTGGGACCTACCGAAAAACGTTTCACTTTATCAGCGACTCCAGCCTCTGTGGCTATAATGGTGATTGGGCAGCAGTGCTTCCGCCAAGTAGCAGGTTGTTTAAACCTTGATGCACGTGGCCTAATCTGCCCTGTCAGTTTCGTGGACCACCACTAATTGGGTCAATTGACTCACTGATGGGCCACATACCCACAGTTCAAGAACCACTGGATTATTGAGACTGTGGGTGGGAAGGACTTTCAACACCAATGCAATAGTGTACATGCCAAATATTACCGTCCTTCATCTGTCATAATACCCCACATGGCAGGGTGTGCCACCTACCTGATCATACATGAACATATCAAGCTGGTGTATACCAAACTAGGCTGTCCATTCCCTTAGCGTTGTGCTAGTAGTGCATGGTGAGAGCTTACCTGAAATAGACAAGATGGATGGGGCCAGCCCTGTTAGCCTAGGAACATCTGATAATGATGCAAGCCAATTCTCGGCTGCATTGCATTTTCTCCAATATGATCCTGTCAAGAGCTTCTCCACTCCGCTGTGCCTTCCCCCCCCCCCACTGTGCAATGGGGGGAAGCGGATTTTCAGGAAAGGCTTCTGCATGGCCCGAGGCCACAAGACACTGAAGGTGGATTGCTAAGTGAAAGTGGCTTCTTTGGAAATCAAAACAGGAACCCCTCCAGGAGGCTCAGAGCGGTGGGAGAACAGAGGGATAAGCCGACAAGACAACAGTACACCAAATCAAAAACTACAATCCAGACAGCTCCACACTTTGCAGCCCTCAGGCTCTCCCGCTGTTCACGGATTCTATTGCCGGGAGCAAATGTCTACATCAGCTGGGCTGCCTTTGTCTAAATGGCTTTAGATTTTGGTGCTGGGACCAGAAGAGGGGGGGGAGAAGAGGATTGGATTATACACACGAGACAAGGGGAGTGCCTGCTTCATCTTCCAACATGACATTCTGCCACTGTTCTGGAGTCCCTGCTGTCACCTATCAAAGCAGTGACTGCACAAGGGCAGGTGAAATCTGCCTAACTGCTGTCAGTGACGGAGAGCCACAAGGGGCCAAAGCATGAATGCACTGGCCTTTTAAACCACCTGTATTACTACAGTCTTTTATTCCAGCATGTTTCAAAGGCCTCACTCTATAAACCAACCCCCAAATAATTACAGTCCTGCTAAGGATTTGTGTAAAACAGTGATTTTCAACTGCTGTGCCACAGAAGGTCTGCAGCTGCGCCACAGTAGTTTGGGGGACAGTGGTTGAAAATCACTGAAAAACTCTTCTGGGTTCTGGGGCTTTGTTTTTAGGGCAGCCGTCTGCAGTAATGAAAAATCAGCGATAAGAATAATCAGTCAGTGATAACTCTCTGCTCTGCCAGCGGAGATAGAGGGACAGACAATTCATTACTACAGACAGTTGCTCTAAAAACAGAGCCACAGAATCCAGAAGAGAACCCAGAAGAGTAGCCATTTCTGGAAGCCAGAAATGACATCACAAGAGGCAAAGATCATAAAGAAGAGAAGACCACAGAGGTCAGTGTGCCAAGAGAAGAAAAGCATTGAAAACCACAGAGCTGCCAGAGGAAGAGGGACAGATAATTTGTTACTACAGACAGTGGCCCAAAAAACAGATCTGCAGAACCTGCAAGCGTTTTTCGGCTGTTCGGCTGTGCGCCAAACTCCCGTGGCATATCTGCAGACCTTTTGTGGCACACTAATGTGGCATGGCACACTGGTTGAAAATCCCTGGACTAGGGGGGGATCAAGCCAAAGGGTTTGTGAGTTCTGAAAATGGATTTTAAGGAAATAAAGCAGGAGACAAACTGGGAAGGCATTGCAGGCAGAAGGGACAGCAAGGGGGAAAAAATGCTACATGCAGGAACATATGCCTGTGTTTGAATGTGCTAGAGTCCACAGATCTGTGGGTATGCACAGTACCCTTCTCCCATGACAAATATTAGTGCACAGACAAAGGGACTGTTTCTAGAAGAACTTGCAGGAATGCCACCCAACCTCCCCCCCTCCAAAAAAAAAACAACACAGGCAATATGCTTCTCTGGTCACCCACAGAACATTTAGTCAGCCTCCAGCCTTTAGGTCCATCTTGAAGACTGCACATGGCATTAACAGGGAGGCGACTCTGACCTTTGGCATCTGGTGCTCTGTGGCGAAGATCAAAGAGGCAAATTCACGGGTTAGAGAGCAGCAAGCCAGGTGGCAGAGCTCTCCAATATCTGGTCAAGCTTGAGGTGCTTCTATTTTCAAAGGAGAGAAGCGGTGGTCTGAAGAGAGGGTTTTCAAAGCTTTCTGAGCAATGTGTGTTGGTTCTCTCCCTCCCCCCCCCCCCCATCAACAAAGAAGGGAAAGAAAAAGGCCAGGAAAGGATGCAGGCAAACAGAAAGGTTATCAAGGCCTCTAGGGAAAGAAGGAGGACAAAATCAGAAAAAAAAAGGATTATCGCAGTTCTTCTGCAACACAATATTTTGCCTGCGTGGCAACTCAGGAAGCGCAAGGGAGCCTTGCTGCCTTTCCACATGCCAATTACGCTGGCCGGCATCCAGAGGCAGACAGATTTTATGCAGAAGCCCAACTCTCACAGTTGGCCCGGCAAAAGCAGCCCCTGCAGAACCCCCAGACTGCTCTTTTCAACACCTCCAGGTGCAAAAAGCAGTCTGGGGACTTGGTATTTGAGTTTTCTAGAGATGACCTGCACAGTTGGTCCAGAACATCACAGCACCTCTGGTGGCCTGCCAAATGCCAATACCCCCCCTTCACATGGCTCTTTCCCATGCCAAATGCTGAACCCTCTTACACTACCAGTTGCCACCAATTCTTTTCTTTCCATTCCTCAGATAAGAAAGAGATACAGGAAAGAGGGTAGGAGAGGAAGTGGGGCAGAGGACATAGTGACGCTCTAGCCCTGCCATTTCCGCCACACTTCCTCTTTTGACCCTTCTTCCTGCTCCCTTCCTCTTCCTTTTCACATACAGAGAGCAAGAGGAGGAGTGAGAGGCAGAGAGAACATCCATGGACAGGGTGCCACTGCTAAGTTGCTACAAGCGTGCATTGCTCCATCCAGAATTCGCCCAAGACCTGTGGCAGTATGCCAAATGCTGTCCCTTCCCTTACCTGGTGATGCGTCAGCCTCTGCTACACCCACTCCCCCACTCTGGATTGTAAAAGGAAGTGGTGGAGTGGAAGAGGAAGTGTGGAGGAGAGGAGAGATGCTCTAGCCAACCACTCTACTCTCTTCTACGCTTTTGCTTTCACTCCATCCTCCTCTTCCTTTTACAATCCAGAGAGCGGAGGGAGGATGAATAGCAATGCAGGTGAGTGAGCAGACAGAAGCAGATACCTCCACCAGGTCTGCTGGCTAAGAACATAAGAAGAGCCCCACTGGATCAGGCCAAAGGCCCATCTAGCTCAGCTTCCTGTATCTCACAGTGGCCCACCAGATGCCTGAGGGAGCACACAAGACCACAAGATAATTGCATCTCACAACCACTCCCCTACATCTGAAGCATCCACCTGATGCGACTACTTCAGTTGGCCTCACTGGCCAGCCCTGCCTCCCTCTCTAGACTTCCCTTTCAAAAATCTTTCACACCCAAATCCACAATGATCAATGCCAGGAAAACAGGGGCCCTGAGCAATTCCTGTTGGGTTTGCACTTGGTTGTAGAATTTGTTCCATTGCTCATGTAAAACACAGGAAGCCTGTCTTTGAAGGCTCCAACTCGTTTGGATTCCTCTCTCAAGAGTTATGTTACAGACACGGAAACACACCATCCAATTACAGCCGGGATTTGCTGCCATTAGCCAGTAAGGAAAGTAGTACATGACAGAAAGGGCAGATGCAAAATGTAATCCTCACCACCTGTATTGTTCCCCCTCAATTAGACAGTCTCCAGTCTAGAGCCCTTGCAGATGCTGGGGCTTACCTGCAGAGTCTGCACAGCTGCTGCCAAGCTGATTGGATGAAGTTGCCCCAGCAAGGACATCTGTTTCAGGGATGGAGGGAGCTGCACGAACTCAGAACTGCTTGCCCAAGTTGTAGATAAATCACAACGCTTGATCAGCACGTGCAGCTGTCAAGGGTGTTTTGTTAGAGCAAGGAAGGTGGTACTAGTTTCACAAGCCCTTTCTGAATGATGCCCCATGTATAATGGTAAGGTGGATCACGAATCCCTCATCTGCAAAGGCAGTTTAAACACATGAGATGTTCCTTTCCCTCCTTTTTGTTTTACTTTAGACTCCATGCTCAACTCCTGGTAAGCGGGAGGGAGCACACAGCAGCCAAAGGGGGGGAAAAAATAAAATGAGTGTAAAAGAGACAATTAGCAGGCAGATAGATGCAGACCTGTGCATCTTTGAATGGGAATGTGTAGGTGAGTACGTTAATTGGTTGTTGCTTGCTTGTTTTGGCTGAACATAGAATTGCTTAACACTGCAGTAGTCAAAGGCAAATCCGATATCTGGCCAACAGCAGCACCTAGTGACATACCAAAGCCCTGGCTTCTTACTGCAAGGACCACACTGGAAACAGTGACCCCTAGTGACAGAATGCAGTATTAGCCCTCCAAGAACAAAATGGTAAAGAACTCCCCTTCTCTGACCTCAGCAGACATTCCTTCAAAGAAATTGCAGGGCAGAACAAACCATTTCCCATTCACTGCAACACCAAAATATAGAAAAAAGAAAAAGAAAGAAACTCTGGAGCAAGGTTTTTCTCAGAAAAAATATTACAGTTGTAACCTAATTATCCATGGATTTTTCACCCATGATTTTATCAATGTAAGGAGAAGGGACCTATAAATTAAAGGGAAAAAAGTAGTTTAACAATAGCCTTGTTAATGTGAGAGAGGGCAGTCCACTGACAATCCATCAATCATTCTCTCTCCAGGCTTCACTCTAAGACAAGCAACCCCTCCCTTCCCCTGAGCACATGAAAGAAAGATAATCACTTTGAATTGTTTCCCAGTGCTGTGCTCTGGGTGAAGGGAGGGGACCGCTGGCTCAGTGTAAAGCCATTCTAAGTGCCTGGAGAGAGACTGTTTGATGGATTGTCTGCCTAATGGCTCTGTCTTACATCACTCTGCCTTGCATCACAAAGCTCAGCAAGGCTGTTTTTAAATCACCTTGCAAAGGGACATTGTTTTTTAAATGGATTTGCTTTAATGCAATTTTTGCCATCCACATGAGTTCTGGGAACAGAACCTTCTTGAATAAGGAGACTCAACCTGTATTCCACACTGAAATGAGACATTTTCAGCCCATGTGTTAATAAATACTCAACAATACCTGAACAGACACTGCTGAGACACACATGGGCTTTCGTATAACCTCATTCCGAGAAGCCAACATTCCTTACTTTGCTTACTGTATCAACTCTTAACAGCAATGCAGTGAGGAGGAGGTGACAAAATGGAAGGAAAAAAAAAAAAAGAAGGTCTACATTTGAGAAGCAAGCCGGCCAAATTGTTAATGTATAATCATTGGCCCAGGAAGGAAACCCTGAACTCCACAAGCTGTTCAAGGGTCAAGGATGCGCAGGCTCCTTGCTCAGCCAACGGCATGATGCAGTATCAAGTTAGCTGTCCTGATGATTTATTCAGAGATTCACCACAGTTTGTCTATTTTTGCACAGAGGTGATATCTGCCAATACCCGTTAATTGTATTTATCTGTGGATACATATAGAACCTGTGACAGTGGCGCATCTAGTGTATTGGCCACCCAAGGCAGGCCATTTGAAGCCATGGGTAGACCTGGCTCAAGATCCCCTGGTGTAGGCCAAGGTTAGGATCTACAATTTGGTTTGAGTGGCCAGTAGACCTGGCCTCTACCAGGGTATATTGAGGCAGAGGCCAGGTCTACCCGTGGCTTCAAGTGTCCACTCAAAGTAACAGGTAGACCAGGCATCCACCTCAAAGTGGCCAGGTCTACCAGCTACTCAGTGGTGCGTATGACACCTTGGGCAGACTGCACCCCCCTGCTCCGTCCTCGGCATGCTACTGGCCTGCGACACTCTAGTCCACCACTCTACACATCCTCTTTAGCTCTGTTCTCCACTTCCTTTTCAAATCCAGTAGCAAGAGGTAGGTGGGTGGGAAGATGGAGACAGACACCCACCCAGTCCACCTGCTGTGTGAAGCGACCAGCTCAGCTGAATTCATGGATGGGCCAACCCTGGCTTGAAAAGTTTTGATCCTTGGAAAAGTTCTGCCAAGCATATGCAACTTCCACTGTAAACTCATTGTACAATGAATGCCATTATCCATAAATAGTCTGATGAACACCAAATAAAATACCAACAGGCAAGCTGGGCTCTGCTACGCACACGCACAAAAAAGTCAAACCAGATCAGCACAAACATAGAACTTCCCATATATTTGTTGCCACAGAGCCAATGGCATGCCCAGAATATTACATCTACCACAAACGCAGAATTGTTAAAGGCTAGTTAAAGACAATGTCACATTTTAGTGCTTCGTTGTCGTAACTGGGTCACATTCTAATTTGAAATTCACTAAAGTTCAAAACTCACAAGTGACTCACAAGTGCTACCCTACAGTGAAGGCAAATTAACATTTCTGGCTTGATCTTGAAGAAATCCTCCTGGCATTTTAGGTGGCACATTTAATGTCATCACCCCTTTTCCCACAGGCAGACAGCTGCCTCCCTCCCCTCCTTGCCTTCCACTCTCTGCGAATTCAGAAGGGACCAGGGTGGAAAAGGAAGTGAAGAGGAAAGTGGTAGGCTAGGGCAGGGGAGGAGTCCACTACGCTCCTAAACGGCACACTTCCTGCCCTGCGCCATTCCCCTCTTCCTTTTTGAAAGCAGGGAATTGAAGAAAGAGGAGGAGCAACAAAGACAGATGGTTGGCACTTTCTGCTGGTCCATCACTTCTAAGGCTACCATCTCAGCTGGCCTCATGAATAAGCCGCTCCCAACCTCAATGAAATGAAGCATTAAACGTTGGTTGTATTTACTTACAATTCAGAGATACTTTGCACAGATCACATTGAAAAGGCAGAAGAAAAACCTCAGGATCCAACTTCAGAAGGTGCCTATAGAGATAAGAAAGCAAACGGAGTAAGATAAAGTGATGATCCCAGGAATTATGGATGTCACTGCAACTCGTAAACATTCTGGGATTGTGTACTTTCCGCAGGAAACGCAGCATGAACCTCAGTTGCTGGGTATTCAACTTTTAAAGAACTAGCAAAATCGGAAGATGCACTCTTTAAGCATATGGTAAAGTTGGCCACCTCAAGTCAGGGGTTGTTGCTGTGCTCCATCCCTTCCCAACTCCACAAGCGGAGAGGGAGGAGACAAGATTTGACCACGCACTGCAGCTTATACAGGTATACCAAGACAGAGCCATTCTTATTATGGAGCGTGGAGTTCACGTCCCTCTTCTCACTTCCCCAGGCTTTAACAGCCAAATCCAGACTCTAAATAGGGCAACATTGTCAAGCCCAATTGCCAAACGAAGAGAGGTGATTTATTAGTGCGATTTGGGGGGGGGGGAGTCAAATAGGGTTTGCTGTTTTCTGCAGGTGCCAGTTTCAGGTACCAGAGCATATTCCCCATTGATATGTGGGCGGGGGAAATGGGAACACACACCTGTATATACTTTATTATACACTCATAAAAACAACAATATACAATTATATTTCTGCATCTCAGTATGTAAGGTAGGTATTCCCCATCTCCAAAACTAGAGCTGATAAGGCCAAACCAATGCCATTTTTGGAATTAGTGCCCCAAATATACACATGAATAGGTTTCACTTCTGAAGCATCAGGACATTTTTTCCCCCCTGTTGGGCAGTGTTATTCCTTGCTTACCGCATATTTCAAAATGTAAAAATGAAACTGAAATCCCTAGAAACATAAAACAAACCGCAACTGCCATGGAGTGTGTGTAGTTTTGAATTTCAGCACTCTCAAACAAACGCAAAATCTTTCCTAAGGCGGAGCTTTCAATCCGCAAAGGATGTAACCCTGCCACCCCCTCTCCACACTGCCCCCAATGGTCTCACACGGCCACCAATTGTTCATATAAATCCCCCTTTCTCCCAATCCCAGTTCTCACTGACCCATTGTTCAAAGCTGTGCCTTAAACAGCTCATATTTTGTTAATTGTACAAGCCTAATGGAGGAATGTATTGGCAAGAAGGGGTAATGGCCATCAGGCCAGCAATAAAACAAAATTAATGGTCCATAGGACGAAATCATGTCCACTTAATATCAGCTTTGAAACTCTAATAAAATAATGTGATACCAGCGGCAGTCTCAGTCTCTCTCCCTCTCTCTCTCTCTCTCTCTCTCTCTCTCTCACACACACACACACACACACACAGAATATATGCAGATTGCTTACACCATGTTAAATCACTCATAAAGCAGACCCCCATTCAGCTGAAGCTTGCAAGATCCTCCAGGGAAGACAGCAGACCGGAAACATTTAGTGTAAGGATCATTACCGACAAGCTCAGCTGTAGCAACACCCACCAGATCCAGCCCCGAGGCAACACAAGAACACACACCAGGAATAGACTATGAGGTCTTCAGCAGTGCTCCTCCAGCCCTTTTTCAAACACAGCACAACAACCGGCACGCAGTTTGGAAACCCAACTCCACAACAGGTGTGAGCCTGCAGGAAGATGGCTGGGCAAAAGAGTTTCACGTGATCCACTGAAGCCACCAAAGAAGAGAGGATGAGCTTCCCAGCGTGATGAAAGAATGCCCCAACCACATGTTAAGCTCAATGCAATACTTAACAAGCCCCATGAACTGCATGACAACATGTCTGCCATGTTTGCCATGTTTCTGATCAGGTGCAAGGAAAGAAAAATATCACCCCATTGCATGGCCAGTTGCTACAAACCTCTCACATGATCAAGCTTCTGTTGCCACCAGTTCCCGCTTATATGAATGGTCACTGGGTATATATATAAATTTGCACAAAAACTGTCCTACAACTATGGCATTTCGTGATTTTTGGAGTCCAGTCTTTTCTACAGGGTATCTCAATTTTTTTTTTAAAAAGTACACACATCTTAATGAGCTCTAATTCATATATATAGTTCAGTCCTCCTTATCGACAGATTCGGGAACCTTAGATTTGAACCAACTTGAGTCGCAACCCACACCAGGAGGGCCAGTTGGTACCTACTGGACATGACCAGAAGAGTGTTTTGGTCATACCTGGGAGGTGGTCTGAGGCCCGGGGCAGCAGTATGTGGCCTCACTGAGCCACAGAAAGTCTTGGAAGGCAACAGAAACTCACTTCTGGTTTTTGTGAAAACTAGAAGTGAGTTTCTAAGGTCTTTCAGAAGCCTTTTGAGGTTCAGTGATGTTGCTGAGAAGGTCACATCCAGTTTATCTCAAAAATCAGAAGTGACGTTTAAAGCCCTTAAAAGCCCTTTAGAAGTCTGGGAAAGTCCTCCCCAGGCCTCCAAAGGCCTTTAAATGTCACTTTTGGTTTTTACAATAAACCACAAGTGACCTTCTAAGGCCTCCCAAAGGCTTCTTGATGCCCATGGAGGTTGTGTGCCTCGCTCCAGAGGTGACCAGAGTATAGCTCCAGGTCCAAGTTGGGCCAAACCCGCAGGTTCAGGGACTGCAGATACTGAAAACTGCAGGTCCTGAATCCACAGATACAGAGGGATAACCTGTACATGTTTCTAAATGGCCATTCCTTGAATTCTTCCTTTTTTCCCCCTTTAGTTACTTTATTTTCCTTATTTGAGACATCACATTCCCCATGGCATACAGACAAATTTCTTTTCTCTCATTGGCAGCTCTGGGCAAACAGATTTTTATAAACAGCAAACCTGATAACCAGAAGTTCAGGTGGACCCCTCCAGAGGTGACCCAAGTCTCAGAAAAGCTCTCATCTGCCTCCCAAGGCAGAGATTGCAGCCAGCACTCTGATGGCAGAACAATATCCCTCCCTCTTGATCAGACACCCCTCTTAACCTGGCACTTCAACAACAGGGAACATTAATTTATGCAGAGGGTTTTATCAAGTATATATGTGTTAATGATTAACGTTCTTGAAAAGGTGAGAACAAAACTTTCCAAGAGAGGAAAATTATTTAGATTTTGAGGGGAAAGAAGCTGCTGGAGAGTGTTTTTTATTTTTTTAAGACCATAATCAAATCAGGCAAACAGGAGCATGACAACAAGTTAAATTTATTCTTGTGTGGGGCTGTTTCAAGCTCCCCACTCCCCTATGACTGAGGCAGTCCACTGCAACCCCCTAACTTGTCCTGTGTGTGCTCCCCTCTTTTAACTGGCAAATGAGGCCACCTCCATATGGTGACCTTCTCCCCTTCCTCATCTGGTCTTTGCTGCCATTGCTGCCATTCCCATTCTTACCATCTGAAAAAAGTAAAGCGGAGGGACATGAAGTGGATGTGTAGAGAAGGAGAGAGGCAGGAGCCTAGAGCTACTTCCAGGAGATATTCTAGACCTCTACCACTCTCCTCATCCTCCTTCCCACACTTCCTCCTCCAGCAGCTCCCCCTTTTCTTTTTCAGATGGCAGCAGTGGGAGGAGGAGAGCGCAGTGGGTGACGAGGAAGGGAGCAGATCAGTTCCACAAAGATACACAATGCAAGCAGTGATGCTGTTGGCATCCTACCCTCTCATTGCACAGCCAAAGATTTTAAGGAAACATTCTGAACGTTACAGGTTCAGGCCTGGTCAAGAGACACCCAGGAGAACAAGATGACATGATTCAGCAAAGTCATCTGAAGTTCCTAACCACACCTGCAGGCTAACAGGGTGTCCCAGACAGTGTCAGAAGAAAGCCCCATTGTGTCTAATGGAGCTTACTCCCAAGAAGAAGTGTATACCGCCACATTTTGTCAAGGGATCCCTTTTGTCTCAATATCGTATCAAAGCTGGTCTTCCCCTTCCAGCTGTTGGTTTGCAGCAGGTACCACCGAGGCAACTTGTTGCAATGGCTGCCAAAAGTAATGTCTGCTTCTCCCCTGCCCCCTCCACAATGTTATTTTACCTTGCAGGATCAACTGCTTAATGAAAACCCAGTTGTTTTACTACATGGCTCCCTCATCAGCAGACCTCATCATTAATCATGCTACAGTTGGTCTCCTCACAGTTGATGACGATGTTTTAAAAAAAAACAACAACCATCAGAAGGGGGAAATCAGAGGACAGAAACCACTGCAAACACTTGATGCAACTAAGACACAGAATTATTCAAGCCTAAGTATTTATCTGATGATACACAAAGGGTTTATTTGCAGCTGTGCCTTGAATTAAACATTCACCCCATGCAGTGTAGCAGTTTGCAATACAGCCACAATCTCAACAAGCACTCTTAGCATGGCCCAGATGGAAGCTGGATTTGAACTGTGAACACCTCAAGGGCCATTCCACACATTGCCACATGTCCCAGGAAGGGGGGACTGCTTACAGGGCTGGCCCAAAGCCTGAGGTAGCATGCCAAATGCTGTCCCCCCCCCTTACCTGATAAATAGCCAGTCTATGCTCCTGCCACCCTCCAGTGCTCTAACTCAGCACTCACCCCCCCCCCTCCACAGTTCCTTGTTCTCTCTCCCTCCCTCTTCCTTCTCCAATACAAGGAATGGAAGAAGACCTACTAGCGCAGGCAAGAAGGTGGGCAGAGATGGGTTCCCCCACCAATCTGGCCTCACAGATGGGTTGACCCTGGTACAGGATGAGATGGGGCTATACCAGCAGTTCCCGAACTGAGTCCGGGACCCTTCAGTGGGTTGTGACCCAGTTTTCAGTGGTACGCGGAACTGACAGGGCAGATTAGGCTATGTGCGTCAAGGGTTAAGTAAGTTGCAGAAAGCACTGCTGCCCAATCACCATTACAGCCACACCCTCTGGAATTTATAAATCAGCAGCCTAGGGTCTCTAAAAAATGGAAGAACCACTAAACCAATCTATTACCCATTTGGTTTTATGGAATCAAATCACAGCACGCAGGGAAGGGCTCTCAGTCAGTAATCTAATACGGGGCATAGCTTGGAATCGTGCATCTTTTTACAAACAAAAGGTCCCAGGTTCAAATGCTGACACTTCAGTTAAGATCTTAAGAGGCCTGGAGAAGTGAATGGAGGCTTCTTCTGCCCCTTGTCACCAGCCAAAAGACGAAGGGCCCACGGGAAGTTGTACCCCCTGCCTCCCAGGATGAAAATCATGGCAAGAGGAGAACCAGCCTGGCTCATACCATTGGTCAGAGAATAGAGCAGCTACAGGAAGTTTGCTTTCCACTCCCTGCCTGAAAGAACTCAGCTCTAAGCACCTGTTGCCCAGGGATTGGAGAAACACCCTGTGCCCTTGACCTGAATGGGTCCCCTGGGTTGTTAAGAACGTCAATTTGCGCCACACTGGTGATCATTTTGATTGCAAAGTAGAATATCAATCTAAAACATAAGATTTAAAGAAAAAAAGACCTCTCTTTCAGGATTGCCTTGCAATGTATGACGAGAATGGCAAAGCACAACAGGGCTTCTTCTCGCCTCATATTTGTCCATCTGCCTCCATCACATCCATCACAGCATCCTCAGCCATTTTACCCAGGGAGGAGGAGGATGGAAGGGAGTCAATTACAACCAAGTTAAAGACTGTATGCGACTCCATTACAACCCAGCTCTGGAATCTGCCTCATTAGCTCTGGCCATAAAGGCTCCTGTCTTTGGCTCATCCATCAGGGCTCCCTGTTCGTGTGATGTGCGGACCTTACTTAAGCATTGCCATGCGCAAATCAGGGAGACCAGATGTCTCTCAAGGAAATATGGTTCCCCTCTCCTCCCCCCATTCCTGCCCCACCCTCAGGAACTTCACAGTCACTAATGATCACTTTTATTATTCTGGTCACATTAGCACATTCACTAGCATACATTTTTCCCTCCCAGTGCTAAAACTGATACACACTTAAAGCCACAGACAGCCACACAGCCACTTTGAAGCACCAGAATAAATTTCCAGAAAGGCTACTCAATCAGAGAGGACGTAACCTAAATTGTTTGCCTCTGTCAACACAATTGCTGTGAAATATTTAACCCATGTAGTTGTACAAGAGTCATTTAACATTCCTAGAAAGCTTATTGCAAGCACACCAAGCTTTGAGAAAGTGATGAGTTCAACGTAGGTACTTGTGGTTATGGATGATTAATTGCAACAAGCTTTTTTTTTTTTTTTTTAATGCTGACACTTACAGTAGTGGAGAGGAGAACCTTAGTTACCCATTTGTTTCCCCACCTTCCCTCTGACAGCAAACTCCCTCAGCCATCCAGGCTCCAACAAACTATTGGGAAACAGAAGTTTTCATAATCGTGGGATTGCTTTCAAGATCAGCAAAATTGTAAGAAAGCTAGTCATGATTAAGAACCAATGAAATTGACAAAACAAGTTAGTTGTGACCAATTTAAATCCCATAAATCTCAATCTGATGGAGCTTCATCAGGACTAACTTTCTTGGAAAACAATCCTATGTTTTACAAAGTCTCCCAACAGTTGGCACCTATCATGGTTTTGTTTCAAGTGACACTCTACACCAGGGGTGCCCAAACCCCGGCCCTGGGGCCACATGCGGCCCTCGAGGCCACTCAATGCCCTCAGGGAGCCCCCAGTCTCCAATGAGCCTCTGGCCCTCCAGAGACTTGCTGGAACCTGCACTGGCTGGACACAACTGCTCTCAGCGTGAGGGCGACTATTTGACCTTTCGCATGAGCTGTGGGATGAGGGCTCCCTCCACTACTTGCTGTTTCGCATCTGTGATGCAGTAGCAGCAGCAAAGGAAAGGTCAGCCTTGCTTTGTCCAAGGCCTTTTATAGGCCTTGAACTATTTCAAGACCTTCATTCATTCATATAAGTTGCATCTCTAATAAATTCATTTATGTAAATTTATTCAAATTTTAAATGTAAATTAATTCTTTTTTCCTCCGGCCCCCAACACTGTGTCAGAGAGATGATGTGTCCCTCCTGCCAAAAACTTTGGACACCCCTGCTCTACACAGACAACCTTTCAACAGAAAAACTAACAGTGTTCACAAGGTGATTTAGACAACAAACAAAAATTTCAAAATGACCAACGGCGAGAACCTCTTCTTTCTCAAACAGCCAATGAAATAAAAGCGTTTTCATCTGTTCTTGAAAGATCAGGGAAGGACATGCCTGGATTCCCAGGGGAAGAACGCTTCTAAAGTCTGGAGCCACCACTGAAGAGACCCTGCACTTTCAGTATAGAAAGCATACATAGCAAGGCTGCATTAATAGATAGGGACAGACTCATCCAGGAGGCCAACTGAGTTGGCTGCCTCAGGTGGCTGAGGGCATCTGCCTGCATTACACTCTGCAACTGAGAATGCAGGCACAGGTTATCCGCTCATTGCAGAAAACTGGCACAGTTGCTTCAAGGTTGGTGGCATGGTCCATTTTAAATGGTGACCTGCTTTAGCAACAGCACAACACTCTCAAGTTGGAGAGCATGGGATGGAATTCCAGCACAGCTTCAGAAACAGCTTCACAGAAAATCTTCACAGAAAATCTACCCAGTCCACTCCCTCTCTGATGACGATTACCTTCACTTCTCAACCCATTGACTAGTGTTTCTCAAATTGTGGGTCAGGAACCCAGTAGGTGGGTCATGAGCCAATTTCAGGTGGGTCCCAATCATTTCATTTCAGTATATTAGACTTGATGCTACCATGGTGTGTGACTGCATTTGTGGAAGTGCTACAGATCTGTACTTTGAACAGGCTACTATGTATATGCTTTTAACAATGATAGTCAATCGGGCTTACTCCCAGATAAGTAAGGATAGGATTGCAGCCTTTGGGATATCTGGGGAATTTTTTTTTTTAAACATATCAGTAACTGCTTAGGGGGGGTTAGTGGGGTGGATTTAAAAAAAGACCAAAGAACAATTTGATCATGTGAAACAGGAACCGTTTCTGTCTTCGCCACCCTAAGAATGAGTTGTGAATAGGAAAGAGACAGCAGTCACTGACAAATTAGTATGAGACATAGCAAAGAGAAGGTTAAAGAGGCCTTACTGAAAAAGGAGGTAGCTTCAAGTTCATTTCACAGACCCCAGTCAGGCAATTGTATTCTCAGGGATATTTCATTGCTACCCTCGAACACAGTTATTTTAAGACAGGCAGCTGAGATTTGTATGGGAGGCTGTTGCAAGGACTAGGCCTCTTCAGATGCCATCATCCAGCACAGTGCTTAAATTCAGCCCTTCACCCCCCTCCCCCAATATAAATAAAAATGCCTTGGCTTGTACGGTGCAAATTCGATATTGCAAGGTGAGAGCAGCGGTGGAATAACTGAAGGTCTGCCATACTGTGCCAGTTAAGCTATCTTTGGAAAGAGGAGCAGGAAGCACATCTAGCAACTCGCACTGCATACAACATTAAGTGCTTTGTGAACACTGACTAATAACATGAAACATGACCGTCTTCGGAAAGCCTCTCATTAACAGTGTAGGAGATGAGCGTTCTCCTGCGACTGGCCATTCCTGCCAAGACCTCAGAGGAATATTGGACACTGCTGTATACAGAGTCAGACTTTGGTCCACTTAGTGCAGGATTTTGCACACTGGTTGGCAGCAGTTTTCCAGGGCACCTTCCCCCAGATTTACCTGGAGATGCTGCCAAGGATTGAACTTGGGGGTCTTTTGCATTCAAAGCATGTGCTTGATGACTGAGCAACTGAAGTCATCAAGCATGAAAATTTGCCTAGTCCTTACATTCTGTGGCATGCCAGCATTTGCCTTCACTCCTCCTCCTCCTCAGAACTGAAGATGGGAATGGAGTAGAACAGGGAATGTGGAGGAAAGTGGAGCACTGTGCAACTAAGGTTTTAAATGGCTTTTGTTTCACACTGTTAGTCACCTTGGGGCTAATGCACAAAAAGCGGGGAACCAATCAATCATTACCAAAATGGCTCTGTCAGTCGTTTACGCAAGGAAGGTTTAAGTCACTCTCACCTGATCAGATTTTGTGCAGAACTGCCCTTACTCCAAAGGGCTCAAGGTGGTATACATGGTTCCTCCCCTCCTGTCCTCACAACAACCCCATGAGGTAGGCCAGACTGAGAGAGTGAAGTTTGCCCAGGATACTTCATGGGTATTTGAACCTGGATCTTCCAGATTTAAGTCCAACTTCCACATGACTATACCATCCTGGCCGTTTATGAGAGAAAAAGGAGTACCACTTGACCAGGACCTCCAATTTAAGCATGTGTTAATTTTTTAGGCATTTGATACACTTTATTTTGTTGTTATGAGTCATCATTTTAACTTCTATTATGGCTGGGAGCCTCAAAAGCTGGAAGGCCTGTCCTGGTCTACAAGAGGGAATTAACATGTGGCTTCTGTCCACTTTGTCGAAGTATTCTCCTGCTTCCACTTCTATCAACAATTTATCAATATTTCAATTGGGATTGAAATTTGCTGGCAATCTGCCTTTCACCCACAAGGGGGCACACAATTTGCTACATTTATATAAGGCCCTTCCTTCAAAGTCTTTCCTGTCTTCTATTCTCACAACAACCTGGTGGGGTAGGTTAGGCTGAAAGCACATGGCTGGTCCAGTGTCACTCCAAGGATGCTTCATGACTGGGCAGGGATTTGAACCTGGCTCCCAGACTGCACTCATATACATAACCAATGACATGTGCAAGGAAGTTGGCAATTGTGAGAGCAAGTATTATCCTGCACTCCCCTCCATGCATTCATTTTACATGTGATACATCAGTATGCAAAGGGCTTGAGGGTGCATAGTAATTGTGAATAATTAAAGAGAATTGCAATCCAATCCTGTTCCCTAAAAGCAAGCCAACATCTTAGCAAGCAAGCAAGTTCAACATCTTAGCATTTTTATTTTTCAACAACTAATAGTAAAAGGGTTCAAGATCCCCTCCCCCAAGATAACAGTCAACTAGGTAGGCCAGGTACACCTTTTAATGTAAATAGGTGAAGGACCGTGGTTAAGTGGTACGAAACATTCAGGGAGTCCCAGGTTCAACCCTGAAGAGTGCTGCACAGGGGAAAGGAAAATTCCTGGAATCCTGGAGAGCAGCTAGCAGTTTCTGTTGACAATCAAGACCAAGGACGATCAATGGACCGATTCATTACAAGTTGCCTATGAATTGGGTTGCCAAGGTCTTCTGGGTCCACTCTGAACTCCAACCCTGGAGCATGTGGGGTCACCGCTCCTCATCGTGCTGCAACCAGTGTTTGCTGGATCTTCTGAACCAAGCCATGAAGTAGCAAACGACTGTTTCATGCGTGGTTAGCAGGCACAAACAACCCTTAGTCACCAAACGGACATGGGATGATATAGAAGCAAAGTTGGGGCACAGCTCCTGAAGGCCATAGCCAAGGCCAGCCTGGTGCCTGAAGCAGCATGACAAATGCTGGTGATGTGCCAGCCACAGAATTCCTGACACTCTAGCCCACCACTCTTCTCTCCTCCAGATTACCTTTTTGTCCCCCTCTTCCTTTTCCAATTCAAGGAGCGTGTATAGGAAGGGGGGGAAGAAAGATGGGTGAGCCAGCTCCAACCCTAGGTTCTAAAGACAGAACTCTTGGCCTTTGGCACAAAGCCAAGGCGGTCACTGTTAAGGAATGATAAGCTCTTTAAAAAAACAAAAAACAGAGCTCTCAGTCTGGGATGCGATTCCATTCCTCCAGCATTGTCCAAGCCTCTACTTAACATTTCAATCCGCAGCACTCACCGTTTATCAGACATTAAAAACGTCCCTTGCTTACCAAGCAAGCTTATTCCCAAGATAAAACATCAACTCCCTCTCTCCCTGACCCTGATTCATAACCTCATCCTGGGAAGCCTGTCAAGTACGTTCTTGTGAAATCTTTTGCAAACCTGACTTCTGAAGACTCCTTTTGTCAAGTCATCTCGTCTTCGCAACGTTCACTCCCGACATGAAAGGGAGACACAACAGGGGAAGGAGATTCTACAGGAAGAATTATTCAGGACGCACAAGTCTCATAAATCTTTAACACTCATTCAAAATAAGCAGCTCTTAGTCTCTTGACAGAAATTTAAAATCTAACAACTTTGAAAGCCATTCTACAAGAAAATGTCTTTCCTCCAACAAGAGAGAGGAAGGAGAGGGGAGTGGAAGATAAACTCGTCATGACCTCAGCCAGAATCTGCTTTCCAACATAGTTGCTACGTTCATTTTGCTATCTTGTTCCTGGAGAAAAATATTCCTATATTAAAAGTGAGATCCCTGTGTCCAGACTGGGGCTGTTTTGAATCAATGAAATGTGACATTTGAGCTTGGCTGCATTTATCTGGTTGTTCTAACCACTCTTGGTTTGGTTCTCTTGGCTACTGGGCACACAGTTATCAAAATATGTGAGCTGAGGATATAGGGAATTCAATAATTTTTAGAGGAGGTAAGGCACTGCCAAGGACCCCATGTCTGTCAGAGGATCCACCTGGCCAGCTGACCCTTATACCATCAGAACAGGTGGCAGTGCTCAATTAGGGGGTAGATCCAGCTTCACACTTAACTTGGGAGGGGGGTTGGATCCAGCATCACACTTAACCCACAACCATTTTGATCATCTGTTCGACTGCAAGAGCCGAAACTGAAACACTGGCATTGAAAAAAAGAGGGAGTTAAAAAATGAACTGAATTTACCAGAATCTAGTGTAGTACAGTAGTTAAGAGACTGAGCTTGGAGTTTGGAAAAATAATGGACAACTCACCTCATCCCCAGTTTAGATCTATCCCCATCCCCCCCCCCCCAAAAAAAAAAAAATCACATGCAAAGGGAAATGTGTGTGACTTGAATTAAACTGGATTTTGATCGTTTAATTTGATCCAGTTGATTTGAATTAAACTAGACCTTGAGGCATTATGTATTGGGACCCAGTAACTAAAGGGAGAAAGAATCATGAGGTATGTTGGTACCAGACTACACTTTGCCATGGGATTTTTTTGCTGCCAAAAGGGGAGGAGGCTTTAGCAATGAAATTCCTTAGGCAGGTTCTTCACATCAGACCTTCTAAGAACATACTCTCTCCATCACGAATTAACATTGCCAAATTTAGGAATTTTTACCTGCTGTGGAAGATGAAGGCCAATTTCCTCTGCCTTTCTTCTCTCCTGAGCCACTGACACCATCATAATTTGCATTTGTATAGTGCTTGGGAGTAGCCAAAGCACTTCACAAGTCTTATCCCCAAGTAATCTTTGCAACAATCCTGCAACTAGGTATTATGCCTGTATTGCAGATGGGGAAGATTTGAAGCTTGGAGGGAGTGGCTTACCTAAAGCCACCTACAGATTTTATGGCAGAGGACAGAATCAAAACAAGGAAGTCCCAATTCAGTTCTTATCCACTCCTCCAGTTTTTCTCAAACTGTGGGTCAGGACCCACTAGGTGGGTCATGAGCTAATTTCAGGTGGCTCTCACAGCACCTAGCTCAGCCACCATTGAAAATATAGAGGGTGCAGAGGGGCAGGGCAGAGCAGGCTCTTGGTGGAAGAGAGGCATGATGCTTTGCCCTAATGGGGCATTTTGAAATGCCGGAGGGCTGTGTGGTAGGAGATGGATCTAAGTCTCCATTTTGCTTTGACTCCTGAACTGGAATGTTTGAATTCCAAGCTATGCAAAATAACAGCATGAGTGGGCCCTGGCTGATTGTGGCTTAGGTTTGAAGCCTAAATTGATGTCACCTGTGGCCCTGACATCACATCCAGGTTAATGACATCACTTCCGGTGGGTCCTGGCAAATTGTCATTCTAAAAAGTGGGTCCTGGCGTTTAAAAGGTTGAGATCCACTGCACTAACTACACTAAGTACATAAATGACAAGACCAGTGGAGTACGAGGAGGGTGGCGGGGGGCCTGGCCCTAGGTGCCAGGCTGCACGGGGTGTCCAAGAGGCCATGCCAAGATGGCAGCAGTGACAGGGTGACCGTGGCTGCCGCTGCAATTTGGCTAGCACTGGCTGCAGCCACCCCTAAGAGAAGCATGTTTACTGGCAAGATTATATACACAAAGTTATATATACAACAAATATATATACAAAGTTATATATACAAACTTACAAAGTTAGTCCACACACATACACAGCTCAATACAAGAAAGTGTTCACTGTCTGCACTTCTTCTCTGGACATTATTCATTTCATGTCATGACTAATAATTTTGTCATGGGAGAAATGTCAAAAATGTATGGGTCCAGGTGCCAAATGACCTTAGTATGCCACTGGGTGAGCCAGATGTCTTAGGGAAGTCCAGTGGCAGCGGAGAGAGGAATCAGTCCCTCCCACCATTTGTCTGCAATACTTGGTATTCAGAAGCCTACTATCTCTGGGGAAAAACAGCCGCACTCACCTACTGGAGATGTTTTCAACTGAACCCCTTGCATGGATCCCTTGAAACACAACCCCTCCCCAGAAAAGCAGCCCCCACCACGGAAAGCAATTAGAAAGCTGGCGGCATTCCTCACACTGAATTTCTTGGTGACAGTCAAAACACAGGGAGACGGAAGCCCCACATATCGCTTGGCACAGAGTCCGTCATCAAGCTGTGCTCCTGCCAAGTCACATCCATTTCTCCGCATGTCAGCTTCAGCTTGCAGAGCTGGATACCAAAGTCAGCCTCGCTGGGAGCCACCCGCCTCCTGCCATCGCCTGGCCTGCAGCGCACAACCCCTGACCTCACCATCAGCTCATTTATACCTCCATAATTGGCTTGGTTATTTTCTTTTTCTTTTTCATTTTCCTCTGTTGCTCTCTGCCCATGAAAAAGGTCAGGCAAGCCAAATTCCCCTGGCAAGGAGGCAAGAGAGCAAAAAAAGGAGGCTGCCAAATAGCCAAGGAAAATTCCTGTACAGGAGTTCCAAAGGTGTTCAGTCTTTAAAACTCTGGAGGAGAATGTTTCCTAGATGGCCCACACTTTCTCTTCCAGTCTCTGGCAGGGAACTTCCATTAGGATTCCCAGGGCCCAGAGGAGAGGGATGTAGCTGAGGATCACTCATTTTTGCTGTAACAAAGCTGAGAGCAAGTTTACTAATTCACACCTATTAAGAGCA
The DNA here is from genome assembly GCF_035046505.1 of Tiliqua scincoides. Lineage (NCBI taxonomy): Eukaryota > Metazoa > Chordata > Lepidosauria > Squamata > Scincidae > Tiliqua > Tiliqua scincoides. The sequence continues at coordinate 13,889,443 of NC_089831.1, forward strand.
AGCACAGAGCCCTGTTGCAAGGGCCAAGTTCATGGAGAACCTTTGAGACAAACAAGGGGTCCAATTCTTAGTTGCAACTGATTATGGGCACTTCCAGATATGCGCTTTGTCATTCCAGCTGGTCATTTTCTGAAGTCCCCTGATCTCCCCCCCCCCAAGTCATTAGAGCAGCTCTCACTGGATTCCGGGGGAGGTGGCTTTACTGAAAGGTGGGATTTGTACCTGGGCTACCACTCAAGCTTCCGAGCAGATCCAGCGATTGAATGAGCCTGGTCATGTCTCCTCCCTTCAACAGGGAGGAGGACAAGAGCATAGGACTTCTTGCTCTTGTTCTCTGAACCACTTCTGGGTGATCTAGGTATCTTAGAGATCGCCTACTCCCGTACAATCCGGCTCATCCTGTCAGGTCGTCAGAGAAGGCCTTTTCACAAGTGCCGCCGCCCAAGGAGGTTCGTGGGGCGGCGGCAAGAAATAGGGCCTTCTCAGTAGTGGCACCAACGTTGTGGAACTCCCTTCCCCTTGACTTGAGAATGGCTCCCTCTCTTGAGTTTTTCCGGCGAGGCCTGAAGACTCTGTTCTTTAAACAAGCCTTCTCATTCCATGGCCTTCTTAACTTTTTTATACATCTTTTAGTTTCTTTTTACAGGCTGGATTCCTCTATGACTTGCTGTTTTATGCTCTTTTTATTCTGACTTTATTCTGACTACTGTTTTTATGGCCTCTGTTAATGTGTTTTTAATATTTTATCTTGTTTAAATCATGCTTTTAAAACTGTTTTTATATGTTGTGAGCCGCCCTGGGTCCCTTTTAGGGAGAAGGGCGGGATACAAATAAAGTTTATTATCATCATCATCATCATCATCATCATCTGCAGCAGGAGCCAGAAAGGGCAGCTTGAAGGAGCTTTCGGCCCGACAGAGCAGGTGCTGGGCCTAAGCTCTGTCTGTTGTCACACTGTCTCCAGTTCAGCTTCAGGGTCCCAATATACGCACTCAAGTAAACAGCCAAAAAGGACAGGGGTCAATTCCGGCATCACAGCTGGTGCCAGAAGGACAACAGGTGTGGCACTCTGGCGAGTCTGAAGCCACAGGAACCGTTTTCCAAGACGGCTTCCTCGTGGAGGAAGAGGGATTCCCCCAGCACCACTACGCAGCCTCAACAGAATGTCTCTGGCTGGGCTAGTGCACAGATGAAGCATTTGTCCTCCACGGTCTGCTGCTAAATCCTTGATGCTGCCCTAGTCACACTGGGGGGAGCATAAGTCACTGCCATAAGAGGAGGGGGCCATAAGTCACTGCCTTGCATGAAAGATCTCCAGCTCTATCCTGGGGACTCTGGGTAGACCAGTCTGATTCTTGGAAGAGCTGCTGCTCTCACAAACAGCTCTGCCCCTTCCCCCACACACCCAGAACCCTCTGCCAGATCACCTGCAGTACGCTACCTCAGAATGCCAGGGAGTGGCAACAGGATGCAGGTATCTTGTTGTCTCATGTGCTCTCTGAGGCATCTGGTGGGCCGCTGTGAGATACCGGAAGTGGATTAGAAGGGCCTTTGCCCTGATCCAGTGGGGCTCTTCTTATGTTCTTACCCTATACTTAAAAATCCCTAAGCTTTCAAAGCACTATCATGACTTGATTCAAGGCTTAAGCATGTGGCTACATCCTCAACCAGGCCAGAGTCATTGCAATGCAAAGAGATCTATTACACACGTGCACAAAATGCATTAGCAGCAGCAGAGTGGAAAGAAAGAAGTTTGCTAGATTGCATCTTTGGAATTTCCTTAAAAAGACAGACCACGAGAAGACATCACAGATCCACAGAGTTCTAAAAGAAGGGTAATTGAGTGGCCCCCATATGCAGCAAGACTATCTTAAACCTAAGAAACACACGCATTTATTACGAACACTCCGATCCTCTTTTTTCCCCCGTCCACTAAACTGATTAATTAAATTAATACAAAGACAGTCTTGTTGGGAGCTCCAGTCTCCCTGCCTTCTCCCGCCCCGCCCCGCCCCCCCCCACACCAGCCATAAAAACAGGAAACAAAGGGTTTAATTCTGTCTGGTTTCATGAAGGGTGCTGTATGTCATGGCCAGATGCTGGAAATTTGCCAGCTTCTTGGACCAGCAGCAGGGAGGCTGTTAGACAGACCCCCCCCCTCCACTCCTCCCTAAAACGAACACACACACACACACACACACACACACACACACACACACACACACACACACACCCAAGCAAGCACAAAATTTGCAGAGAAGGCAGCCTGTGAAGCAGTCCCAATTACCAGCCAAGCAGGGAATGCGCGGAGCCGACGACCAGAGCAAAGTTAGAGAACATTTCAAGACAAACAAACAAAGACGGACAAGCAAAACATTGGGCGGAGAAGAATGTGGGGTCTGTGCCCTCGGCTAATCCGGGATCAAAACTGGTATCTGACACTTATTCACAGTGAACACCGTACAGATGATTAACTTGTAGCCTCAGTGCTCCGTTGTCCTCAATACAGAAGGGATGAATCCAAAATCCAACTCAGTAACACGAAAAGGCTTCCATTCACATTTCTGTTTTTCCCCCTCCCCAAATTCAAATGCAGGTTTGCTTCACTTTTTTGTACAAGGGTTCAAGATCTTTGGAGTCAGCTCCTCTCTGCGCTATATGGAGAGCCAGGATGGTGCAGCGGTTCAGACTAAGACCTGGAAGATCCAGGTTCAAATCCCCGCTCAGCCATGAAGCTTTCCGAGTGACTTTGGGTGCAATCCTAACCTACTTTCCAGCACCGACGAAAGGTAATGCAACTTCGAGGTAAGGGAACAAACATTGCCTTACCTTGAGGAGGCCTCTGTGAATGCCCCCCAACTGCAGGATGCAGCACATGCCCCACTGGCACAGCTATGCTAGCGCTTGAAAGTTGGTTAGGATAGCGCCCTTTGGGCCAGTCACTCTGTCTCAGCCTCACCTACCTCACACGGTTGTTGCGGACAAAAGGATGTGAGGAACTATGTATAGCACCCTGAGCTCTTTGGAGGGAGAGTAGTATAAAAATGTGAAAATAAAATAAGGAGGGGGAAGAATAATCAGGATTGCCAAATGTAGCCCGTCTCCAGCTTTTACTGCCTGTTCACCTCAGAAGAAAAACAAATAGAATGCAATCCTATGCAAGTTTACTGAGAAGTAAGTCTCACAAATGTTAATGGTGTTTACTCCCAAGTATATATGTACTGGATTGTAGTCTTAATCTCTGGTCACTAAGGGGCTGTGCTGGCCACACCTCTGGTCTCCCCAGTCAGGATAATTTTTCCCCCTTTTCTCAAGAATTGGCAGTCTTGTGACTTTATCAAGCCTGCCTCCAAAATCTCTAAGATCCTGGGGTGCAGCTGACCAGGCAACCCAACAGCGAATGAATGTGTGTGCATTTATGTTTTGCTGGAACCGATAAAAAAAAAAGTTTAGGAACGTTTAAATAAATCAATAGACTTGAATCAAAATTACATCCGAATTCTGCGATCTGAAGAGAACGTGCTCCCTGTCTAAACCTACAGCTGCGGTGTTTAGTGAACTGAGCAGGAATCCATGCCTACCCAGAAGTAAGTCCCATTCTGTTCAGTGACTCTCATTCCCAGGTTAACTGCGTATAGGATTACAGCAGGTTGATTAAACGTATGAAATGTGGTACCCCGAACTGCACACTGTATTCCAGTTGGCTGTGCCATAACTCTTACTCACCAAGTCTGGGCAAAGCATGAGGTTCCACTATAGACTGAGCAAGTGAAGGCACACGGGTGAAAACATTTTAACAAAGGGTCCTTCATTTGCACATGATCACAGCTCCACAGTTCCAACATTCACCTCAACCCTCAACTCACTGGGCTGACCTTAAAGGCAGCTCCTTTCAGTCTTAATACGGAGCATCTCTCATTTTCAGTACTAGGGTATTGGCATCCTGGACGATTTTATCCAGGTCAAATTCATCCTAATCATAGGTATCCCTGGACAGTCACATTTCTTCTCTTTATTGCATCCTAGTCATTTGCATTCCACCACAGCTGGGCAACAAACCCCATGTTGTATATCCTAGGCTTCTTATTCTAGCCCTAACCCTAACCTTACCTTTACATTCTAAAAATTAAAAAGTACATCTAAAATCTACATATATCAGAACACAAATGTTGAGGACACAAAAAGAACAGCAGCAAATCAATACTGGGACGCATTTGACCGGTTCACAGTTGTCCAGCATGCAATGTTCCTGTCGCTCTCATTCTCCATTGTGGAGCATGAGAACACTGGCCAACTTTGCAAGGTTGCAGCAACTATTCCTGCCATGATGCGTATGTGCAACCTCCTGATTTTGGAAATGGGCTATGTCAGAATGCCGGATGCAAGGGAGGGCACCAGGATGAGGTCTCTGGTTATGTGGTGTGCTCCCTGGGGCATTTGGTGGGCCGCTGTGAGATACAGGAAGCTGGACTAGATGGGCCTATGGCCTGATCCAGTGGGGCTGTTCTTATGTTCTTAACTACAATTCCCAGGAAGCCTTGCAGGTCTTCTTGTTATCTGGTGTGCTCCCTGGGGCATTTGGTGGGCCGCTGTGAGATACAGGAAGCTGGGCTAGATGGGCGAATGGCCTGATCCAGTGGGGCTGTTCTTATGTTATGAGAAAAACAAAAAAGTTTTGGAAAACTCAATACGTAAGCAAACCACACATGGACGACACACAACTGATTGGAAAACAAAACCATACACCAATTTCTACCCCGTCACCTTGTTGAGAACATTCCTGACAACTGCCAAGGGCATAACTCAAAAGATTCTCCCATCACCGTATCCACGTCCCAGCAACCTACCGTTGCACAATTCCTCTACACAAGGCAGAAACCACAATTTAAGCTGTGATTTGATACAAATGGACAAAGTGGCAGGTTCCTGCAGATAACAGCAGGCATATTTTCCAACATTTGTCACTTAAAAAAAATAAAAAAATAGGCACATTTAATATCTAGTGAGAACAGTTTCCCATAGCGGGGGTAGCATGTTGAGTAAACCAGTTCCACTAAAGGATTTTGAAGCCTTCAAGATGTACCTTTCTGTAATCCTTTAGAAAAACATACATTTTACACCCCAGTACCACAAACCTTTCATTTTCTTCAGAGTGCCCCAAACTAGACACTTTCAGAATCTGAAATATTTAGACCTACACAAGGACTTGAACCAATTTTACCCTCATTGTTAAAATTGGATAAGATGTTGTTGAGAACAATTCAGTGCACTCTTAAATGAATTTAGGGCCAGTTATACAACGAATAATGAACTTTCTCTTCTACATAATTAAAGTGATTCTCCAAAGTTTGAACTTGAGACAGATCTCGCCATGTTTGTGTCTTTCCTCAATAAATATATCTTCCAACATTGACATGGTTGTATTATGTTTGATGTGCATATCTTTTCCCCTTGTTTGACACACAAAAATCATATCCATGAAAACACACATATTAAATTTGGATAATTTATGCTATATGCTTTGATAGCAATGAGAAATGTTGGGTAAAGCTGATATTATATACAAAATAAAATATGCTAATTTTAAAAACACTTTCAAAAGAGTTGTTGTGCTAACAGCACAATCATAGACATGCCTTCTCAGAATTAGAATTGAATAAGTTTGACTGTAATCAATCTGTTATTCTCAGCAAAGCAAAATTTATAGGATTGTAGCCTTAGAAGTGACTTCAGGAAACTATTTTGGCAACTTTCCTAAACTAAGAACAGTTTTAAAAAGTAATAGGAATATAGCTAAAACAAGTTGACAAAACAGTCGTTCAAAGGTAAGAACAAAAATAAATTTTGGGACGAGACATACAAAACCCTATTAATTTTGTACTATTTGATTTTTGCCATCATTAGCCACCTTGGGAATCCTTGTGATTGCAGGGTGAGATACAAATATTTTCAATAAATATAAATATCACCCCATCCCCCCATCCAAAAAAAAAACCTCCCATCAACACTATTTAAACATTGCAAAATTGCTCAGGGGTTGGGGCAGATAGGTGACACCAGTGATGCTACCATTACAAGCCAATAGGTATCTGCCATGACCAAATACTGAATCACTTTTTTGTTTTTGTCCAAAAGTTTACTTTAAGACAAACTCTAAAAAGGTTCATGTTTTCTGGGCAGTGAAGGAGCTTTTAAACCAATATTTATTTTATTTATTACATTCCTGCCTTCTGCTGGAGGGTCCATGGCCGCTCAAAAGAGTATAAAAGCATAAAACAATCTGCAATTTAAAAAAACCAAAATTCAACCACGTAAAAGGCAAATCAGAGACTGGCCACAATACACCACTCCAGAAGCTGTAGACACAGAAACTGCTCTGCTGGTCAACTCAAAAGTTTGGTGAAACAGATATATCTTTAGTATTTCTTTTAAAGCAGGGATGGGAGGGGTCTCCCAAACCTGGCTCTTTGCAGTTCTAGTCTGGCTCTCTAACCACTACATCACACTGCCTCTCTACACAACCATGCAGCATACAGAAGGTCAGACCCTTTGATCACAGTTATAAGTCCTGATAGGTATTTGCAGCTTCCTGGTTTTAGAAGTAGGCTACCTCAGAATGCCAGGTACAAGGAAGTGGCAACAGGATACTGGGATCTTGTCTTGTGTGCTCCCGGAGGCATCTGATGGGATACTGTGCAATAAGGAAAGCTGGACTAGATGGGCCTTTGGCCTGAACCAGCAGGGCTCTTCTTATGTTCCCTGAGCAGGGGAATTCATCAGCTGGAGGAGAGACACTACCACTGAGAAGGCTCTGTCCCACAAGCATGCAAAATGACCCTCATGTAAGGATGGCCAGTGGAGCAAAGCCTCCCTGGAAGCTCTTAATGGACAGCTAGAGTCAAACAACATTTAACATTTAAAATGTTAGGGCCATCATCACTAAGAGAGATGCCCACTGGCCAGGCTGGCTCTAGGTGTGCACAAATTCATAGGGGAAGAATTCTTACACAAGCGTGCTAAGAACAGCAAATGCTTCCTGCGTTGCACATGCTGCTTCTCGACTATTCACTGAAAGGGGTGAGTTTGTTTTCATTTCTAAAAATAGTCGGTGCCTCTCAAGATCAAACTGGGACAATTCCTCTTTCCTTCTAAATACAGCAGCTCCCCCGTCCCCTATGGAGGCAGCTTCCCAACACAATTTGAGCAAACGGACCTAAGCCTAAAACGAAAGCCCCCGCTCCCGTCTGCAAGAGGCAGCCTGCATACAGCACTCCTCTCCATTCTATTCTTGGTAATAGGCCTGCTCCCCCGGAAGAGCGCTCCGTTTCATTGTGCCAAATTTCGCAACAATACAACTGACGCCGCCAAAGGGACTCCCACTCAACCTGAGCCTTCCAAACTTGCGGCACGCGGGGACCTCAACTTGACAAGCCAACGAGATCACAGACCCGAGATTATGCACTAAGCCCCTCTAAGGGTACAATTAATTCTGAGTGAAAAGGCTTCGGTAATTCACACAGAGATAACAGCCGATTTCCTCGGTAATATCGGCCTGGAAATTCTGTCTCTGTACAGCAAAATCCAAACAAATGGTCACAGGGAAAACAATACGATGACCTACCTTGAGATAACCTTGGCTACCTTCCAGGTGTTCGTCTAACTCTGCTACTAAGCCAGACTGTTCACTTAACTACCCCCTAGCGAAAGAGCTTTATTTGGTGCTTTTAAGCAATATGTATTCTCATCAGATTCTCTGTCCCAGCAGCTTAGAGGTACTTGACTGGGGTGGGGAGGCTTGGGGCTGGAGGAGAGGAAAGCAGCAGCTTGACTGCTTCCCTGGTTAGAAAGAGATTTTTGAAGTTATCCATGCCCAGAATGTAGAGGAAGCGTTTAGCACAAGACAAAATGCTATGTCCAGGAGTGGGAAGGGAGCAGATGCCACTGGCATCCAAATGTATAGAAGATGCAGGAGGGAGCATTTCTTAAATGGGGAGGCATTTTACTGAATCATGAAACTGGCATTTAAAAGGGAACAAAACTGTAGGAACCCCCATTGCTCAAGAAATAGAAAAATCACAGCTATGGCTGACACTCACTTTGCAAAAAAGTGAGATTCAAAGCACACTTTCAGGCTTTTTCCCATGAAGCAACTCTTGAGATTTTCCAAGGGAAGTCCAATCCATTTCTAGAAGACAGGTGAATTATCTTCCAGAGGGTTCTGCACGCCCCATAGACTCGAGACTCACTCTGAGCTGGGCAGCCTAGTATAATGAAATGGCCAGAGTAGACGCTCCCTTTGTTGTTGAACCTCCCAGCTCTGCTGTCTCAAGAAATGGGCATTCCCCTACAAAAAAACTGGTGTTTTTATGGCGAACTTCTTGGAAGGTCTTGTAGTCCCTTATTTTCCTTGAATCAGGGACCAAGAAGGGGGGGAAAAAAGAGGCTGAAGGGATTCCAATTATTGCTGGACTTAAATTTGCTTCGTTGATTTCCGATCTCATACTGAAATGGCTACATTGGGTATAATGTTTCAGGTATCCTGGGGACAGGTTTTAGAATCCTGCTGACTCGCAGAACAAATGCAAGGAGATCTCCTGTTCAGATGAGGTCACCCAGGCACCTTCCCCAAATTAATACAATCCTATGAACCAGGTTTGTTTGTTTTTAAAACTCAGCTTCGGCATGGAAGATTACTGTTCATTATTTTACTCAGTACAACATTTATCAGATGTCTTTCCAGGCAGAACGCACAAGAACAACCCACCCACCCACCTGCACAAAATATTACAGTTCATATAAGCAAAACCTATGAAAAGCACAGAAAAGTACCAACAATGAACTACTGAAGCCAGTTGCAGGCTAAACAGTTTGGACAAAATGCTGTCTCATCCTAAACGTGAGGTTGATGTCCAAAGCTATACTATGGTGCAACAGAAAACCAAGGTGATGTAGTGGATGAAGTTATTGGGATGAGAGGATTTGGGCTCAAATTTCTGATCTGACCCAGGTTGTCTGGGCCAAGTACTGTTCTACCAGCCTTAGCGACAGCCCAAGATCTCCCAGCATCCCAGGCGGCATGCTAGATGCCACCTACCCTCACATGAACACATGCCAGCTGACACGTCCGCTGCTGCTCCTCCTCCACTTTCTGGTTTAAAAAGAGAGAGGAGGGCTAGAATATTGGAGACACCTTCTACCTTTTCAAATCCAGGGAATGGGGAGGAGAAAGCGGGCCGCACCTCTTCCAATCCACCATCTGAGCGGACAGCCTCGTACATGGACCAGCCCTGACCAGGCTAGCCAACTTGATGGGGTTGTTGCAAGGATAATCTGGGGCATAATTAATGCTGCCCTGAGTTTCACAGAGAAAGGGTGGGATCCAGACGGGATTGCTCATGTTTCTAAGTCCTCCTTATGGAGCTGAAAGACGGGCACACATTCAAAACGGAGCAAATTCACCCCCCTACTTTGAATCTGAAACTGCATTTGTTTGTTGCCATCAGGTTATTTTGCAAACAAACTTCATGTTTGGGAGGGCTGTAAAAAAAGTCAGGTTAAAAAAAATATCAATTCAAGACCACATTTCTAGGATATCTGAAGATGGGGCATCTCTCTTCCTCCTCCCTCAATTGGACACAGGACTGTGGACTTAGTGGAAGAGAGTGGCAAAGATCCCAGGCAACATATGCAACAGACAACAGGCAAAGCAGTCTTCTTGCACTGGATTGTGTTGCCCAATGTGTTTGTTTTTGTGTTTACTTGGTACCGGATGCGTGCCAGGCAAACAGGACCCAGATCAGCCTCGCAGTACTTTACTTAGGCCAGCAGTTTCCAGACTGGGACCGGGACCCAGTAGTGGGTTGTGACCTAGTTTTGGATGGTTTGTGAAACTGATGGGGCAGATTATGTTATGTGCATCAAAGGTTAAACAAGCTACTGGGGGGGAGGGTGGAACACTGATGCCCCATCACCATTACAGCCACGCCCCCTGGTAACTTTCGATCAGGCATCAGCTTCTGGGGCCTCTTAAAAAGTTTGGGAACTACTGGTTTAGGTTAATGACTAAGAAAGCATTAGGTCCCACAAGATTTTATAGGTAAAAGGCTCAGACCAATTGGGGAGCCATTTTCTAAGTTCAGTCTAACTAGAAGAGCAACACAAACAGAGCTATTTATACTCTATACTAAAATAAATCAACATTCTGCTGAAGTAACTCACATTCTACCACCTGCATCCACAAATACAGGTGGACGACAGATGGACGATAACATTGTGGGAGCCGTCATCACCACTAATGTGGTAAAGAGCAAGCAAACAAATTGTTCTGTTTGAGAAAGTTCTGAATATGTTATACCCATTGATGCCAATGACACCTTTATTTCGGCCGCATTAAGATATCATTTGATGATATTTTAGGTTGGTTGCATTTTAAGTTGTTTTCACGTCAATGACTTCATGACTTTGATTTTTTAAATTTTGTTTTAGAAAATACAGCCTGAAAGCAGACAAGACATTAAGTGTGACAATCCCAGATCAAACACTCTGGTTCACAGTGTTTCGCAAACTGGGTTGGAACCCACAGGTAGGTTGCAAGCCAATTTCAAGTGGGACGCGTAGCACCTCATTCAGCCACCATTGAAAATACAGAGTACAGAGCTGCTGGGCAGGGCCAGCTCCCGGTGGGAGAGAGGCCTGATGCTTAGCCCTGAATAGGTGGGAAGATATGATGCTGGAAAGGGGGGAAGGCTGTGTGGTTGGAGAAGGATCCAGGTCTACATTCTGCTTTGCTCTTCAAGTTGGACTGTTTGAATTCTAAGCTATGCAAAATGACAGCGCGAGTGAGCTGTGTAATGGGATAGTTGACTGATTGCGGCTTAGGTTTGAAGTCTAAATTGATGTCACTTCCAGCCATGACATCACTTCAGGTGGGTCCTGGCACACTGTCATTCTATAAAGTGGGTTCCAATGCTTAAAAGTTTGAGAACCACTACTCTAGTTGCAAGTGTTGCCGCCGATATTAGCAGCCCATCATTTTTATCCCAGGGTTCCTAGTTATGCTACTTACTCCCCATCATTTTTTCAAAGGCAAAGAATCTCTCCAAATGTGGAAAGTAATGATAGCATTAGAGTCTTTTAAAGAGCAAAAACCAAATACTTTCATTAACACAGACACTGACACTCAAGATTTCTTGGATGAAAAATGCGACAGGTTAATTCAATTAAGATTTACTTCTGCCAATTTTTCTTCAGCTGCTGGCTCTCATATCCAGCCCTCCATGTAATGACAGATCAATATTCTTACAGGGGGAAAAATAACCCACCAACGCTGTTTATTAAGTTTTCTTTCTGTGTCAAGCCGTTTGGATTTATCATGTGCTCACTTAGATCCAAATAGCTTTTGCATTCGCCATGCGCTCAGCACTTGCCAGAAGTACCCTTTCCGTCTTGCAAACAATTTCAAAAGTGCATTTTAAATGCTATTTTTAAAAATGTTTAAATGCCCCAGCAAACAAAAATGCCTTTCAGACCGGCACACCAACCGAAGCTCGTGAACAGGAAAACTGCTCAGCTGACAAAAAGCGCCACTTAATTTTTTATGCTGCTAAATTAATTGCCACAGTTAGAGATGCTGGATCTGTCACTAAGATATAAAGAAACCAATTTATGCACAAATGCATTAAAAGACCTTTCTGGGCATTTTTATTTTTTTCTGAATAAAATGGGACACACTGGCAAGAAGATGCAATTTTTTTTAAGCACAGGAGAAGAAGTTATTAATATGTTTACCACCCAGAATTTTTTTCCTTCTTTGTTTGCAGCGGGTAACTCATTCCTTAGAACAAATACAGGAAGGTGCCATACTACACACTCTGATCACACCTGAGACGGGCCCTGGTGGATCGGGCCCAAGTCCTATCTAGTCTTGCATCCTGCTTGCCACAGTGATCATCCAGATGCTTCCACAAAACCCACAAAGAGGAGATGAAGGCAATGCCCCTTTCCCAGTATAGACGTCTCAGAGCTCTGCCTGCCCCATCCCTTTTGATAACACCTCTGTTTTTCAGATACCGCAAGACTCATTGCTCTTTTTTGCTGTAATGGATGTATAGTAACACAGCTATTCCTCTAGAAATAACTACCAGGAACACACTGCAGAAAATTGGGGCTGTTCCTGGAAGAGCTGAAGCACCTGAAAGTTTCATTCAAGGTTCAGTCCCAGACGTTGGGGCACAGATCTGCAGGACAGTCTCAGAAGATGAGATACAGATATGCAGAACAATGTTCAAGGATGAGGAGCCAGTAGGGTTATTTGAGCCGGCAAGGGATAGGCTTTGAGTGAACAGCAGTGGAGAGGGATAAAGTGGAGGAAGGAGAACCACGGACTTGCTTGAGGGTCAGCAGAGGCATATGGACAAAGTATATCCGGGGTGGGTGTCCCTGGAGCTGTCCATGGTACTGGCAAGTGGTTGCACAGAATTGCCACCTGACAGTCTATCTCATCTGATCTTGGAAGCTAAGCAGGGTCAGGCCTGGTTAGTACTTGGATGGGAGACCACCTGGGAATACCGGGTGCTGCAGGCTTATACCATAGTCTCTCGAGACTGAAGGTTGCCAACCAGTCTCTACAGAAGGGCCTCTGCCCACCTCTGCAAAGCCACACATACTAATGCACCCTGCAAAATAATGACTGGGGGTGCTATATTTAATTCTCCACTTATAGCTCTTCTACTCCAACCCCTCTTCCCCCACACACAACCAGTGAAACACCACAACTGAGCTGCCAATTCAGTTAAGTTCCTGGTTTGAGTCTCTCCTCTCTCATTACCTCAGTAGGTAGCCTCATTTATCTATTTACTAAATTTATACCCCGCTTTATCATCCCAAAGGGCATTCAAGGTGGCTTACAAGTCACAATAAAAACAACAAACATAAAAAAAAAACGATCTCCTAAAACCAGTAAGACAACATTAAAACCATTTTATGGTTAATTAGAAACCACATTAAAAACTAAAACCAAAAATCATGAACTAGGAGCAATTGCTAACAAAGGGAGACCAGACCCATAACATCTAAACAGCATAAAACCCCACAATATCCCATATTAAAAAAGACTTTGACACAGAAGGCCAATCTAAATAACATCTTTAGGCTCCATGGAAAGCCTCTAAGGAAAGAGCAGTTCATAACCTGAAAGGAAGGGAACTCCTTAAAGTTGATGCCATTGCTGAGAAGGCCCTATTCCTTGCTGCTGCCTCTTTCGCCTCCTTAGACGTCTCAGATATGCCATGCTCTCTCAGTCATAGCCCCTTATCCACAATTAGATACGACCCACTATTACAGGGTTGTTGCATGCATTACAAGATAATGTCCAAGCACTGCTTTAACCACTTGAAAGTACTACGCATTTCTTATTGCTATTATTAAAAGAAATTTAGCTAGAAGAGGGTTGCAGGACCAGCTAGAAGGAGGGGACACTATGGAAAAGGTTTTATAAGCCAGGCAACAAATTGGGAGAGAAGACTAGTTACTAACATACGAGAATGTAGTATTTCCCCACCTCTTGTGTAGCAGCTTTCGGGGGGGGGGGGTTGTTTGAATCTGGACTAAAGATGTTACCTGCTTAGGATGTGCCTTTTCAGAGTTTAAGATATTTAACAGTACAAATGGTGATGGGAGATGGTGGATTCTCTCTGACCAGAGATTCTTCAAGTAGAGGTTCGAAGGCAGAGTTTGGACTAGATGACTTTGTTGAACCCTTCCATGATTTTTATGCAACTACTAGAAATCATACAAGTCTAAGAAATGGAAAAGGGGCTGCAGTGAGCAGTCCTGCTGGATTGGATCTGGAATTAAGAGCAGTTCTGCTGGATCACACCCAAGGTCCTCTTGTCCAACATCCTGTCTCCTACAATGGCCAACTCCCACAGTGGAAAACCCACAGACAATCTCATTTCTAAGAGGCCTGCTATGGTACATGCATGCATCTGCTAGAGAGAATGGGTGGACATTTTTTTTAGGACTATTGATTTTTCACATATGCAAATATATGTAGATTTAATCAAGCAAAACACACACACACCCCCAACCAAGATTTCTTTAATCAGGTGACAATCCTAATTTTCACATTCATTTGTACTCCAATGGGTCTATTAAGCAAAATGCGAAGATCACATCAGCTAGCATGTACCTTCCAGCTCTCTTCTGCATCTAATGCTATGCAAGCAGCATCCACACAGGAGAGAGGCAGCGCGCCAGAGAGTTTTTAAAAAGGGGTCAGTTATGAAAGTGGTTTAAATATACTAAAAGACAACAGTCTGGTATACAACTTTGCAAATAGATAAGAAAGAAAAAGAGGGGCAAGAAAAGGCTAGAAAGAGAGGCCTTCCCTTCTAACAATTTTTAAGCAGTCCCTGAGAACAGAAAACATCTGGGGGGACGACAACACCCCAGTTTGGAACAATATAGAAATGTTTTGATATAAAACTTCTCTGCTGAAAGATACAAAGCGGCTTCACAGAGTTTTATGTGAAGCATAAATTAGGGCACCGCGTCTTCCATTTGCACCAGCCGAGGTGCTTGCTTCCCCCTTGCAGATTTATAGCTTGGGAGCATTAAAATGTCTAAAACAGTTTACATACACCATCACAGTGGGAATTTGCTTGGGGATAAGGGAGCTTGTAATTGCAATTCTAAAACTAGTCCTATAAGCTTGAAGTAGTGTTTAAAAACATTTTAAGGGCTTTATAAAGCTATAAAATGCTTTCCAACAAACCTAAAAGTAATATATCTTTAAAAAGGGGAAAAAAAGGAGAAAGTAATCTCCCAACGAACTGGAGGCGTGAGATCACACACTACTGTTCATTATAACATAAGTTTCTCGTAAATAATACCATTGAAATGAAATACAATTCCCCTAATCCCTTCAAAAAAAAATTATCTCCAAAGAGAGAGGGAGAGAGAATGAATTCTGCCTTGCTGGGTGGTTCCTAGCGCCACTTTCCAGAAATGTAAAAAGCATGTGTTTTACAGCAGCTAAATGTGACAGCTCATGGTAGGAAGCCGTGCAGTTTAAATTTTAGAAGGGTGGCAGGGTTGCACACTTGTCAGGGCCTTGTCATGCATGTCAAGCGGAAAGCACTTCCATGTGGGAAACTGTACACAAGTCGTCCTAGGGGATGATCTTGCACACAGAGTAGATCCCCTGCCTTGGCTTATCTACCCAAATTCCACCCCCTACCCTGAAGGCGCACCAACACCCCCTCCACCATCAAACCAGGACAAATATTCCTACACACATTGAACCAGAACACACACTTCTGTCCTCCTCCTGCTCCAGCTCTGCTGGTACTTTCTGTGCAGCAGCTTTGCAAGGAGAATCTGGGGAACCGAACAAGTCACTTCTCTGCATTCTCTCAAATCAGACACTCTATAAGAAGTGGCACAGTTGCTAGGGCAGGAGGAGGAAAGTTTTCCCTGTAGTAGCATAGCTTAGCCAGGGCTGGGGGGTCCATTGCTCCCCTTCACAGTGGAGTGGTGGTTTTCCGCCATCTCCACTGTGGGGGTGACAGCACCTACCTGTTGGCACATGGAAGCACCATAAAATGGACTCTCCCTCCTGCCTTGGCTCCCATACGGCTCCAAATGCAGCCCTGGTCCTGGAAATAGCTGCACATCTGTGGAAGGGGTGTCTTCAGAGGCGCAGAGGTGTCATCACATCACCTCATCCCAGGTTCCCATCCCCCAGCTATGCTGCTGCTTCCCTGTCCTCCTTGTGAATGCTCTAAGAGTGGGGAAGGAGAGAATGGGGCAGGCTGGTGAAATAGCCAGGCAGGCAGTGAGCCAGAGGAGATGGAAGGCACATGTGGAATGCAGGACATGCCCCACCACACTTGCCACTTGAAGCAAGGGATACAGCTGGCCTCTTGGATAGGCTGCCCCTGAACGTACATGGAATGTAGGATAAACAAAAGCTGCCCTGACTTGGGTGTTTGACTCGGGTTGCCAAATGGCAGAGGCACCCACCTTCAATCTCTCCTTCTCTCTGGATCCAGAAAGAAAGAGCAGAACAGAGCAAAAGAGGAAGTGTGGAATAGAGTGACAGACCAGAGCAGTGGTTCCCAAACAGACCTGGGCCACGATGTCCCAGGAACCTCTTCTTCCTGGCAAAGCTGGACGACACCATCTTGGATGGCAGCACCAAAATCTTGCCACCATTTTGGAACTTGTGAGATTTCATGATATCCAAGAAGGCAGTACCCAGAAGATGTCGGCGGGGCCAGCTGGCATATTGCACTGTGCCTCTGTGAGTGTGCTGTGATACCTTAAGGCACACATTTGGAACTCTAGGCATAGAGCATCTCTACTCATCTCTCCTACACATGTCTTCTGTACCAATCCTTTATAAATTCAGGGATCAGGAGGGGTGGGGTTCACACCACTAGATAAGGGGGTAGCATTTGGTGCACCACCTGCAGTGCTGAAAGGTCTTTGGCTGTCCCTGAAAAAGCAGCTGAAAGAACTAGACCCGCCTGCTTTTGCACCCCAGTAATTCAAACCGTGATCATGCATGGTCAACTCTACTCTTACGGCCTTCACTTTGTAGGTGGACCACAGTTAAAACTGTTAGGTTAGGAAATATTGCTCCCAAAGGAGAAAAGCACACAATGGTATTAATTCATCCCTGTCAGCACACAGAACTAAAAAGCTCAAAGAAAATAAGACTTCAGTTCTACCCCTGTTCAGCATTCCCCCCCACACGCCAAATAGTCACCAATTTTCCTGACAGCAGGTATATGCCTAGAGAGACTTAAGCCCTAAATCAATTTTAAATCCTTAATTCTAAATGCAGCATCAACCTCTCATGTTAATACTCCAACAGGAAACAATTATAGGTCAGTTTCCTGAGTTTGGCTGATGTGATTTTAATGACCAAAATGCTATTTGCAAGACACATTCTTTTGAGCGGTTTGTGGTCACGATGAAAACACACACCAAAAAACACTTCTTTGGTAAGGAACGGCCTAAAATCTTCTAAGCATTTTCATACATCAATATTTGATGGAGGGGCAAGGCAACTGATTGCACACAATTACCAGTTTCTCGAATTGGATTCAACAACTCCCCCCCCCCAATTTTATAATACAAAGCAGCACATTGTGGTGAGGGAACGCGAGAACCGGGCCTGCACTTGCCGCACAAAGAAAATGTGGTTTTAGTTACTCATGTTTTCATAGGGTTTGCAACACCTTATTAAAGTTGAAAGCTACATATATAAAATTACTGGTGGCACTTCTCTAATCCACTGAAGTTGCATTTCATTACGGTGCCTCCTAAAATATCAGACTGTATAAAATCAAGTATTTTCTGGCTGTGGCCTTTGTACCGTTTGGGTCTACCCAACTTCTTAAACCCAAGAAAAGACTCATTCACCCAACGTGCACTTCTGCACATGTTAGTGCAGATGGTGAATTATGAGAAAATACAGCCTTCTCGGCAGGAAAGGCTGTTGTTAAGATCTATTTGCAGGAAAGACACCAATTTCCCTTTAGATCTACTTTCCCTGTGTTTTAATAAACCTGGTGGCCATACAAGGAGGGTGTTTTGCCTCTTTAAAGGCCAGTGTCCCCAGAGAGAGACAAGAAGGCACTACTTAATTCCATCCCCATAGTGATACCTCAGTAGAAATCTTGCCCCTCTCACATCCTCCTCTGAATGCTCCTGCTGAATGCTGGGAGAGATTCTCCCTGGAATATTCACCCTGGAATATTGCAGGGTGGCAACTGCACAGCAAAACTCTCCCAGCATTCACTGCTTGTGTCCACAGTCAAATACTGATTGGGGGAGAGCAGGGTTCAGCCAGCGCATCAGTGAGACCAAGCGGCATGTATTCACTCTACCCCCATACATACAATAGTGTAGGGAGAAACAATATCTGAACAGGGTTTCTGAAGGAGGCATTCTACAGATACTACAGGGGAAAAGTCCAATTCCTAATTTTTCACCTCTCATACTCTAACCAGCAAGTCAGTCAAAAGGCCTCTTGAACCACGCCCTCAGCTTATGTACTGAAGATGCCAATAACCCCCTCCTCACAAAGAAGTCCTTTAAAAGAGATCACCATCGTATCTCAAACACATCAGCTGGATCACAACTCGGGATCCACAACTTGAAGCTCCTTCAAGTCTCACCAACCCCAATGGGAAAGATTTAAGCCTCTGCTTTCCCCACAGAAGTCCACAAAACTTCAGCGCTTTACTTTGGAAGGACGGTTTCCCTGTTATAAAAGTGTATGTCAGGCAATGAAAATCTAAACTAATTTTAGCAAAACCTCATCTCAACAAAACTTTGAATGTAAGAATTTGGAAATCAAGGGTTTTTGTTTTTTTTTTAAATTGCTCTAATTTAATGTATATGGGTACATATGAAAAACCACAACTACTAATGCCGCCTTGAGTGCTCCTTTCTGGAGTGGAAAGGCGGGATATAAATTCTACTAATAAATAAAAAAATAATGCAGAACTGTGCAAAGCCATAAACAGTATTCAAGGGGAAACTCAACCAAGGCAAATTTTGATTGTTACATGATCTCCTGATTATTCTCTTACCAAATTTACAAATGCCCACATGTCCCAGAAGGTGTCCTGGGAAGGAAGAACTGACCCAATGAGTTCCTTATAAGGGATAGCCTTATTCAACAGCATGCCAGCCCATACTGGCTTTAACCAACATTCAAGAATTGGAAAAGAGAGCAATATCTGGTTTTCAGCTACCATGAGTTGGGCAGTACACGGCATATAGGTAGAGGTAGGAGAAAATGGTGACAACCAAACAGAAACACATCACGTTGTTTTCCGTACTTCTCATTTTTGTAAAACACAAAAGCAATCCAAAATCTGCAAAAAAAACACAAAAAACCCCCAAACTTTTTATTTGTTTTTTATCTATTATTTCACGTGGGAGGCGGGGAATGGGTAATGACTATGGTTGCATCTGCTGACAGTATACCACCTATGTTACCCACCTAGTACATGTTTAATACAATTGTAATTTATATCTATTTTGTAAATTTCGAACAAAAACCCAACACTGGTTTCTGCACTACTAACTTGGGAAAACACCAACATCCACACAAAAAAATAAAACCATTTTCTCCCATGATCATAACTACATGATCTCTCCTCAGATAATTTACCCAACACCTTCACTGATGAATTTTCTGGGATTTTAATCCTGCAACATCTTTGATACAAGATTAGTATCAGTTAATAGATTCCTTCAGTACAATCTCACCAGTGTATAACCCCACCTAATGTGAGCAGATGCAGACCCCACCCCTCTGGCATCTTCGACACACACTTCAACAGTGGGGAATATTTCTGATACTCTTTGTAGGGTATAATATCATATGCATTAATTCATAAAAACTTTAACCAGAAGTACCATCATCAACTTAGAACTATCATATATACTTGTTCTGACATTCTCTCGCATTACAAAGATAAACTGGGAAACTAAATTGTTGTGTATTTTTTCCACATGCAGCAACCCATGCTAAGCTGCAATAAAGATACATATTTAACTGAAATCTTTTAAGCTTTAAGACAGATTATCCAGGCGAGACAATAGCCTGAGACATCCCACAGCCTCAGAGCCAATTTATAGAACATTGTCCAATTAAGGTATTATTCCTGAAAGTGATATCCATATGTAGATATCAACAGAAATACAGAAATGGATTTGCGATGATGCACTTATCCACTTTTCAGTCAACCTGACCGTTCTACTTTCATTCAAATCTTCCCAACTAGGTTTTCTCTTTCTGTTTCCAATCCATCCTCCCTCTTTTCACATCCTGAGTTGTGAACTTGATGAAAGAGTTGTTTTCCTTCCACATCTCCTCCTCATAAGAACAGCCCCACTGGATCAGGCCATAGGCCCATCTAGTCCAGCTTCCTGTATCTCACAGCGGCCCACCAAATGCCCCAGGGAGCACACCAGATAACCTCATCCTGGTGCCCTCCCCTACATCTGGCATTCTGACTTAACCCATTCCCAAAATCAGGAGGTTGCGCATACTCATCATGGCTTGTACCCCATAATGGATTTTTCCTCCAGAAACTCGTCCAATCCCCTTTTAATAAGAACATAAGAACAGCCCCACTGGATCAGGCCATAGGCCCATCCTCATCAGAATACATCCCAAAGTATAGTGATGTTCTTTAGGAACCTGGACTCTCACCCTTTAACCCAGTGGTTCCCAAACTTTTTCAACTTGTGGCTTCCTTAACCTACTGGGCCATTGGCCACCATTCCCCATTAGGACTACATCCTACACATAGCATAGGGTGGTGGGTTTTTGCATGGATTCCGCAGTTTCCATGGCTGGTTTCCGCGACTCATCAGGGAGCCACTGTTCACAGTTTGGGAACCACTGCTTAACCCTTAGGTTCCCTAGGAAGCATAACATTTAGGCCACCCCTTATTACATTTGCCACTACTACCACCATGCCCTTTTTAAAAACTTTGCAAGCACCTAGAAATCTCTGTCTTCTTTGTGGACAGTTCCATTTTGGCTACAATCCTATTGGCATGGGGGGGGGGGAATGGAAATCAGAAATAGAGGGATCAAATTCCTACTAGTTATAATTTTGAGTCCTATCAACCAATCTGTTTTCCTGAGACTGCTCCTTATCCACACATTACTGTGAACATTTGTCAAGGCTGGATTTTTTTTTTTTTTTTTTTGGGGGGGGGGGATGCATGTGTATATGTGTGTGTGCATTTGTTTTGCTGTTGTCTAGGTATCACATTAAAGGATTTCTAAAAGGCTTTAAACTGCATCTTATGCGTGTATGGAATGACCATCCGTTGCCTCTGCCTAGGGATGAGCTTTCAGTTCTTCACAGGACTCACAATTACTTTCTTCACATCTAATATTTATTAAAGTTGAAATCTTAACAATCTGGCTAATGGTGCAGTGAAATAATTTTTTAACCCAATTAGGGGGCATTTGCTCTTAATGGGATCCCATTTCCAATATTCATTACGGTGAAGTCTTCTTTACAACACCCACAACATGTACTGCTCTGTAAGAATTCTGCACAACCACTGCAACTTTTTTTAGAAGCATGATTTCTAAGCTCTCCATATTCATGTAGAGTCCCACTGAAATCTGTAAGACTCAGGCAGTTCATATCAAACAGTTCTTCGGCTGAAAAAAAAAGACATTTAGCTCACAGCAAACTTCAGCTGCACCAATGCCTCAAACGTAAGTGTGTACTTTTGCCATCACTAGTACAAGGATTTTCAATTTGGGGAGAGGAGGAAGACTACTTTTTGCAGGTGGCATCGCTGCTCCCAGAGTCAGCAGCTGTGGAACCCGAGTAAGTGGCTTGCCCATAGCTGGAAATTCCCTCTGCATGCTCCTTCTCCAAACTTTGTCTCTTTTGAAGTACCAGAACACTGCACAGTCACATGTTGTCCACTAGTGGTATCACCATCCCTACTTCAAAGTAGGGATACAGGCCAGGCAGGGCAGTGGGACTAAGGACCACCACCCACATCCAAACATTCCCAGCTCTCTGTTCCTTCCTCCAGCATCTCCTGGGTCAACCTTCTTATACTCCATGAGTTTTGAAGGAGAGTCTCCTCTCTCCCTGTACAACCTTTCCTTAACCACAGAGCTTATCTAACTGGCCAAGAGTTGGCAGTCACCTTAGAAAGCAGATTAGTAAGAAACAACCACTGTCTACCCTCCTCTGCTGCTACTTCTCATGCTCTCTGGATTCAACAACAACAACAACAGTATTTATATACCGCTTTTCAACAAAAAGTTCACAAAGCGGTTTACAGAGAAAAATCAAATAACTAAATGGCTCCCTGTCCCAAAAGCGCTCACAATCTAAAAAGATGCAAAAGAATACCAGCAGACAGCCACTAGAACAGACACTGCTGGGGTGAGGTGGGTCAGTTACTCTCCCCCTGCTAAATAAAAGAGGAGCACCCACTTGAAAAAGTGCCTCTTAACCAGTTAGCAGGGGTTAACTGGTTAACATTCACAAAGGATGGAGAAAAAGAAATGTGGAGGGAAAGAATATGGGTGGGCTAGAGCAGGGGTGCCCAAACCCCGGCCCTGGGGCCACTTGCGGCCCTCAAGACCTCTCAATGCGGCCCTCGGGGAGCCCCCAGTCTTCAATGAGCTTCTGGCCCTCCAGAGGTTTGTTGGAGTCCACACTAGCCCGACGCAACTGCTCTCAGCGTGAGGGCGACTATTTGACCTCTCGCATGAGCTGTGGGATGAAGGCTCCCTCCATTGCTTGTTGTTTCACGTCTGTGATGCAGTAGTGGCAGCAAAGGAAAGGCCAGCCTTGCTTTGTGCAAGGCCTTTTATAGGCCTTCAGCTATTGCAAGACCTTCATTCATTCATATAAGTTCATCTTTAATATATTCATTTATGTAAACTTATGTAAATTTATTCAAATTTTAAAAGTAAATTAATTCTTTTTTCCCCCACACAGTGGGGGGAGGGAAATTAATTCTTTCCCCCCCCCCCCAACACAGTGCTAGAGAGACAATGTGGCCTTCCTGCCAAAAACTTTGGACACCCCTGGGCTAGAGCATCAGAGACTTGGATTACACTGCAAATGTACCTCTATAGACCCACGCAAGTACTTTTTGCCTTTCTCTGCTGTGCTGTAGGCTGAAATAATCTGAAACAAAGCTCTACCAAACCCACCCCTCTCTGCTGGGTACTTTTCAATCTCTACCCCCCCCCCCCACACACACACACAAAAGAGAGAAAAATTAGAGCAGCAGTTTCCCAATCTGAGGTTGCCACCCCCCCCCCGGGGGGTGGTGGAAAACACTGAATTCCCCATTAAGGGGAGTGGCAACCTGGCAGTAAGGGCAGGAGAGCAGTGATAGCACTTATGGGTTCACGCTTCTGCCCAAGTGAAAAAGGGGTTTATCAAATGTCCCATCTGTGACAGGGGTTGGAGATGCTGCAAATCCCGGGAACTGGCTACCACCAAACACAGGTAAGTCTGTTCACCCCACTATTTTTACTTGGGTGGTGACAGAGCAAACCCAGAAGTGCTGTTGCCACCGTCACCACGGAATCTCCACCTCCATGCACAGGCCTTGCAGCAACTCAGTGGTTCCCTTACCTTCAAGTAAAGATTGGGAACCATTGGACTAGAGCAGGGGTGTCCAAAGTTTTTGGCAGGAGGGCCACATCATCTCTCTGATGTGCTGGGGAAAGGAAGAATTAATTTACATTTAAAATTTGAATACATTTACATAAGTTTACATAAATCATAATTATTTAAGACTATGAGCAATTTCTGACCTCGTATTTGTCATGGGGAACAAGAAAAGATTCCAGTTAGGAAACATCAACATCACATACTTGAAAACCTCCTTCTGAACCAAAAAAGAGAGCTGGACTCTGCTGATCCATGACAACAGGTCACAGCCACCCAGTGTTGACAAGAGATCACTAGTAGAGAGAGTATAAAAATAGAAGAGTCAGGGATAAGCACAGGGTCAACATCTTGCAGGGTTTGCAGTCCCAATCCAACTATATAATCACAGACTTGCACACAAGGGGAAAGCAAAACCAAACTCACTGGTTAAATCCAAGCTTGCAAGTCGCATTTTGATCATCTTGTACATACCCTGATCAAGATATTAGCCCTCATGCTTCATTAGGAATATACGTACCATCAGGGATACGCTGCGCAGTTCTCCCACTATAGCATCCACAGCTAAGGTGGACAACATGAAAAGCAATTTAAAATTCTGAAATTTTAAAGACATCCCAAGCTTCATACTTCACACAGAAGAAAAAGTCATCATAACGTCAAAGACCGGGTTCAAATATCCCTTGGCAACAGAACTAGGGCTAAACTAGAACCCTTCAAGGAAGAGGCTACGGAATGGATTTCCATCAAGAACTTAACAGAGGAGTAAAAACAACATGGAAATTCATAGGTCTGGTCTAGAGGGTAGAGCCTCCGTCTGCCTGAAGATAACATCCACAAGGTCGCCAGTTCGAGGCCACCGGCACCGTGCGACCTTGGAGCAGCTGACAAGCTGAAGCCCAGCAATTCCATCTGCTCAGAGCGTGGGAGGATGGAGGCCAGAATGTGAAGCCAGATCGGAATGAAACATCTGAATGTAGTGGTTCTTGAAAGAAAGAACCTTCTTTGAAATTGTAAAAATCCCTATTTAAATATAGGGATTTAGATAAAGCCTGCCTATGTAAACCGCCTTGAATAAAGTCTTGACTAAAGACCAAGAAAGGTGGTATATAAATACCTGTTATTATCATTATCATTATTATTATTATTATTATACTGGAAAAGAGTCATCAGTGGCTTTAGTCCAGTGTTTCTCAAACTGCGGTCATGACCCCATGTACTGGGCTGCTACATGATGCTCCCTATAGAACCACAATGCCTTCTGGGGGGCCTTCAAGGCGGTTTCTGGGTCCCACTGGGCCAACTACCCACTCCACTGACCCCTGCAGGTTCCAGAATGCCCTCTGGCA